>NW_027069503.1:478231-515243 GCF_002906115.3 Quercus suber
GGGGGGGGGGGGGGGGGAAAGAAAGAAGGAACATGATGGCCTCCTCGGCCATAGGCCGAGGAGAATCCCCCAGCTGTAAACGAACCCTTAACATTTTTTATAAGAAAAGATTCTTGCATGGTGATCGATGGCCAGCACCTAATCCTGTCAAACCCATACTCTATAAATTTATTGTTGGGCTTATTGGGCTGAAAACCCATCACTCAGGGTCCATCCAAATTGAGTCCCTACAATATATATTTAAGAAAACTTATCATTTTCCTAAACTCTATATTGTATAAAAAAAAGTTGTATAATGTGTTGTAAACAAAAAGAAATATTGCGTAAAAGAATTGGTTAATAAGGGATATTTAATGTTCTAGATAATAATGCTTGGAAAATAAAATAAAAGAGAACAGAAAAAAAAAAAATTACATCAAAGTTCTCTCCATTTCATATATAATACAATTAATATTTTATTATTTTTTAGATCTAATAATGTACAGACAACCACATCATTTAAATTTTAAAATAATTTGATAGTATTTATACCTTTAGATTTGTAAAATTTAATTTAAGTTATGAAATTGTTCCATTTGAAATGGAGAGAATCATTTTCCTTACATATCTCTCGCTTGTAGTATTACACTTTCTTCAAATTAAGTGGATCGAGATGACTAACAAAAAGCTCTTTCCAAAGCATGCTATGAGCACGTTTCCTCATGTTTGCATTTTTATGCCTTTTTTTTTTTTTTAAGCGCGTATGAACAGTAACCGCACTGTTCATACATACGGATTCACTGTGCAGGAAACAAAGTGCATTGTTCATGCACAGTTTACGCACTGTTTACTGGTCTCATGACACTATTCACACATTTATAAATTATTTTGCTACAGTATTTTCAGTTTTTAGTTTTAGTAAAAATAAGTTATATCCAAACAGACCCTATATAACATTTTTTTGAGTCTTTCTTTTCAAATAAATATAGCATAAATAGAAGTGTTGTATAATGGTATGTTTGGTATTGTCTTGGGCATCCTAGATGTGCTATAAATGGTCAAGAATTTTATATTTCAGTGATATACTTGATCTTTTTTAGGGGAAACGTAATTCAAATCTTCCCTTTTTTTATTATAACAATTGAATTACCAAAAGAGATGTACCATAAATCTAAAATTTTCATCTTATTATTAACGTAAATTATTAATTATATATTGCTATCTTGAAAAATACACGCAGTGTCTTTTTGTTTGTTAGGCATGTGTGAAGTTTATTTGGCTTACTACCATCTTACTTGCACATCATCGAAGGCTATTAATTCGACCATTATTACTTAGGGTTGTTTTTATTACATACAAATTGTTATTGACTCTAAAATGGTCGTTAGTCATGGACTCAAAGATTCAATGCAAACAATTATTTGTCATGTTGACACAAAATTTCATCTCTTTTTATGCCTAGGAAAAAAAAAATTCATCCTTTTTCCAAGGAACTGAATTGTATATACATATATTTTTACTGCATTGCATTTTCCTTTTCCATAAGGATGAAACCTCCTCATCTCTTCCTCACATGGCACATCTTTATTGCCCAAAACCACAGCTAATATGGTTTTATAAAAAAAACAAGTATGCTATATATAGCAAACAAATGATAAAAAACGTCATGCAGGTGCAAGACCGTATGGTTTTGCAGAGACTTATATGATTGCTTGCAAAGAAAAAAATGGCTAACCTAGCTACCTCAAAATACTCGTAGCTGGAGGAACTGGTTTAAGTACTTCCAATACGAAGAAGACCGGGACTCACCAACCGAAGTCCGAAACGTTCTCTTAGTGGTTGCTACGTTGATTGCTTCAGTGTCCTTTCAAGCTGGGGTTAACCCTCCTAGCGGGGTTTGGCAAGGTAATGACCATGGACATAGAGGAGGGAGAGCCATTTATGCATCTGAAAAAGAAGCGTTCTATGTTTTCTTGATTCCTAACACTTTGGCTCTCTCAGCTTTAGCCTTGGTCATCATGTCACTCACATGCACGGAGGTTCCCTTTTGATCAATTTGAAATATTTGTTGCCACGGCTTCAATGATTTTAACCTATGGGTCTGTTATATTTGCTGTCAAGCCCAAGGAATCAGTGCGTTTTAACTATATTTTGCTGGCTGCGGCTGGGCCTTTTGTAATGAGGTATTTGATTAAGAAGTTCAAGAGGATTAAGAGTGGAGTGTCTATATAGTATAGTTTAGCTACTTGAGGATTTTTTAATTTTATTTTATTATTTTATTTTTTTATAGAGTGTCAGCTTTTGATGATTATGTTTTTCATCAGAAATTTTATTAGTTAAGTTAATTAAAACTTAAAATAAATAAACTTTCTAATGTAAAGCGTTACGTTTCTTAGTTTCCTCATATCCTAAGGTAACCTTACACAAAAAGAAAGAAAGAAAGAGAGAGGGGGGGGGGGGGGGGGGGAAACCCCNTCTTTTTTTTTTTGTGTTACATTGTAACATTTTGTAACAAATTATCTTATAGTATATGTAAAATACTTATTATGTATTACAACATTTGGGGGAATCAACTTCAACTATGTGATTAGAAAAAGTGGAATGCAAATTGTTAGAATTAATATAATTAATAATATGAACTTATTACTTGAGTGAATTGAAAAGCATTTAATTATTTTCACTAATTTAAACGTAAAATATTTAACTATTTTTTACTCTTGAATGTGTGTTAATACTTTATTTTTAGGAATTTATTTCAATTGTTTCCAAAGTAAGTAAATTTGAGCAAGAATTTTATTTTTAAAATCAATTAATTGTTATATATATTAGAAAAATAATAATGAAAATTCATTTTACACAAATAATTAATACATGAAAATAAATATATTTACCCTATTAATACGTTGTTTAATTACATGGTACAAATTAGTTTATTATAGTATTGGTCAGACACATATATACATTATGTCATTAAAAGGAGTTAGAAAATGTAAATTATTTTGCTAAAAAAATGACAATTATTAAGACTAATTAATAAATTAAAATATACAGTATTGGTCACACACACATATACATTTTCCTTTTTTATTTTTAATGGTTTCCAAAGAAACTATATATGAGAAAGAATTTCATAATCTAAATCAATTGTTTTATCTTTTTATTAATAATAAATATTCCAAATAAATTATTTCTTATATAACCTTTATATAAATGACCTTATAAATTCATTTATATGAATATTAATTAGTATATCATTCATAGGTAATTAATACATGAAAATAAATGCAGTTAGCTTATTAACACGTGATATATAATAAATGCATTAACATAAATGAAAAACATTTGATGAGGTGGAAGGCTAACAAATTCTTTTCCAAGGAATGCGCCACTTGGCAAGAATTTCATCTTCCAAGTATTACAAATAAATTATTTCATATATAAAATTTTAAAATCTATCACATAAATTCATTTTTTTTTTTTTTGAGAAAAAAAAAAGGGGACTCACGTGTGGCAGTCATTGTCCCACGCCCCATGGTACAGTTGGGTAAGCCCATGGGTACCACCAGCTCGAACTGAAGCTCGAAAACTCCGAACCCACACACACCCCAAGCTCTATTGATTTCTGGGACTTCCAGAAATTGCAATTACAGTCCTCGTGAGAACTCGAACCTGGGATGTGGTGAAGCCTCAGCAGTCACCTACCAGTTGTACCACACCCGCTGGTGGTTACATAAATTCATTTTATATTAATATTAGTACACCATCTATAAATAATTAATACTTTGGAATTAATGCATTTATGCATTAACACATGACATGTAATTAATGCATTGACAATAATATAGGAGAAATTATTAGGTCCATCAGGAGGATTGCTGACATGGTTCTCCTTATCAACCCAAGCAGTAGGCAGTGGAATGAAGAGATGTTATATGGGCTGTTTAACACGGAGGAAGCAGAGCTAATCAAGACTATCCCTTTAAGCAGTGAAGCTTCAGAAGATGTCCTGTTCTGACCTCACTCAAGCAATGGTCAATATAGCTGCAAGTCTGGATACAGGTTTTTAAAAATGGAAGATGAGTTGCCTAATGAACCACAGGAGGTTACAAATGATGAGAAGCAGCTGTGGAATGGAATTTGGTCAATGCGTGTTCCTCCCAAGGTGAAAACACTGCTATGGCGAGCTTGCCGTGAAGCCATCCCGACGATGAGTGCTCTATTCCATCGTACCATCTCAACAGATTCGTTGTGTGTCAGATGCCACGCCAATTCAGAAGATTCGAAGCATGCTTTGTGGTCTTGCCCAGATTTAGATTCGGTGTGGTCAGATATGGAGCTGTGGAGTTTTCGGTTTTTAGTTTAGTTCATGACTTTCAAGGAGCTGTTATCGTGGTTAATTAAAAACAACCATCAGCCAAAGCTTTTTGCAGTCACGGTTTGGACAATCTGGAACCAACAGAATCGAGTTCGCCTCAACCAACCAGCGGACTCACTTCATCAGATTCCCAACATTGCAAAGTCCTGGCTAGCTGATTATCATGCGAGGCAAATGGCTACTGCTACTCCAATGCAGCGGACTCACCGTTCCAGACCTCATTGGCGGCCACCACCATCTGAGCTATTCAAGATTGACTTTGATGGTGCCGTTTTCCCACATGATAAAAAATCTGGCATTGGAGTTGTAATACGAGATCACCAAGGTTTAGTGATTGCTTCATGTTCAAAACCGGTACACTAGTTATTATGTAGCAATGATATTGAAGCAAAAGCAGCAGGCTAGGCTCTCTCATTTGCTTTGGATGTGGGAGTGAAACGGGCTGTGTTGGAGGGTGATTCATTGACAGTTATTAAAGGGTTAATGGAGGAAGAAAGTTTGCTCATACCAATGGGTTTGCTCATTGAAGATGCAAAACAGTTATCTCAGCATTTTGAAGAATTACTTTACTCTCATGCAAAGAGGGATTGTAATGTTTTAGCTCATAATCTGGCTAGACATGCCGCTGGCATTCTAGATTTGTTAGTTTGGATGAAGGATGTTCCTTCACATTTTTATGATGTACTACAAGCCGATTTATTAGGCCTAGCTGAATAAAAGCAATTTTCGTTGTTCCTCAAAAAAAAAAACCAATAAAATGATCTTATTTATGCAAATGTGACATCACCTGGTAATTTTTATTTTTTATTTCTTTTGCTAATTAGGAAGTTCACTCACACATTTTCATAAACGGCATTATGTCATTGGTTGAGAGAATCACATCAGCAATCCTCTTGGTAGACTAAATAATTTCTCATAATATAGATACAATTTTTGTATGAGGGGAGGACTAAATGAACTAATAAAGAAAATTATCTTTCAATCTTAAGAAATGTGCAACTTGACAAAATCTTAGACCCATTGATCTCAATGAATTATATATATATATATATATAATTTTTTATTTTATTTTCCTAAGTCCATATTCTACTGATATTTTTGTTTCAATTGTTTCCAAAGAAACCATATATGAGAGAGAATTTCATAATCCAAATAAATTTTTTTCATCTTTTTATTAATAATAAATATTCCAAATAAATCATTTCTTATATAAATTTTATAAAAATGACCTTATAAATTCATTTATATAAATATTATTTAGTATATCATTTATAGATAATTAGTTCATGAAAATAAATGCAGTTAGCTTATTAACACGTGATATATAAATAATGCATTAACATAAATGAAAAAAAAAAAATTGATGAGGTGGAATGCTAACTAAGATTATGTTTAGTAATAGTTTTTATTTTCTATTTTCAAAAACTTATTTTTGGGAATATAAAGAAAAATCAATTTTCTTGTATTTTTGAAATTAAAAACATGTTTGGTTAATAGAAATTTAAAAAATATTTTTTTGAAGAAAAAAAATAGAAAATAATAAAATATATTGTTACTAGGATTTGATCTCTAATACTAACTCATTAAATGAGATAGATTTATTAATTTAAATGCGTGTTTTTATTGATTTTTGAAAGATAGATACTGAAAACAACATTTTGCATGTTTTTAGTTTCTTTTACAAATTGAGTTTTGATAACAATTTTTGTTTTCTGTCCATTTTAGGTCGCCAAACAGGTTTTTTAATCTCAAAAATAGAAAACTGTTTTTGGAAATAGAAAATAAGGGAAAAAATCAGTTACCAAACATACCCTAGTTCTTTTCCAATGAATGCAACACTTGGCAAAAATTTCATCTTCCAAATCAATTTATTTTTTATTTCATAAGTATTTCAAATAAATTATTTCATATATAAAATTTTAAAATCCATCACATAAATTCATTTTATACAAATATAATTAGTACACCATCTACAAATAATTAATACTTTAAAATTAATGCATTTATGCATTAGCACGTGACATGTAATTAATGCAATGACAATAACATAGATGCAAATTTTTGATGAGGGGTGGAGGACTTTTTTTTTTTTTTTTGAGAAATGATGAGGTGGAGGACTTAATGAAGTAATAAAGAGAATTCTCTTTCTTTCTCAGCGCAACTTGACAAAATCTTAGATTCATTGATATCATTGAATTTAACTAGCATTGGCTGCACGTGCTGCCCCAGTAGTGAGAAAATTAATATAGATTTTATGTGTAAAATTGTAAATTTTGGCTCACTCAATTTGATTATATTAAAAAAGAAGTTTAATGTAGCTCACCCAATTTTGGCTCACCCAATAAACCAAAAGCACTGTAGCTCCAGTGCTATCCATCAATAATAGCTTACTTATGATTTGTTGTGAAATTAATGTTAAAATGTTGTGAATTTAACATTTTTTATTTGATATATAAGAAACTAAGATTTCAACAATTGTGAAAATATTGTGATAACAATAAATGTTGTAACCTTTTTTTTAAACATTTATTTTTAGTTGTAGTTGGCTACAGTCTCATATTTTATTATTTTATTTCAACTTGTAAGAAATTGACACATCAATAATTGTGGAAATATTGTAAAATTTGTTGTGTTAGTATAACAATATAAATATCAACTTACATAAATATTTAAAAGAAAAAAAAAAACACAAACCCATTACTGAAAAAAAAAAATGACTAACTAAACCAAAGCACTGTTCTAGCTACAGTTTTGCACAATGCAAAAACACTGGATGTACAGTGCTAAGACACTGGATGTACATTTATTTTTAGTTGTGGTTAGTCACAGTCTCATATTTTATTATTTTATTTCAATTTGTAAGAAATTGACATGTCAATAATTATAAAAATATTGTAAAATTTGTTGTGTCAGTATAATAATATATATATCAGCTTATATAAATATTTAAAAGAAAAAAAAAAACACAAAAAAATTACTAAAAAAAAAAATTAGGCACGGTAGCTACGGTGCCTCTTGGTACTGTAGCTACCGTGCAAAAATACTGTATTAATAAGTGTTACAACATTTTTATAAAACATTTATTTTCAGTTGTGGTTGGTCACAGTTTCATATTTTATTATTTTATTTTGACTTATAAGAAATTAATACCTCAATAATTATAAAAATATTGTGAAATTTGTTGTGTTAGTATAACAATATATATATATATATAAGTACAAACAGAAGACTAAAAAAAATGTAACTACTGTAGCTGCAGTGCCGCTTGGCACTTTAGCTACTGTGCAAAACTTAAACAAAATTGTTAAAAAAAAAAAAAAGGACTCATGAAACCAAAGCACTGTTGCAGCTATAGTGCTGCACAGTGAAATACGTTGGGTGCACAGTGCCATAGCACTGTAGCGGGCATAGCCGCTTTTATATATTTGTAAGAAATTGACACGTCAATAATTGTGAAAATATTATAAAATTTGTTGTGTCAGTATAACAATATATATACTAGCTTACATAAATATTTAAAAAGGAAAAAAAAAATAGATTACTTAAAAAAAATAAATAAATAAGCGCTGTAGCTACATGCTGCTTAATACTGTAGCTATAGTGCAAAAATTTTGCACTGACAAGTGTCACAACATTTGCCCAAAATATTTATTTTTAGTTGTGGTTGGTCACAGTTTTATATTTTATTATTTTATTTTGATTTATAAGAAATTAATACTTCAATAATTGTGAAAATATTGTAAAATTTGTTGGGTCCATATAACAATATATTAAAAAAAATATACAAATGGAAGGCTTAAAAAAATGTAACTACTGTACTTGGCATTGTAGCTACTGTGCAAAACTTAAGCAAAAGGGTTGAAAAAAAGAAAAAGATAAAGATAAGTGCCTCACGAAAAGCACTGTTGCAGCTACGGTGCATGCACGGTAAAATACGTTAGGTGTACAGTATCGAAACATTGTAGCGGCATAGCCGCTTTTTATACATAAGATATATATATATATATATATATATATTTAAAAAAATTTCCTGAGTCCTTATCTAGTTAATTAATCCTAATGATTCTTTTGAATCATTTATGGCTTCCTCTACCATTCAACATTCAACAAAGGCCAAAGAAAAAGAAGGCTTACGAGTGGTTGACTCGAGGCTCTTGACCCGGGTCTCGCCAGCACTTGTTCCTTGTTCCTTCTTCCTTTGTCTTGATCTTGAGACACTATTAGCACGTGCAAATGGTTTTAAAAGAAATCAGCTTTAATAGTGATCTTGGGATATATGTTAATAAATTATTTATAAAAAGTTTTAATACTACTTTTATATGAGAAATATAAAAAGTTGTTCACAAAATTAATTACTTTTTTTCTCATAAAAGTTTTTAAAAATATTTTCTTACTCATGCACTTAGGGATTCATTCATTTTTTGCAAATTCTACTCTACTCTCTTCTATTACTCCTTACTCCCTCTCAATCCAAACTAGTGTTAAGGTAGTAAATTGTAACTATAGTAATATCACTTTAATTTGCAGTCAATTCTTCTTTACTTACTCTCGACAAGCCTTTAATAATTTGTAAAAAATGTTGTGAATTGCAAAACTACATCATTTCAAGTTGAGGTGACATTTAACAAACATCAGCATCATGGACGCACATAAGGTTAACTAACTTAACTTCATATAATGTAAGGAATTTAAATCCAAAGTTCTAAACGCCAGAGGATAAAATAAAAATCATCTCAAATTTTAAGAAGATAAATTATAGTCAAGTCTAACATCATTCCATGAACTTTTGACTCTTGAGAGTTAAAGTAATACTATAAATTTAAACACGAACAGCGAGGGATAGATTTTTATATATATGGACAAANAGAATATTCCATTAATGAGACCTCGATAGGGTGAGAATATTATTTCTTAAAACTTTTGGGGATGAGTGTGAATTACATCAAATGGAAAGCTTGTGGAATTTGCCCCCCAAAAAGATGCTAGTTACAATAACAATATTCATTCTATATATAACTAGTCCTTAACACAAGCTTTGGTACATTGTAAATGTTTGAAGAAAATGGCTACTCCTTCAACTAAAAGAAGCAAGAGCTGGTTTACACACTTCCAATTTAAGGATGGCGAGGACTCGACACCGAAGCTCGAAACGTTCTCTTAATAGTTGCTACATTGATTGCTGCAGTGACCTTTCAAGCTGGGGTTAACCCTCCGGGCGGGGTTTGGCAAGATGATGACCATGGACACAGACCAGGAAGTGCCATTTATGCCTCTAGAAAACAAGCATACTATGTTTTCTTGGTTTTTAACACTGTGGCACTTTCCACATCGGTTATGGTCATTATGTCTCTCACATACAAGTTCCCTTTCCATTTAGAAATATTGATTGCCACAGCTTCAATGCTTGTGACTTATGGATCTGCCATATTTGCTGTCACACCTCATGAATCTTATAGATTTAAGTACGTGCTGACTGCAGCTGCTTTGCCTTTTCTGCTACGAGGTTTGATTCGAATGTTCGACATGTGTAAAAGTAAGATTTACAAATGTTCAGAAAACTTCTAGCATTTGCCAATTCTGTATTATTATGATTAAAATGTCATGGTATAACTGCTCTAAGTACAAATTTGGGGTCAGTCTTTTATTTTATTTTTTATTTTTTTTATGTATCTTTTATTTTAAGCGTGTGTCTTAAAAAATCAGTTTATTTTACTATTCAGCTTATTTTTTGTATTATTTATAGATTCCACTGCACTTTTTGGTACTATTCATAGATCCTACTGTACTATTTCAACTAACTTTTATATTTATTTACAATACTTTAAGCAAAAAGTTTTAAATTTCAACAAAATAAATGAATACCAAATCGACCCTAAATTTTATGAAATTTTCAATTTAAAATTATTTTATCTTTCATCTCTCTAAGTTTTTACTTTTCTAACGAAATAGAGCCCGAAAAAAGTCAAGAACCTTATAATTCATTTGACACATCATATTTTGAGATATTTAGGATTTATAATATCCTTCCATCATTATTATTTTATTTTATTTTTTAAATAGAGCCTTGGAAAGGTAGAAAGGAAGAGATTAGACGGAGAAGAAAGTCAGAATGAAAAAATATTGAAAAAAAGACAAAAGCTTAAGAAAGTGGAACCAGATGATGGACAGGTATGAAAAGGAAAATGCGAGAGTTAGGTATGATAATAAATTTTAAAAAAAAAAAAAGATAAGGGTTAGGTGTCACTATTTTATTAGATGTGGGGGATTGCGACGACTTGGTGTAGATACTAGATAGATAAAATAGAAAAAAGACTTTCTAACCAAAATTTAAGTAAAACTTTGATGAGTTCTTGGTGAATGTTCTAAGTTGTCACTATTAATGATTGGGAACTTATTCATTAACATCCAAGCAAGTTCAAGTTAGAATCCAAGAAGGAAAGGAGAAGAGGCCCTTGATTGAAAATTGTTAAAGAGGTTTCAGCTTGACATTTCCCAAGGTTCGTTCGTATAAATTTTAAATTTATTGGATATTAGGATTTCATCTTTTTATTTATTTATTATTATTTAGATGGAGTTTGAATCTTAATTCAAATCATTAAATTTCCGAAATGTGTAATTCTTATATATATATATTGGACAAAATTGCTAAATGTCATTTTTGGGAAAACTAAGTAGCGTTTTGTCATATTTTTCAAATTAATTAGGGAAATGCCCATCTTTTGAAACTCAATTTTCTCAAAATCGAGTTATTAAAAAAAAAATTTCAAAAGCCCTATAGCGGCGTTTTTAAGGACCTATAGCGACGTTTTCAAGACCTATAGTGACGTTCTGTAACTCGACTTCCATTAAATCAAGTTATGGGCAATTTTTTTTATTTTTTTTTTACCTATGACTCGATTTCATATAAATCGAGTTACAAAACGCTACTATAGGTTCTGAAAACGTCACTATAGACTCCTTAAAAAGGCCGCTACAGGGCCTAACTCGATTTTGAGAAAGTCGATTTTCAAAAGAAGGGCACTTCCCTAATTAATTTGAAAAATAGGGCAAAATGCTGCTTAATTTGCCCAAAAATGGCATTTAGCAATTTTTTCCTATATATATTAAATCGATGACCTTTTCAATTTGTATACTAAAACAAACTATTTTGGTGACTATTTGTGAGTTTGGATTCACATTTGCTTGTGTTTTACTCTTTTTTTTTTTTTTTTTTCACGCGTTTTAGGGAGACCATTGTCACTGTTCATGCACTGTTTTTTTTTTTTTTTTTTTTTTTTTTTTTTTTTTTTTTTTTTTTTTTTTTTTTTTTTTTTTTTTTTTTTTTTTTTCACGCATTTTAGGGAGACCATTGTCACTGTTTACGCACTGTAGCAGCACTGTTTACACACTGTTCATGAGACCTACATCCACTTTATTCAGAAAAAAAAATTAAAAATAGGTCCCACAGCACTATTCATACATTTAAAAATTATTTTACTACAGTGTTTTCAGTTTTCAATTTTTAGTTTTAGCAAAAATAAGTTGTATTCAAACATATACAAAATAAATTTTTTATACAAAATTTACACTTATTTTGTATATGTATGGTTATTTTGTATATATTTGGATATAACTTATTTTGTATCCAAACGGACCCATAAGTTGAGACTATTGTTATATATGTATGGTTAAAATAAATTTACACTTTGATGTAATTCTTTCGTAATTAATGTTATACACACCTTTTGTTCTTAATACATATACTTATTTTGTATTAATTGAATATTATTTATTATTTGATTCATAAATTTATATTCTATTTATAATTCAATAAGCCAGGAAGGAGGATTTGAACATTGAACTTTTCTGTTAGAGACACTAGAAAATATCAGTTGAGCTATAATACTTGTGACATATTTTTTTATAATATTAAAATACAATAACTTTGAAATTTAATATTTTTTAGTTTAGATTTCAATAGATCTCTAATATTTCGATACATAAACTCATTAAGGGTGAACAATGTCATCTACTGGTGATTTTTTTCAAGAATTAAATTCAATAAAAATTTATCAAGTGATGAAACATTGACAAAGTTATATAGGTCTAATTTATGTCCGTGCACCCTTAGTGTAATAGTCATTCTATAAGTATAAGTGTTTATGAGGTGTAGGAGGTCAAAAATTGGGGTCCAAGTTTTTAGGAGGGAGACTCATATGCAAACACTTAGATTGGACCAGAATAAATTCACATAAAATTATGCGGGGGGGAGGGGGGGTTAGGCCTAACATGAATTTATCATTTGTTAGGATTTAGATCCAAGTTGGCTAAACCTTGGTTTAACGAGGTTTGTACTAATTTGCGAATTTTTTAAGTTAGAGAGCGAGTCAAGTTGCGTTTAAAGATTTCAAGTTCATGAAGAGTCGCTTGAGCAATTTCAAGAGACTTCACTCTCCTTACTCGAGTGAACAGAATTTCTCATATGTATCATGATCCTTCTTAAATACAATTACCTAAACTTGAACTTATAATTACCTACAAATACCAATCATTCACACGAATTTCAGAGTTCTTTAGAGTACAGTGTTGAAGCAAAGGACTCTGGTTTTGGAGGGAGTACTATACAACAGTTCCAAAATTTAGGGACCACAATGAAGCTAGTTGAGGCTATTAGCCGTGTCTAGCTGTCTACAAAGATTTTTTGAGTATAGATTTATTGTAGTTGTTTTTTATTTTGTAAAAATTTTCTACGGGGTTGATCACTCCTATAGTGGTTTTTCTTCTTATGCATTCTTCTTGAGTTTTCTACTTCATCTCCCAAAATTTGTGTATTATATTATTATTTTTACTAAGTTGTATTGTGATTGTGCTGGGACATAACAAATTATCACAACAGTTAAGGTGTTAGTCATAAGTCAAAATAAAATAGCAAAATATTTTATTAAGGCCCACCACAATTTAAAATAAAAGTGTTGTAAAAATTTAATAATATTTTATTGTCCATAGAATTTCTCATTTATTAATAGTTAACTATGACCATGTTAACCAAAAAAAAAAAAAAAAAACTATGACCATTAGTAAGAGCATTTCCATATAGTGCTCTATTTTGTGTTTTTTTTGTTAAATATCTCTTTGTATTACACATGGCCGGCTTGTAAACATATGGGCTGCATGTAAGCCATACCCTAAATCTATAGGGTAGCCAAAAGCTACACTTTAGAAGTAGAAATTTACTCCTTCGATTAATGCTTTGTTTGGAACTTTTTCTTTTGTAAATAGATAGTACAAGAGGCATTGTGATTGTGTGTAGAAACGGTAAAATCATTGAGAGATGGATAACGACCTTTCAAAAAAAGAGAGAGAGGGATAACAAAGAGAGATATGTACATGTTCAATATAATGTGGTGAATGACCACTAGAAAAGAAGCAATTTAGATATGATCTTACTCTCATATTTCCTATTCTTGTCTTTATATTTCCTTTAGTTTACAACACATTTTCAGCACGAAGTTCTAGCCAAATTCAAAAAGAGAGTTATCATAGTTTTGCCTCTTGAAGTAAAAGATTATTTCTGTGACACTCTAACTTGATTCATGTGTTACATAATATATATAGCACAAGTTTACGTCTATAAAGTAGACTAAATATTGTATTACTTAATTAATATTTTGCATGTTATAAATACTTATCTATTGTAATTATTAATATTATTTATGTTATAAATATAAATTATGTCATACCTAACAAAACTTGAGTTTGTTACCCTTGACATATCAAGCAAAAATTATCTATCATGGATTCTGGATGTTGACATCTACTTAGAGGCAATGGCCTTTGGAGATACCATTAAAGATGTTGAAAGTTCAATATGAGTATGAAACACCCTTGAACGTTTAGACCCCCAGATACAAAAATACTAATTCAAGCTTTATATCAAACAATTAATGTACGGAATATGATAACAAGCTTATAACAGAATTGATAAAACAATCTAAGCCAAATATAAACACATCCACAGCAGTAAATATAAGGTAAAGATAAAGGAAAGAGAGATGCAAACACACGGACAACACACGATGTGTTATCGAAGAGGAAACCGAAGTCCTCGGCGTAAAACCTCTCCACCGCCCTCCAAGCGGTGATAAAATCTACTAAAGAATATAGTTGGGATACATGAACAGCAGAAGACCCTCCAAGCCTAATCTACCCAAATACCTAAGCCCTCCAAGCTTCTTGCTCTAACGAGGTTACGCCGAACCTATTTCTTCTTTAGCTTGCCGGATTCCGCTACTTGATCATAGCATCAACCAATGTATATTGGTTCCTTCTCAAACTGCTTCCCTAAGTACCAAATGTACCTTCTCACAGACGTGGGTGTGGTGAGATAAGGGTTTGGTAAATAACCTCTCAAGGGTATGACAATGGAGAGGAAGAGAGTAGAGGAATTTGTAGAGTCTCTTTAGATGAAGATTGGGGATGAGGCAATCTTGTTTTTCTCTAGGGTTTTCTCTCACAAAATTCTCTCTAGAAGCTCTCTCAATATGATGGGTATAAGGGTGTATATATAGTAGGGTGAGAAGGGAATGTAAAACGTCAGTTTTTGCCAAACAGGGCAAGTTGGCGACTTGGTCTCGCGGCTTGTCCAAGTCGCGAGTTCAAGTCGCGACGTAACGGCCTGGCCAGTCTGGAACTTTTGTCCTGTAGCGTGACAGCTGGCGTGACCCTTCAGCTTCCCAGTGTGCCTCTCACGTGCTAGCTTTTGGCGGCTTGCCAGTCGCGATCCACCCGCGAGCCCTAGTCTCGAACCTCTGTTTTTCTTGCACACTCTTGAGCTTTTCTTCACATCTTCTCACACACTACCCTTATAATTTTCCCACCTAAATACAGGGTTACTAAGTGCTAAATTACAAGCAAATTGGTCACGGAATAAAGCTAATTAAATGGTTGATTAAATTCAACCTTACAATCTCCCCCTTTGGCTATTCCATGACAAAACCCTACAACAGATTCTAGACTTAAACGTGAGTTGGGAACAGTTGGAAAACTCACTCACACCTAACTCTAGATTCTGTAAAGCTCTTGAACATATGAATAAGTAACTCCTGAAACACAATAACATAGCAATATCATTGTATGCAGTAAACTTAATATGCATATGGAGCAAAATAAGCATGATCAAGTAAAAATGAACATAAGCATAAAAGTAATAATTCATGGCAAGATCAACACCAGTAGTCACTTAAGCAAAAGTGATTACTATGTTCATTCACATAAGGAATGAACATCCGGACATGCAAAAATGATAAACTCAATTGAAGAGTATCATTTGCAAGTCCAATACTCAACCAATGCATACAAACATATATGCATCTAGGAACAATCCTACATGGGCACAAGAGTGTTGTACTTAAGATAATGCAAGGCATTAACAAGTATCAAAGCACAAAGCACAAAGGCTGCATATGCAAAGTTTTGCAAATACATGGCATAAACCATAAAAGCCTACAAACAATGCATAAGAACAAAAAACAACCCTCAAAACTTACAAAAGCAACAATGGGTACAAAACTACAAAAAGTGCTTAAGCTGAATAACATCATACTATATAAGTAAACACCAAAGATTCACAAGTTGAGAGTTTTAAAACAGACTAAAACCAGTGTATCAAACTTAAAAAAAATATTTAAACTCCCCCTCAAAACGAGCACTCCCCCTCAAGAGCTGCCCAAAAAATTCTCCCCCTTTTTGATCGGAATGGTCAAAGGGTCACTGTTTCAGCTTTGTGAAAATGCCATCAACTTGAGCTGCTAACACATCAATTTGGTCCTGCATGACAACCAATCTCTCCGACTACTCTTTTTGGCCATCTCTGAGGGTCTTTTCCATTTTCGTAAGACGTTTGTGAAGGTTATCAAAGAGCATTTGCAACTTGTCACGCTGAGGGGCAGACTGTGGTTGTGTAGTGCATGGTTGCTCAGAAGTAGAGGAAGTAGGAGAAAATAGATGTGCACTCTTTGGAGCTTTGGATGAATGACTCTTGCTGGCCTGTAGAGTGAACATAGAGATTGGTCGAGGACGAGCAATCATGTTCCCAATTGAGGGAGGAGTAACACCTTCACGTAGAACGAAGTTCATAATAAGACTACAGAATGGAAGGCACCCTCGTGCTACTGTTCTGGTTGCCTGTGATGAGATCACATAGAAATTGAGCCCTTCCAAGATTTATTTACACCGTGTTGGTCAACGGATAGAGGTTTGAAAACATAATCAGCTCCAATGTTGTCAACTCAAGTGAAAACTTGGTAGTACTAATTAATGTGCCTGTGCTGGAAATGTCATGGTCAGGACCAAGAATTTGGAGAATGTCCTGAATCACTGGAGTACGATCATCATACGGAGTAAGGTCGGCATCTGCAGGTCGTGTGATTTTGAGAAGTTCAGCTATGGTGTCTGGATTAATGATGAACTCCATTCCTCTTACTAGACAATGTAGTTCACTCTCAAGATCAACTGTGTTGGCGAAACATTCCTTCACTAGTTCAATCATCGGATCAACAAAATTTCCGAATAATGCTGCCCAATCTTTTGTCTCGAAGATCCGAGGGACAAAAGTTGTGTCCAAAGTGTCAAATCTGACCTCCCGTTCCACTATAGGAGTTCCCCGGTCAAAAATGTTGAAGTAGGCATCTTGGTGCTGAGGAGTTCTGAATAACTCAATATTGAGTTCAGTAGATGGCTGTGAGGAAGACCGTGTCCTTTTTGCAACAAGCACTGTTTCTTCTTCTAACATCACCTCTTTTTCTTTCGAGGATTGTCGAGACATCTGTAAGATAGCAAACACACAGAAAAATACCAAATGCAATACCACAGGGAATCTACAGCAACTTGATTAGATTCAGTTAAGAATGCGAGAAAATTTCACTTTAATCACAAACACAAGAATCAGATCAACAACAAGATAACAGATGGCTAAAATGAAACACACTCCACACATAAGCACAAAAACTATAAAGACCACAGAACCATAGACAAATGACCCACGGCCACATACAGAGAGCACCACATAGATCTCAAACCCATATGTTTAAAGAGAAAGAGAAACTCTATCAAACGAACAATGCTCAGACTAGAGATAAACATGTTGAAGTACAAACAAGATATAAAATAAACTTAGCAACAAAAGAAAATAACCTCAAACAAACAAAATCACCATTTTAGGCAAACCCATATTTGAACACAATATATTGTAGAGCACATGTGCAATGTTCAACACAAGAAGGTAATGGTTAACATAGTAAGAATGAAATGAGGGAAAGAAAACCCATACCTTATTCTTGGAGATTTATGCAGAAATGATGCAGAGATGAAAGATTTTTTAGTGAGAAACAAACTGTTTGAGAGAGAGAGTGAAGAAGATAATGAACAGTCACTAAAAATCAAGGGAAAACTGAAAAGCAATTTTAAAAACTGTCTTCAAAAACGCAAAACACGCGTTTTTCGCGACTTAACAAAGTCGCCAATAAGTCGCCAGGGCAAGCCACAAAACACTGTGAAGGTAAGATTCTAGAAAAATCTTCTAAGTGTTTTTCACGACTGGAAGGTTTAGCTGCGAAGGAGTCGCGAGCTGAGCCGCGAAAATTTCTGAGTAACCCTCGCAATTGGACTTTCCACCCGCGAACAAGCTACCAAAATGAGCCACGAATAGAGCAAAACTCAAATTTTTAAAAATTTTTCTAAGTCTTTTTTGCGACTAGAATACTGACTCGCCAGTAAGCCGCGAAAAATCTCTGATAGAGCTCGTGACTGGGGCTTGCGACTGTCCCAACTCGCGACTTAGTCACCAAAACAGGGCAACACTATTTTTTTAAAAAAAATTTGCATTTTTTGTAAAAGCAAAGTACTTTTCAAAAACAAAACAAAACACTCAAAAATCTTTTTGTGTTTGACCAACAAAGATTGAGCATGTGAAAACACATTTAATCAAGTACAATCACACAAATGAATATGGCATTCATTGAACATCGACTTGTGTATTGTGTGTGAATATCAAAAATGAGATTGTCCTTAATCCAATGTGAAGCTTCAATAATCAATTCAATCAAGGCATACACAACTAGTACTAGATAATGTGACCTATCTCAATTATAGAAGCATGCATTTATGACCTCCCACAAGAACTTGATAACAATTTTTTGAAGCTTTTCATTTGGCTCCATATTCAACATATCATTTTCCATTTTTGAGCAAAGAAACTCTCATTGTGAGATAGATGCCTGAAATTTTTGATATTTCAATTACTGAGTTAGCTTTTGTCTTTATGAGCATCATACAATTTATTTTGGTCGCTTTCTCTTTTTCCTAGTCAAATACTAGTATGTGCGACAGGCTTTTGCGGCTCTATATCTCTTTTCATTTGGAGATTTACATTTAGAGAGCTCTTTAAAAGCATAAAAATAAAAAGTGGGCAGATATATAGGCATGAGTCTATGCATGTCTCAGGATCAACAAAACCATTCACTAATCATTCATAACAAGGTTGAAGATCTATTTACAACAATCACATAGATTTCAGAATTTCTTCCACAATGATATGAGTGCATGAGAGATAAGCTAAGCTTGTTAAATGCATAAAGTCATTAGTACAAAGGTACAAGGCTAAACACGCTTTGAGACAAAACTCAACAAAGTGATCAAACTTTTTGGATTTTCAACTTTTTATGTGTTTTTGGATTTTTGACATAAAAGCAGTAGAAGAATGATCAAAAACAAGAAAAATGAAAAAGCATTTTAAACACAAACAAACCACAAATTAAACAGATACTTAAAAACACGACGCAAATAACTAATCATATCCACAAAGCATAGGAAGAATTGATGCATGGACATGTTATAATGCTTATGCATGAGTACCCTTTGTCACCCACACGTCACGTGCGTTTGGGGTGATATCCTTGACGGATCGGGTACGAGAGTTAGGACTTTCAAACCTCCTGTTGAAGCTCTCCAAGCAAGTGGTGAAGGCGCCAATCATTTTCATCACGTCCGGCATTCCGGAATCACAGTTTTGGCTCCTTGATTGCTCACCACCCCAAGACCTCAAGTCATTTCTTCTTCCTCGGGACCGAGGTACACTCGCATTGTTGTCTGCTCTTAGCTTTTGACAGTTTGGTCTAGTGTGTCCTCGTAATCCGCAATAGTGACAAATATAGTTTATTCTAGGACCTGTTGCTGTCTTAGGAGAGATCTTCCTCTAGCTCCAAATCTGACTTCAGATTGATTTCGGGACTTGTTAAACATCCGTTGATTAGCCACATTCTTTTTCTTCTTAGCCTCAACTATCTCTGGAGTAGACTTATCAACAGCCGTCTCTTTGTTTTTCACAAACTTTACTTCCTTAGTGACTTTGGCTGATGAGCTGCTCCCTCCGGTATATCCCAACCCGGACTTGTCTGAGGCATGTCTTTGAGATGAAATAACATCATCTAGCTTCCTGGAGGAGACCCTATCTACCTTGGCATGAGCTTGTACTACCTTTTACTCGAGAAACCTCACCTTCGTGTAAGCTTCTGATAGCTCACCATTAAGTGCTTCAATCTCACACTTTGCCTCCTTATATCTAACCAACAGGCTTTTGAAATCTTCCTCAACTCTCTTCATTTTCTTCACGGCTGTCTTTGCCACCTTTGTATACTCTCCTAATTTCTCAAGAAGTATTGCGTAATTCTTTTGAAGGCTGGATGCGGCTTCTTCTTCTTCACCTTCTGATTCTTCAACAATCCCAATGGACTCCTCATCAGAACATTCACCCAGCTCATTCACAAGAGTACTCAAATCATCTGAAGATCCCACATGTGCAATGGTCATGAATGCTGAGTAATTTCCTTCTCCGTCACAGCTTTCTTCAGAGTCAAATTTTGATGAGAAGTAGTGGCATAAACCTTTCCTTTTGACTTCAAATAATTTGGACATTCCTTTTTGAAGTGTCCATGTCCGTTGCACTGGAAGCACATAATGTCCGAAGGAGATTGAGACTCCTTCCCTTCTTTCCTCGTAAACTCTTTCTTATCACCTCTTGAAGATGAGAATTTCCCTCTATTAAATGGTTTCCCACTGCCCTTCATCTTTAGAAATTTTCGGAAGTTCTTTACAAGATATGCCACTTCCTTTTCCACTCCATCTTCTTCGGAGGGATCATCCATTCTTTCGGTGATGGTTTTGAGAGCAAATGATTTACTCGTCTTGTGTGAAGGCAGTCCCAGTTCATATGTTTGGAGAGACCCAATCAGTTCTTGAATTTTGATCTCATCCAAGTCTTTACTCTCTTCTATGACTGTGACTTTTGCTCTAAAACTTTCAGGCAAGGACCCTCAAAATTTTTCTCACCACCTTGGTATCTTCAATCTTCTCACCAAGATTGAGTTTAGCAATGACAATTTTGTTGAGCTTCCCATAGAATGAATCAAACGATTCATCTTCACCCATCTTGAGCTCTTCAAATTTGGTGGTAAGCATTTGAAGCTTTGTGTCCTTCACCTTCTTAGTCCCCTCATAAATTGTCTCCAAAATTTCCCAAGCTTCCTTGGCCACAGTCATGTGAGATATCCTGTGGAATTTATCAGGAGACATAGCACAGAAAATAGCATTTAACGCTTTACTATTAGCATTGGCTGCTGCAAGAGCTGCCTTATCCCAATTGGCCTTAGGAGCCTCTGGTTTAGTCCAACTTATCTCAACCGCATCCCAAACGGTATCTTCTATAGAGCATAAAAATGCTCTCATTCGGACTTTCCAAAACGCATAATTATTACCATCAAAAAATGGTGGAACAGTGAGAGATTGAGGCCTATCCATCTCAACAAGGGGTCAAGGATCACACTCAGGTATTAAAATCACACAAATGTACCCGCTCTGATACCAATTGAAAGTTCAATATGGGTATGAAACACTCTTGAACGTTTAGACCCCCAGATACAAAAATACTAATTCAAGCTTTATATCAAACAATTAATGTGCGGAATATGATAACAAGCTTATAACAGAATTGATAAAACAATCTAAGCCAAATATAAACACATCCACAGCAGTAAATATAAGGTAAAGATAAAGGAAAGAGAGATGCAAACACACGGACAACACACGATGTGTTATCGAAGAGGAAACCGAAGTCCTCGGCGTAAAACCTCTCCGCCGCCCTCCAAGCGGTGATAAAATCCACTAAAGAATATAGTTGGGATACATAAACAGCAGAAGACCCTCCAAGCCTAATCTACCCAAGTACCTAAGCCCTCCAAGCTTCTTGCTCCAACGAGGTTACGCCGAACCTATTTCTTCTTTAGCTTGCCGGATTCCGCTACTTGACCATAGCATCAACCAATGTATATTGGTTCCTTCCCAAACTGCTTCCCTAAGCACCAAATGGACCTTCTCACAGACGTGGGTGTGGTGAGATAAGGGTTTGGTAAATAACCTCTCAAGGGTATGACAATGGAGAGGAAGAGAGTAGAGGAATTTGTAGAGTCTCTTTAGATGAAGATTGGGGATGAGGCAATCTTGTTTTTCTCTAGGGTTTTCTCTCACAAAATTCTCTCTGGAAGCTCTCTCAATATGATGGGTATAAGGGTGTATATATAGTAGGGTGAGAAGGGAATGCAAAACGTCAGTTTTTGCCAAACAGGGCAAGTTGGCGACTTGGTCTCGCGGCTTGTCCAAGTCGCGAGTTCAAGTCGCGACGTAACGGCCTGGCCAGTCTGGAACTTTTGTCCTGTAGCGTGACAGCTGGCGCGACCCTTCAGCTTCCTAGTGTGCCTCTCACGTGCCAGCTTTTGGCGGCTTGCCAGTCGCGATCCACCCGCGAGCCCTAGCCGCGAACCTCTGTTTTTCTTGCACACTCTTGAGCTTTTCTTCACATCTTCTCACACACTACCCTTACAATTTTCCCACCTAAATACAGGGTTCTAAGTGCTAAATTACAAGCAAATTGGTCACGGAATAAAGCCAATTAAATGGTTGATTAAATTCAACCTTACAGATGTCAATAAAGCATCCTCACATAATGCAACAGCAACGTCAACGTGAGGAATTAAAAATGAGGCCTCACATAAAAAGAATGATAAGAATTTGCTAGAATTTGTATATGAATTGTGGAAGAGTAATAATGGTGAATGAGAATAGTAGTTGTTGAGGTCACTTCAAGGGGACCTAGGCCTCCACACACACACACACACACACACACACGCACACACAGAGTTGCACTAAGCAATTGGTTTATTCTTTATTAATATCTAATGTTGAATTACAATCATGTATTTATAGGAGACTAGCTCTAATGCCATTGGCCCACGTGGCGTAAGATAATTGGTTAGTTGATTCAACATGTGTTTTATGACTTAAGTCATATGTTAAATGAGTTACATGTGTTTAATTCTTAACTAACTCATCATGATCTCAACTAACTAACTAAAGGAAATACAACAACTATTAGGAGATTACAAGGCGTGTTGTATAATTTGGCCAGTTCCTAACAAAGATCCCTTAGTCCTATGGAAAAAACTAAAGGAGAGATACGAGTACCATAAGAGTATAATCCTCCCAAAAGCTCATTATGACTAGATGCACCTAAGGTTGCAAGATTTCAAAAGTGTGAGTGAGTATAATTCAACACTATTTAAAATTACCTCACAATTGAGATTATGTGGCGAAAAAATCATTGAGGAAGACATGTTAGAAAAAAAAAAATTTACTAAATTTCATGCTTCAAATATGCTCTTGCAACAACAATATCTTGAGCGTAAGTTCCAAAAATATTCAGAACTTATATCATGTCTTCTAGTGGTCGAAGAAAATAATGAGCTTCTACTAAGAAATCACCCATCCCAATAAACCGGCTCCACACCATTGCTTGAAGTGGACGGAATGTCTTTTGAATGAAATGGAGAAAATAAAAATCGAGGGTGTGGACATGGTGGTAAGAACAACCAAAACAGGGGGAGATGTACTCATAATCCTTTAAAGGGCATAACACACCTTAATGTTAGGGTCGTGTTTTGGTATTGTCAACCATGCCAAATTATGTCTTTTATTGAGTTTTGATGTGTCTTAAAGTTGTAATTGAAGACCAAGTTAAAGACATAAAATTTTCTCAAGAAAAACACATTTTCGACATGTACCTTGATAACAACTCAATACCTCTCGATAGAAACTAAAAACTTACTGTCTCCTTGATAGAAACTCGATAGTAGCTCGATAGATCGAGCTTCACGAATGAGCAAAATCAACAACGCGAAAAAGCCCACAACTTCTTCGTTTGAAACCCGAATTGAGATCCGTTTAAATTGGTATTTAAAGGACATCATAAGACATCTATTAGAAGGTTTTTATAGAAAGAAATGCATTGTTTATGTGGCTAGGGTTTTGTAACCAAGTTTTCTTTATTTCACCAAACTAAAGACTTTCAAAGTAAATCTGAAAATTCCATTGGTGAAGAAGCTGAAGTCGTAGCAACTACCACAGACTTGCTACTGTGAGAAAAACCTTTAAGAGATTCTTGAAGTCAGTTGGAGGTTCCAATTGTGATTGTGGTTGGAGCATTCGTATATTGAAGAGTTCAAAGGTTTTGAAGCGATAGAAAGTTGTATGTTCATCTACTAGGATTGTAGAGTTTAGGTACAAAGGTTTAGTATTAGATCTGAACCTTCTCTTTATTATAGTGGATTGCTTTTTGGGAAGGTTTCCCCCCAAGTTATTTACTGTGAAACTAGTTTGTTTCATTGGTTTTCTTGAGTCATCATATCTTGTCTTGTTTACTATTCCACTGTGCATGATTTTGACATGATATTGATATTTGTTTGTTTAAACAAAGATTATTCATAATATACCTAATTAATAACTTAGGTTTAAAACTTGTTAATTCTATCAACCGAGGTCTAAATTTTCCAGCACTTATAACAAAAGGTTGAATCAAAATGAGAAAAAAAGTAACAAGAAAATGCAGAGATTTGCATTATAAATCTCAAAAGGGCCATGAAAGCAAATGTTATAGGTGTGGCATAAAAGGGCATTGATCACGTCTATGTCATTCGCCTAAGCATTTGCAAACTTGTATCAAGCCTCCTTGAAAGAAAAAGGAAAAGGAGTTGAAGTGAACATTGCCGAAGTCGGTGATCCAAAAGATTACCTTAATACCTCAAATGGAGTAAATGTTACTCATCTTGAAGCTTCTAACTTCTTTGGGGATATAATTAAAGAGGTTGAGAATTTGATTGGTGATCAAAAGATCATACATATTAAATATTTCCTCTCATTGTATCATTACATTATGCTATGTAAACTATGTTTATATTTAAATTAGTAAAGTTCAATCTAAATTTCACATATAAGATCTTACTAATTAAACAGTCTAAAAAGACCCTATGATTCAGGATATTGCATGAATTATTCTGACACACCTATAAATCTATTCATTGTTCATGCGGATGGCTGATACCCTTTGCACTAAGGGAGCAAAAATCTGAAAGCAATACACTAAGAGATTTTGTCTCACAAGTGATAAGCTTTTCCACTTTCCCCTTCCCTCTATGTATATGTATGCATGCATCCATGATAAAATACATCATAAAACATAGAGAAGATAGAGATATATATTAGCAATATGATTTTCCTCTTTTTTTTTTCTTAGTCTTCTATTTATGATCTTTGTGTACCTCTACATAATAGTTGTGAAATACCATTATTCTACTTTGTATTCTGATTATAATCAATAATGAATTTAAATTTGCTTCATTATGTGTTTATTTTCTTTCAAAGTTTTAAAATTCAATGTATATGTTTTGCATACTTGAAGAGACATGAATCTTATTAATGGATCTAATTCCAAGATGATTGGGGAAGATTTTTGTCTAGCAGATAGTGCAACAATGCACACAATCCTTAAAGATAAGAAGTATATTTAAAACTTAACATTTATCAAATCTAAGGTCAATACCATATTTGGTTCGTCAAACATAATTGAAGGCTCTGGAAGAGCATATATCATGTTGCCTAAAGGTAAAAATTTTTGTATTGGCAATACTTTGTATTCTTCTAAATCTAAAAGAAATTTACTTTGCTTTAAGAATATATGAAGTAATGGTTATCATATTGAAACCAATAATGAAGGCAATGAAGAATATCTTTATATTACTTCAATGGTCTCGAGCCAAAAGCTCATATTAGAAAAATTGCATATTTTCTCTAATGAGTTATATTATACTACATTGAGATCAATTGAAGCAAATGTTGTAGTGCATCAGAAGTGCTATAATCCAAGGATCTTTATGCTTTGGCATAATCGTATTGGACATCTGGGATCAACAATGATGCGTTGAATCATTGAAAACTCCCATGGACACACCTTAATGAATTAGAAGATTCTTTCACTAAGTGGCTATTCATGCAGTGCCTGTTTTCAAGGAAAATTAATTATCAGACCATTACCATAAAAAATTAGTATTTGAATCTCCATCTTTCTTAGAAAGAATTCAAGGAGATATTTGTGGACCTGTACATCCACCTTGTGGATCATTTAGATATTTTATGGTTTTAATAGATGCATTAACAAGATAGTCACATGTTTGTCTATTTTTTAATAAAAATGCTGCATTTGTTAGAATGCTTGCTCAAATCATTAGGTTGCGGTCATAATTTCCATCACCATCAAAAATTGGTATTTAATCTCCATATTTCTTAGAAAGAATTCAAGGAGATATTTTGGACCTATACATCCACCTTATGGACCATTCAGATATTTTATGTTGTTAATAGATGCATCAACAAGATGGTCAACTGTTTGTATACTTTCTACAAGGAATGCTGCATTTGCTAGAATGCTTGCTCAAGTCATTAGGTTGCAGTCATAATATCCTGGTCTTCCAATTAAGAAAATTTGCTTAGATAATGCAGGTGAATTTATATTTCAAGTATACAATGACTACTGCATGTCAGTTGGAATTGATGTTGAACACCTTGTTGCACATACACACATTAAAAAAATGGTTTAGCTGAACTACTGATCAAAAGACTCCAATTGATTGCTCATCCTTTGCTTATGAAAAAAAAATTACCTGTTTTTATTTTAGGGACATACCGTATTACATGTTGCATCATTAATTCATATTGGGCCAACTGCTTACCATAAACTCTCTCCAATGCAATTTGTTTGTGGTCAATAACCAAGTGAGAAATATTTGGTTGTGTTGTATATGTTCCCATTGCACCTCCACAACACATTAAAATGGGTTATCAACGTAAACTTGGTATTTATGTTGGTTTTAATTCTCCATATATTATTAGATATTTTAAACCTTTGGTGATGTTTTTAAGGCATGTTTTGATGATTGTCATTTAATGAAATAGTCTTCTCGACATTAGGGGGGGCAGGGGGAGTCATTGCTAAAAGCACAATGAAAGATAACTTGGAATTTTTTAATGTTATCTCATCTTGAACCTTGTACAAATTAATGTGAACTTGAAGTTTAGAGGATTATTCATTGGCAAAGTATTGCAAACTAGTTACCGGATGAATTCACTAACAATAAGAAAATTGTAAAATCTCACATTCTAGCTGCTAATACCCCAGTAAGGATTGAAGTCCCTATAAGGCAATCCATCAAAAGCAAAAAAATGAGTTTAAACCACACCTGAAGCATGGAAGACCTATTGGTGCTAAAGATATAATTCCTAGAAAGAGAAAAATACAATAAAAACAAGTCGCAGCTCTTGAAGAAATTATACCCATGAATCATAAAATAGAAATAATTGATCTATCCAAATTTCATAATTCTCCTACAAATGAACCCTCTGAAAAAGGACTATCCTAAAGAGTTATCATTTGAAGAGAATTAGGTACCTGAAAATAATGAGATCTCAATATATTATGTTGGGTTAAGATAGCTTGACCCCGGTTAATTAATTCAATTACTCAAGTTGATTAATTAAGTTCAATTGCATGCAAATCATGGAGGTACCAACAAATCACTAAAAATACTAAATGCAGTGAAAAATAAATTTAACACAGTCATTTGTTGACAAATAGGGAAAATCTCGTAAGGCAAAAACTCTACCGAGTGATTTTAAGGTCATCATTTCAAAGAATTCATTAATTAACAATCAAGTAGTTACAAGTATAATAAATTTTACCAACTACCTTGGCCTATACCAAAATACCAACCTATAGTTAAACCTTCGCTCCAATAGCCAATTGGACTTGATCTTGTAGTGGCATTCTTTCCCTTGATGCACAAACCTCCAATTTGTGACTAACTCCTTTGTATGGATTCTAATACGTGATTAACTCCAAAAACTTGAATGGTTGTTGTTTGCTGCAAAGTTTTTCACTTCATCAACAATGAAGACCAAGAAGCACTTGGTTACTGTATCCGTATATTGATAGCTTTTAAAATAAGTCTTATATATGTTTAAAGTTATGAGAAAAGAAACTCTAAACAAACACAAGCTTGGGCCGGATTTTAGATCTAGAAATTCAGAAATTGTAATTCTCAATAGATCGAGCTGGTATCGAGCTATCTATTAAGCTTCGAATTAGGTGTAGATAGCAGTTATCTGTTGAGTATCTGTTGAGAATTAATGAGCAGCTTTTCTTCACTTTTTTTTTTTTTTTTTTTATCAATCTTTATGTTTTTAATACTTTACTTGAACAACATGTTTCTTAAAGTACTAAACACATCTTAGATATACCTAATTACAAGTAAAGTGCATTTTGTCAAAGGATTAGCTAATTACAAAAAAAATATGACCCTAACACATTATGTGACTACAAGAGATATATGGGATAAAAAAAATTGTTGTCGACAACATATTTTCATTCAAAGTTGCCATTGACATTACTGAAAGTAATAATGATCATGAAATGGAACCACAATATGTTGAAGAATGTCAATGCATAAATGATTGGCCAATGTAACTAGAGGCAATTTAGGCATAATTAAATTCACTAGAAAAAAGTGAAGTATTTGGACCTGTAGTCCAAACACTTGAAGGTGTAATGCCTATTGAATATAAATGGGTATTTGTATGAAAGTGTAATGACAAAAATGAAATTATGAGGTATAAAGTAGAACTTGTGGCACAAGGTTTCTCACAGAGACCTGGCCTTTATTATGACAAAAGATATGCACCTGTAATAGATGCAATTATATTTAGATTCTTGATTAGTTTGGTTGTAATAGAAAATTTAGACATGCATTTAATAGATGTGGTCAGAAAATATCTATATGGGTCATTAGATAATGATATATACAAGAAAATGCCTAAAGCATATGACTCCACATCTCAAAGCATGTATTATATCAAGCTACAAAGATTCTTATATGGATTAAAGCAATCTGGACACATATGGTATAATCGCCTCAACAAATACTTATTGAAAGAAGGATTTGTGGATAATCCAATTTGTGCATGCGTTTTTATTAAAAATTCAGAATCCAGATTTGCTATTGTTGTGGTATAAGTTGATGATTTAAATCTTGTAGGGACTCTAAAAGAGCTCACAAAATGGCAAATTATTAAAGAATGAGTTTAAGATGAAAGATCTCGGTAAGCCAAAATTTTGTCTTGGACTGCATACTGAACATCTTTCAAATGGAATTCTAGTTCATCAGTCAACATACACATAAATGGTCTGAAACCAATTCCTAATTGATAAAGCTCACCCTTTGAACACTCCAATAGTGGGTAGGTCACTAGATGTCAGAAAGGACATTTTTCATCCTCAAGAAGATGATGAAGAAAATTTTGGTCCCAAAGTACCATATCTTAGTGCAATTAGTGCTCTAATGTATCTTGCAAATTGCATATGGCCTGACATAGCATTTTCAATAAATTTGCTAGCAAGATATAGTTTTGCACCAACTCAAAAACATTGGAATGGAATTAAGCATGTATTACGTTACCTCCACAGAACAACTAACTTGGGATTGTTTTATCCAAAAATGATCAAATCTACAGTTGATTGGATATGTAGATGCATGTTATCTTTCCGATCCAAATAAAGGCCGATCACAAATAGGATATTTGTTCACTTGTGGCAACACTGCTATTTCATGGAGATCTGTCAAGCAAACATTATCTGCTACTTCCTCCAATCACTCAAAGATTATTGCAATCTATGAAGCAAGTTGTGAGTGCATTTGACTAAGATCAGTAATTCAACATATTCAAGAAAAATGTGGCTTATCATCGATTAAAGATAGCCCCATGATCTTATATTAAAACAATGCTGCTTGTATTGCTCAGATTAGGGAAGGATATATCAAAGGTGATCGAACTAAGTACATTTCGCCAGAATTGTTTTACACATGATCTCTAGAAGAATGGCGAAAATTGATGTCATGTAGATACTGTCAAGTGACAATTTGGCAAATCTATTTACTAAGTCATTACCAATTGCAGCATTTAATAAATTATTGCACGACATTAGCATGCGTTGACTTAAAGATCTTTGAAGATATATGTAATCATGAGGATGAGTAAATGCCCAAAAGGATATGTGATGCACTTTAAATGCACTCAAAAGCTTACTAGAATACTGTACTCTATTTGCTTTGCCACTAGTTTTTTTTCTCTGAATTTTTCCTTGGCAAGGTTTTAAAGAGGCATATTCTTTGTAAGTGATCATTCAAGGTTGTTAAATATCTCTTTATATTACACATGAGCAGCTTGTAAACATATGGACTGCATGTGAAACATACCCTAAATCTATAGGGTAGCCAAAAGCTACTATTTAGGAGTAGAAATTTACTCCTTCAATTAATGCTTTGTCTAGAACTTTTTTTTAAATAAATAAATAGTGCAAGAGGTGAATGTGTGTAGAAACAGTAAAATCACTGAGAGATAGATATCTCTTTTTCTCTCACTGTTTTTTTTTGGGAGAGAGAGCTGGATTGAGGATGAGCTCTTTTTTCTCTCACTGTTATCTCTGTAGATAACAGAGAGACATGTATATGTAGAATATGGATGTGATAGATGACCCCTAGAAAAGAAACAATTCAGATATAAACTTATTCCTATATTTTGTATTCTTGTCTTTATATTTCCTTTATTTTACAATATTTTTGTCCATTTTGCATTTTGCAACAGTGACTAACATCTAAAAGTAAAGGTCTACTGTAGCATCATTTATATATTGAACTCTATTATTTTATTCCATTCCTTGATAGAAATTTCTAAGCAACAAGCCTCTTGAGAACAACTTGCCACACTTTTTTTTTTTGCTGGATAACTTACATGCCACACTATTGGAATAGACTCTAGAACACTGACTAATCTAACACATTATTTCAAGAAAATATTTTTTTTCTTAGAAAAAGAAAAATAAATCTAACATATGTACTAAGATATTAAAGGCCTACTTGGTTTAATTTTTTTCAAGTGGAGTAAATCCAAAGATAAGATTTATTTTACAAGAGAAGAATCCATAAGAAATTAGAATTACATATACTTGAAAATTAAATAAAAAAATCGAAAATGCTAATCAAATTAGATGCCTCCAATTTGTACATATAGCAGATGTACCACAACAGTTTATGGCATAATATTAATAATAAAGAATTGGAAAATGATAGAAGGTTTCTTATCAATTTGAAAAAGCAATTTTTTTTTTTTTTTTTTAACATTTCATGTCTCTGTAATTGAATATTTTTTATGGGTTTTCACCTAAAAATTAATGTTATCTTATTTTTGGGCTAAGCAACAAAATAAAAATAAAATTTAATCCTTTTTAGGATTTAAACCACTAAATATTAAACCAAATTAGGTCTGCAATATCTGTTCACGATGTATTTTTTTTTCAAGCTTTAAGACCCAAGTCATGAAATGCCTAAATCAACGTGTAGCCAGAACTGGGCCATTGCCAGCATCGCGAAGAAAAGAGACCCATTATGACTGATTTAATGAAGGCCCATATTGTAGAAGCAACTTATGGTTGACCCAATGACCTCCAAATATGTCGCAATAGAATAAAATCCAAGCCCTGCTGCAAACGGGCATGCATAAGTTCTTTTATTCTTGAACAGAGTGGCCCAACTCATGGTTCAAGCACGCGGTGGCCTAATGGGTCAAACCCACTGAAACTCAGTCCATGGAGAATCAGTTTGGTGTTTTTAGAAGAGGTAAGTAGTTTCAATTCATAGCGTACTGCTTAATGATCATTGCTTTTTATTATTAGGTTAAGATATTAATTAGTTTTTGGTGTAGGTGAAGTTCAAATTCAAATTTCTTATTTGACGACAAGAGACTTTACTAATTGAGTTAATTAAAAGTCTAGAACTCACATGATTAGTTTGGTTAAATGAAAAGTGAAAACTAAGTAATTGGTTGTCTACTGCACCTTTTGACTATGTCGGTTAATGGACACATGCCCATTTGGTCTTTCGGTGGATCCTTCACCAACAGTCAAAGCCACGACCACTATGCAAAGTCGATTCCAATGGTGGTTCTTCCACTGGAGGAGCAAATGTACTTTTTGTTTGATGGGATTTGATTTTCTAAAAAGGGTGTTAATGAAATAAGTATTGTGTGTAGTAGGCTCTAATCTTTAGGGAGAGAGACATATAGTAGAACTGTGCAGAGTTCATAGAAGCTACAAAAGAGAAGCCAAGAGATATGTGTGGTGAAGGACGCTAGAGGGTAGGTGAGACACATTAAACAATTGAGGGCAATTTGGTATTATGCTGGCAAACATGTTTTCACGTCTATTTTTCTTCAATTTGAAGAGATCAATTTTTAGTGGGTCTTGAGAGAAAATTTCTGAACCCCACCAAAAATCATTCATCTTTTCTTTCCTTACCAAACAATACCTAATCATCTTTTCTCTCCTTTCCTTTCTTTTCTATCCTTCACATTTCACCTCCAACAAATGCACCATTAAAAATCAAGCCCAAGGTAGCCAAAGCATGCATGTTCAATCTGGCCTTTGTATCTCTCCTCAAGCCTGTAGTCAATAGGAGTTATCAATCGTGAGCACTTATTACCCTCAATTACGCTCCTCCTTTCTAAAGATGTCAACTTATTAGTTTTGAATTCTACCGTGACTTTGTTCAAATTTTCGGATTAAAGGAATCTTTTCTCTAACAATTAGGGCCATACGCTCCTTTTCTTTGCTAATTACTTACTCAGTAATAAAGTTAAACTCAGTTTGGTTAAATGGGTTTTCAGAGGAAAGGCTTCGGATTATATATATATATATATATTGAGAAACAAGCTTCGGAATATTGGTTTGAAGAGTCCAATGGTGTGTTTTAGTAGCTCTAACGGACCATTAAACTGACCATGCACATGAAAGTGGTCATACCGAAATGATCACTTGGGCTTCAGAAAAGCTTAAGCACAATGGATCTTTCACTAGCGAATATTTTTCCAATTTAACATAAAATTTGGCATTTTGCCTTATAAGAGACTACATAATTAAATCCCTAGTAGTAAGCACAGATCTAGACGAGCATCCTTAGGAAAACACCGAATGGCTTAAACCCTCTTTTCTTACTTTTTTTATATTTAAATTTATATATATATTATCCAAAGACCAAGTATATTGCTAAAACTCACTGACCAAATAAAGGAAGGATACTTATACACATTGCATTTTCCCTTTCTTTTTCTATTCCCCTTGTTTTCTGTTATTCGCTTGCTTTGTTTTGAAACTTAATTATCATTTAAAGGAGCCCAAATACATTCTACGGCAACCAACCATGTAAAACCTTGAATAGCCTTACTCCAATACAATAAAGTGATAAACCATTCCAACAAAGAAATTTAGTCATTTCTACTAACATAATCTACACTCATAAACACCTCAAAAATCCTCACACAGTAGCAGAGCCAGGATTTGACCTTAAGGGAGACAAAATTTATAACTAATATTTATGTGTTTCCATAAACAAACTTAGATATACAAATTGTGTATGTGGCATACAACACATGCATCATATATACAAAATATTAACCATACTTGACAATTAAATGTATGTAATATGAATAGTAAGTGATCATTCAATATTAGAAGATCCCCTAAAATCATTGCATATCATTATATTGTGTATATTTTATTAGTTTTTTTTTAATATATAGCTAATATTATATTGTAATTTTTTATGTTAAAATTTCATTTATAATTCTCATGTAATAATTTTTTTTTAATAGGATCTTATAATGATTTTTAATAAATCAATAAACCTAAAATAAAGTTTTTGTTAAACTTATAATATGATTAGATTATAACAATTTTAAACCACATAATGACTATTTGAAAGGAAACTGCTTTTGGTTTTTGTTTTAAAGTGATGCTACAGTTACAAACTATTTTACAACATTTTTACAAACTGTTGATGTTACCAACTTCTTATTGGTTTTCACCTAAACCCACCATTAACATCAATTTTTAATTTACCAATAACCACTCACTACATCAGTAGTTTGTGAGATTTTTTTGTAAAAAAATTTATATTTTTAGCATTACTCTTGTTTTGGTGGTATTTTCCTTTCTTCAATTAAGACTTTTTCTTCTTTAATTTAGTTTATTTTATTATCATTTTTTTTCTTTTTATAAATTTTGAACTTTAAAAAATATTGAAAAAGTAAAAAAAATATATGAAGATATAAGATATATCAATTGAGTTTGACTTATAAAAAAGATATCGAGATATATACACACTCAAAAAAAAAAACAAAAAAACAAAAAAAAAAAAAAAAGGATGTACGTGGTTATACGAAAGCAAGCCATCAGCAGGTGATGTCACCAAGTGACATGGCCCCATACTAGAGTCAGAGGTGTAAAGCCCTAAAGGAATGATCGTATTATTGCCACTTGGAGAAACTGCTTCCTCAATTTTGGAACGTAAAACTTAGTCTATTTGGATATTATTTTTCATTTAGGCCTAACTGAACTTTCTGCCAACCAAGTTAACAAAGATTACAAGAAATTAGGATTGTTTAGAATCATCAAAATCGTACAATCCTATCAATCTTGAATAATCATAAAGGTTCTTAAAAGACCTGGATTATTTTGGACAAGTAAAATCGTAAAATTGTAGGATTCAAATTAGAATTTTCACAACCATGTTTATTAGTGTCTAATATATCTTAAAAGTTATAGTACTTTTTTAAAGTGGACATGGAACTCATAATTATACCTATCCGACGCTCAAATGTGACAAGTATGTGTAATCAACTATATAAAGTGACGACATAAAGGAGTGATCGAACCATGTTTATTAGTGTCTAATATATCTTAAAAGTCATAGTACTTTTTTAAAGTTGACATGGAACTTATAATTGTACCTATCCGATGTTCAAATGTGACAAATATGTGTAATCAACTATATAAAATGACAACATAAAGGAGTGATCGAATTTTTGCCACTTGGAGAAAGTGCTTCCTCTATTTTGGACAGTGAAATTTTCTACAACATTCATATTCAATTTGTCCAATTCGCATCCTCCCCAAAAAAAAGATGAGCAAATTAAAATTAACAGGAGGAACTGACAGCATGTGATGTGAAGCTGTCTAGCTCCAATAATTCAAAATAAGATCTGATATAGACTTCAAAATCACATGGCACCTTTTTATACATTTTTAAAAAATGAAGGATAAATAGTAATATTGAGTAGATCGAACAAGTTTAGCCTATAGCTGTGTAGCACCAATAATTCAAAATAAAACTTGTTTAAACTATGAAAAATAATAGGAAACAATCACACTTCAAATAGCAATGAATCAACATATGATACAGACCCGTATTCCACAACTTTTTAATTATAAAGCTAAACCTCTTGCGTGTTCAGGCTCCACAAATGTTAAAAATGAAGTGCAGTATTGTCAGGTTTTTATTCTTTTTTGGCTAAATTTTTTCACACTTATTTACATTTATTATTTCACACCACAGTTTAACATATAAATTTATAGTCTTTTGGCTAAATATTGCAAAAAATTGAGTTTATTGGTGATATAAGAGAGTCTTTTGGCTAAATATTGCAAAAAACTGAGTTTATTAGTGATATAGGTACTGTTCAAAGTTATTTTGTAAAATGAAGAAAAAGAGTAAATTTCGGCAACACCGTTGCCAAAATTGCAAGAAAAAGTATGAGAAAGAGGAAAGATAAGTGATGTGATGAAGGAGGGAGAAAAAATTGAATTTCGGTAATGACATTACCGAAATTCTTGCGGCCCAAAGCTGCTGCCCCTGAAGTGCACCAGGTGTTATGCTAGGTGGAGTGCTCAAAAGGGAATATGAATTGTGGCAATCAGTGCTATGCTAGGTGGAGTGCTCAAAAAGGAAATATGAATTGTAGCAATCAAGTTGCCAAAATTGTAGGGAAGAGAAGAGAGAAAACATGAATTGTGCCAACCAAGTTGCCGAAAATAGGAGGAAAAAAAAAAAAAAAAGGAATTGTGGCAACCAAGTTGCTGAAAGCTTGGAAAGGAATTAAAAAAAAAAAATTTGTGGCACAAAGAGCAATAAATTTGAGTAGTGAGACAGGTGTTGATTGGCTTTTAAATTTGTGTACAATCACAATGTCATGACATAAAACAGAGCAATATGTGTATACATCCAACAGTGAGAGAGGTGAACAAGACAGTGAAAACATCCAAAGATAGGGAAAACAAAATGTTAAAAACTTCTAACAAAAACAATAAATTCAGTAGTAGTAAAACTATAAACTAAAGAAAAGATTCCACATTTCAAATTAGATCGCAAATTTTTAATTTTATCACTTAAATTCCTAAATTAAGGAAACGTTTGAAGTCCTCGTATTTCTCTGTTATTTCATTTTTCGTTATTCTGGGAAGTAACAGTGCAGAGGTAAAAGGAAACCATTAATAAAACTCTGTATTCTATATAGCAAACTAGTTTTAATTCTCTGGCAATCACTTTCTCACTCTAACCAAAAAAAAAAAAAAAATCACTTTAAATGAAGTTCTTTTCTCTTTGCCTTCTTTTCTTTATTGGCTGTGAGATTGATTTATGAATTAGCCCTGGATGATTGTAGTTTAATAAAAAGTTTTCGTTTTCTCTGCTCTATTGCTGTTCAAAAGATATAAATAAATAATGGACATGGACATGGACTTCAAATATGAAACTGGACTTTCATAATATAAAAAATAAATAAATAAATAATAATAATAATAATAAAACCTTTGACCTTATTATATGAAACATGGTATGGACTTTGAGCTTTTTCATGTGATTCCTCATATTAATTAAGTCCTTCGATGATGCCCACAAATTTGTGAAACAAACTTGGAGTGTGGTGATCAACTCTGCACAGCCATGATTAGCCAAGTTCTCTTATCACTAGTTTGGGAAAGATAAGGGCTTCTTTTAATAAAGGACCCGTCTGTTTTGAGAAAGGCTTTTATATACTGAAATGATGATTATGTGAGGACAGGGGTGGAGCCAAGGGTGGTCAAGAGGGGGCAATTGCCCCCCGACGCTGCCCAAGATTTCCCTTTTTAAATGTGTGTTGCTGTAAAAGGTGGAGATATAAACAGTGATAAATAGAGCATGAATAATTGAGCTGCAATGAAAACCTCTTTAGTTACACGTTTCAAAACAAAATTGTAAAAGTGGTGGAGCCATAGAAAGCAACCACGTACATCCTTTTTTTTTTTTTTTTGTTTTTTTGTTTTTT
>NW_027069503.1:516317-563748 GCF_002906115.3 Quercus suber
TTCCCTCACTTCGTAAGAATATAACATAGCCTCTTTTCATTATTATTAGAGTTTCTGAAAGGTCATTACCTCTTTTTTTCGTATATAAATTTTAAAAATGTTATATACAAAACAACATTTTACAACAAATCATAAGTAGCAAATTGTTATTAATTTTAATTTGAATCCATTATTAAAATTACTTTTTTGTCCACTAAACAATAGTAACAATCTATTACTAAAATTTATTGTAAATATAACATTTTTCATAAATTTATATAGAATAAGTCTTGCTAAAAAAGATAATAGAAAGAAAACACTTGCTACATTTGACTCTTTAATCGTTAAATAAACAACAAGTGGGCTACAAAATTATAGCCGGTGGACCATTACATGATCTAAAAACAAGAAACAATAGGTATAAAGTGTAAAAAAAGGAATCTAGTGCTCCAAATTATGGATGCACACTTACTTAGGGATGGAGCCAGAACTTGGATTAAGAGGAGGCTTTGCTGTTGACTACTGTGGTAACTTGGCCTCCGGCTATTACTTTAGCTCTTCAAATTTATTTATTTATTTTTTTAGTATCTTTGATGTATACTGCTGGGCAAGGAAAAATTATTTTGTTTAAATTTTTTTAAAAGGCCGGGTTTGTTTTGGATAAAATTGGTTGATGAGATTTAATTTTTTAATATATTTTTGCTATTGGTAATTTTTGTTGATGGGCTAATTTTATGGCCTTTATATTTTGTTTTAATTTTAGATCTATAAATTTTTATAGCTTTAAAAGGAATGAAAATGACAGTAATTATTTATGCAAATGCTTTTTATAACATTGTATATCCTAGATATTTAGAATTTTAGCATCATTTATTTAATTATTGCTTCTAGAAATATTCCATAAAGAATTTATCAAAATTTAGTAGCAGATGATTACACAATGAAAATTTTATATATAATGTAAAAAAATTTTTTGTCTGAAATATCTAAAATTTTCTTATGCATGCAAGAAATTTTATTTTTATGCTCAATATAATGTTAATCTGTACGGAAAGAGTCTTTACAAACACAATCAAAATTTGGGATTATGTTGCTAGAAAATTAGATAATTGTTTTAGATTATGAACTAATCAAGTTTATTTGCTAATTTGTGCAATTCTCATCATATTGAGGCTAAGGCCCCCTGCTAAAAAATTGATTAATTATTAATAATATAAATGTTATTTATATATTTATTAAAATTTTTAATAGTATTAATTCCCTGAGAGAGAGAGAGAGAGAGAGAGAGAGGAGGAGGAGGAGGAGTCTTTAAAGAACTCTAAGTAATCGGTAGTCTCTTGAAAAAATATTAAGATCACAAATAAATTATACACATTTTATAAAAGTTCTACTTAATTTATTATTTTCGTGAAGATAATATGTGGCAATTCTTTAGTGGTTCTATACCATTTATGTAATAATTAAATAATGCATGTGGTAAAGAAAATTTATTTCAAATTTAAAATAAAATACCTATTTGGTATGACGGTATGAGTAGTAAAATTAATGTTGTCTTAAGGAGTTTGGTTTTGTCCAATTTCAACTATGCACCTTTCAGACCTACAGATAAAACTAAAACTTATTCAATTATTAATTAAAATTAAAATTTTAAACTTATCTAATTAAACTCTTTTTGGTTATTAATTGGTCCCATACAAAATATGGGGGCCTTTACTTGATAGACAAAGGTGAAGTTGTAATAAAAATTGATCACCATATGTCTAATTGATTTTAAGTTAAATTAAGTGTAAATTATGCTTTTTAGTTCAACACATTTTTTTGTACCCTATTTTTTTTTTTTTTCAATTTCAATTTCATCCTTCAACTTTCATTTTATATGAATTCGAACATTCTATCCACTTTCATGAAGTGGATTGTTTTTTAATTAATAACTTATTTAAATGTTATAAGAAAATTATATTTAAAATGTAAGAATAAAAAATCCTGCCCCGATCGATTTTAATTATCATCCTCTAGTTCTAAGGTCATACTAGGCAGATGATAAATGTAACAATGATGTATTGCGGGTTTGCTTTTGAAAAAAAAAAATAGAGAAAAATTTCAACTTAATGAGATGGGAAAAAGAAAAGAAAAGAGAGAGTGAAGAAAATAATTCATAAATTTCCCTCTACATTCTCTATTTAACCTTAAAAAAACATCCTTGGAAAGTAGAAAGTACATTGTGATTTTCCATTCAACCATTCTTTATTTTCTATGGTATTAACATCTTTATTTATTTATTTATTATTAGGTTATGATTTTCATACATTTCATTATTTCACATCCACTTTTATGTGTTGACACATAGATATTCTCACATCAATAATAAATATATGTGTGAAATAGTCGACGGAAATTAGTGTAAAAAATATTTTTCATTTTTTTATTTACTTAAAATTTCAAATGTTACCATACAGCTAAGAACATTATTCAATCACCTTTCTTTTGAGTAATAGGGTAATTAATATGTCTTTTTTTTTTTTTTTTTGTTATATGAATAGGGTAATATGTATTTAAACATGTAAAATTGGATATAAATTGACTGTAATTATTCAAAAGTCTCAAAACCATGGAATAGATATGGATAGCCCATGTGAAGCACATACACCATATATGTACTTTTTTTGATAACGGACAAACATTTGGGTCCAATTAGCAGGAAAAGATAAGAGGACAATCAGAGAGTGAGAGCTATTATATATAGATAAGTCTAGGGACACAAGCATGACGCATCGATACATTGTTATTGCTTGAGAAAAATTAATGGCTAGCTGCGTTCAACTTGGTAAACTTCAGAGAAGCAAGAGCTGGTTTATAGACTTCGCATATAACCCAAAGAAGGATGGGACAGGCGATGTCCGAAACATTCTCTTGATAGTTGCAACTCTAATTGCAGCAGTGACTTTTCAATCTGGGGTTAACCCTCCTGGCGGAGTTTGGCAAGATACTATTGAAACGAATGGAACACTTAAAGGTAGACATGGCAAAATGGAACAGAATTTTCTGACCCGACCCGATCTAACCCGCGACCCGACCCGAACCTGAGCCCTTTTTAAAAAATTTTTTTTTTTTGGGTAAAAAAATAGTAAAACTAAGACAATATTGGTTTAATTGTTTATTGTGAACTTTAAGGAAACAATTGATACATTTACATAACTACATGCAAATTAATTAAAAGTTAAATGATTGAACATTCTGTAATGAGTAAATATTTTTAGATGTCAAATAGCAAAGTACATGCCAAGATAATCTGGTTACAGTAGAGTTAAAAATATAGATTTAAAATTGTAGACATGTGAGAAACATTCACAAGTGTGAAAATAATGAAACTAAAGTATCAAATTAGCATAAATTATGAATAATTAGACCTATTTTTTAGTAATTTATGTCCAAAATAAACGGCTTTTCAAAATAAGTTATGATATTTCCTAAAGTGTGTGTTGCTTAATAATAATATGATATTCATAAAAGAGACCATGTATAAATAAGTAAGCTATTAAATTTTAGAGTATATCTCAAATTGAAATAGAGTGTCAACCACAACTGATAATAGATTATAAAATTAATTTTCAAGATTGTAAATTTCTTATATGTTTTTATTCTTTATCAAATGAGTTATCCAATAAGTCATTTATAATTTTGTTTTATATTTTGGAATGTTGATATTGTGTAGAAATAAAACTTGTGTATTTGTTTTACTTATTTTTGTGTTATTTTGTTTTAGATAGTAATGTTAGGATTTGTATAATTTTAAAATTATTGAAAAAGTATTAATAAATTTAACTGAGTTCATTCTTGATATAAGTGGTGAATTCAAAATAATGCATTTTACAACAAATAATTTGTTACATAACTTTTCAAATGGCAGATACATATTGTTTTCTTTATAAATTTTTTTTTTTTAAAATTTCACGTGAAAAATTCAAGTCAACCCAACCCGACCTGATCCGACCTGCAACTCGATTGACCCGAATCCGATTTTGATCCGCTTAAAATGACCCATTTTGACCAGTGACCCGTTTGACCCGTAACCCGATTGACCCGACCCGACTCGCCCGTTTTACCATGTCTACTTAAAGGACATGTTGTAGGGACGGCCATTTATGCGTCTCGAGAAGCCGACTTCTATGTTTTCTTGATCTGTAACACTCTGGCACTTTCCACTTCGGTTCTTGTCATTATGGTTCTCACATATAACTTACCTTTCCATTTAGAAGTATTGATTGCCACAGCTTCAATGCTTGCAACTTACGCATCGGCCATATTTGCTGTCACGCCAGCTGATTATTCTTATAGATTTCGGTTCATCCTCATAGCAGCTGCTTTGCCTTTTGTGCTACGAGTTTTGATTTATATGGTCAAGTTCAAAGCAAATGCAGATCAAGAGCAAGAGAATCTGTGTGACAAATGTAGAAGTGGGAATTTCTGCAGAAACTGTAAAAGTGAGATTCCCAAGTGAAAATGTTGAATTTCCATCAATTCTATAAAAATTAAAGTTCAGAAGACGTCTAGCATGTTCCGATTCTGTATTATTAGGCCATAAAACTGTCGTGGTACAGCTACTCTATGTACAACTTTCCATCCATGGGTCTGTTTGATTTAGCTTCTTTGAAGTTCTTCTTTTCCTCTCTATGTATCTTTAGTTGTAAATTTTATGGACTTTTCACGTTACAAATTATCTTATCTTATTTATTTATTTATTTTGGGTTAACCAAGAAAGATATAAATCAAGTTTAATTATTTTTATATATTTTTTTAAACCGCTTGAAATATATTTTTTAAACCACTTGAAAATATTTTTTAAAACCACTTGAAAAATTCAAACACAATAGGCCATTAATATCCTCACTACATATGTTAGATTTATTCTAATAAAAAACATATCTTTTCTTGACATTTGATATTAGTTAGTGTTCCTTCTCAAAAAAAAAAAAAAAAAAAAAAAGATATTAGTTAGTGTTCTTACGTTTTTTAATAACACGGGCAAAACCAATAATTTTTGTTGGGAACTGAGTTATGGTATTGATACAATAATCAGGAGACTTAATTAAGATAAACTCAAACACATAATAAATATATATATATATATATATATATATATATATAAATTTAAGAGAACTTATCATTTTCCTAAACTCTAGATTGTATAAAAATAAAAAATAAAAGTTGTAGAATTTTTTATAAGCAAAAACAAATATTGCGTAAAAGAATTGGTTAATAAGGGATATTTAACGTTCTAGATAATAATGCTTGAAAAAAATAAAAAAGAACAGAAAAAATTTACATCAAAGTTCTCTCCATTTCATATATTATACAATTAATGTTTTATTATTTTTTAGATCTAATAATGTATAGACAATCACATTATTTAAAATTTAAAATAATCTGATAGTATCTATACCTTTAGATTTGTAAAATTTAATCTGAGGTATGAAATTGTTCCATTTGAAATGGAGAGAATCATTTTCTTTACATATCTCTCACTTTTAGTATTACACTTTCTTCAAATTAAGTGGAGACGACCACAAAAAGCACTTTTCAAAGTATTCTATATAACCTATTTTTGGGTCTTTCTTTTCAAATAAATATAGCATAAAAAGAAGTGTTGTATAATGTTATGTTTGGTATTGTCTTGGGCATCCTAGATGTGCTATAAATTGTCAAGAATTTTATATTTCAATGACATACTTGATCTTTTTTAGGAGAAAGATAATTCAAATCTTCCCCTTTTTATTATAACAACTGAATTACCAAAAAAGATGTACCATAAATCTAAAATTTTCATCTTATTATTAATAATAATGTAAATTATTAATTATATTTCACTATCTTGAAAAATACACGCAGTGTCTTTTTCTTAGGCATGTGTGAATTTTATTTGGCTTACTACCATCTTACTTACACATCATTGAAGGCTACTGGGCCATTATTAAATAGGGTTGTTTTTATTACACACAAATTATTATTGACTCTAAAATGGTCCTTTGTCATCGACTCAAGGATTCACTGCCAACAATTATTTGTCATATTGAGTATTGACTCTTAAATTGACCCAAAATTTCATCTTTTTTTATGCCCAGGAAAAAAATCATCCTTTTTCCAAGGAACTTAATTGTATATACATATATATTTTTACTGCAATGCATTTTCCTTTTCCGTAAGGATAACCTCCTCATCTCTTCCTCACATGGCACATCTTTATTGACCCAAACAACAACTAATATGGTTAAAAAAAAAAATGGAAAAAAGAAGAAGAAGAAGCTATATATAGCAAACAAATGATAAGAGCAAGACTGTATGGTTTTGCAGAGACTTATATGATTGCTTGCACAGAAAAAAATGGCTAACCCACCTCAAAATACTCGTAGATGGAGGAACTGGTTTAAGCACTTCCAATACGAAGAAGACCGGGACTCACCAACCGAAGTCCGAAACGTTCTCTTAGTGGTTCATACGTTGATTGCTGCAGAGACCTTTCAAGCTGCTGGGGTTAACCCTCCTAGCGGGGTTTGGCAAGGTAATGACCATGGACATAGAGCAGGGAGAGCCATTTATGCATCTGAAAAAGAAGCCTTCTATGTTTTCTTGATTCCTAACACAGGCCGTAATACCCGGAAAAAAAAAAAGGTAGGGTATTTAAGTAAATCTTTTTTGTGAGGTTAATTTTATAATTAATATTACTAAGAGGGTTTTAGAAAATAAGGTTGAAACCCTAGCTATATAGAAGCTAATTTAAGTCAGTGTAAAATGACAGATATTTTGAAAGAGAAAACTACCCAAAATATTCAAGTAGAGAAGATTTGACTGCACAGTTGAGGCAAGAGTCTAAAAATCTCTTTCTTGTCAAATCTAAGTTTTATTTGGAATTAGAGTATCCTTTTATATAGGTATTTTGGCCAGTAGTGAAATTATTTAAATATTCAAGAGTTTTAATGATGCAAACGATTTAAAAATGGCGAAAAGCCATTTTTAGTCCCTACATTTTCAGGCGATTCTCATTTTAGTCCCTAAATTTTATTTTTACCGCTTTTAGTCCCTATCCTAAAAAATGCTTCTTATTTTGGTCCCTGCCATTACATCAGAAACGGAGAAAACTGACGTGGCAAACGGTAGGAATAAATAATAGTAAATTAATGTCCACATGGCCTAAATTAATAATAAAAAAAAGTTTTTTGGCATAAATGCCACGTCAGCATCTAAATGAAAAAAATTTAATTTATTAATTTTAACTAAATAAAAAAATTAAAAATAGAATTAAAAACTAAAAATTACATGAATTGAGATCTAAGTGTATCTTGAACAAGAACACAAACCTAGATCTAAGAATACAAACCCAAAAATTAAAATCCAAAAATTAAAAATCTCAAAATCACCATTTTCTCAAACCCAACAATATCATCAAATCCTAAAGTCTCATAGTATCAAATCAATCCAAAAACACAACCTAACCAATCTAAACAAAAAAATCTAAAATTTAGAACAACCCATCTCATTTAAAAAGAAACCTAGCAAACCTACCTCAAGCAAACCCAGATTCGGTGGCCATGCTCCCCGCCGACGAGCTCTTCTCCGACATCCTCTATTTACAATCATGGACATCCTCTACGCTCGGATCCAAGCCGACCTCCGCTCCAACAACGCCCTCTGCCAAACCGGAGCTCTCCTCCAAGCCCTTCAGCAGTTTGCTGCCGGTCGCGACATTTCCATCCTCGCCAAATCCTCCGTCGAAGAAATCGTCGCTTCCCTTGCCTCCACCGTCTCCAAAAAGCTTGCCTTCGATCTCATCCGCTCCACTCGTCTCACCTCCGATCTCTGGGACACCATCATCATCGGCGTTCACTCCAATCTCGATTTTCTCATCGGCGAGGAGCATGGCCACCGGATCTGGGTTTGCTTGAGGTGGGTTTGCTAGGTTTCTTTTTAAATGAGATGGGTTGTTCTAAATTTGAGATTTTTTTGTCTGGATAGGTTGTGTTGTGTTTTTGGATTGATTTGATACTATGCGATTTTAGGATTTGATGATATTGCTGGGTTTGAGATAATGGTGATTTTGAGATTTTTAATTTTTGGATTTTAATTTTTGGGTTTGTGTTCTTAGATTTGGGTTTGTGTTATTATTCAAGACATACTTAGATTTCAATTCATGTAATTTTTAGTTTTTAATTCTGTTTTTAATTTTTTTTATTTAGTTAAAATTAATAAATTTTTGGATTTTAATTTTTGGGTTTGTGTTCTTAGATTTGGGTTTGTGTTATTATTCAAGACATACTTAGATTTCAATTCATGTAATTTTTAGTTTTTAATTCTGTTTTTAATTTTTTTTATTTAAAATTAATAAATTAATTTTTTTTAATTTAGATGCTGACGTGGCATTTTTTAATGCCAAAAAATATTTTTTATTATTAATTTAGGCCACGTGGACATTAATTTACTATTATTTATTCCTATCGTTTGCCACGTCAGCTTTCTCTGTTTTTGATGTAATGATAGAGACCAAAACGGGAAGCCTTTTTCAGGATAGAGACTAAAAGCGGTAAAAATAAAATGTAGGGACTAAAATGGGAATCGCTTGAAAATATAGGGACTAAAATTAATTTGGATGCTGACGTGGCATTTTTTAATGCCAAAAAATATTTTTTATTATTAATTTAGGCCACGTGGACATTAATTTACTATTATTTATTCCTACCGTTTGCCACGTTAACTTTCTCTGTTTTTGATGTGACGATAGGGACCAAAACGGGAAGCGTTTTTAGGATAGAGACTAAAAGCGGTAAAAATAAAATGTAGGAACTAAAATGAGAATCTCCTAAAAATATAGAGACTAAGAGTGGCTTTTCGCCTTTAAAAATTCAGGAGTTTTAATGATGCAAATGAAGAAAAGTTCAGATTTATATATCAGTAAATTGGATGCTAGGTACCTACAAATTTTTTTTGTGCTCAGAATTTTAATCTTTTATTTATTTATTTATTTTTTATATATACACTTTGTTGCAATAAGTGTAGATTGAAGCTGCAGATTTTAGGCATAATGGGTCAGGGGTTAGGTTTGTACACAGTTTTTGTTTAAGAAACTGTACCCAAATTGATGGAATTGGGGAAAAACAAAAAGTCTAGTAAGTATAGGTTTAAGGCCTGATAAGTTAAAAAAAGGAAAAAAAAAAAAAAAAGAAAAAGAAAGAAAGAAAGAAAGGTGTAAACGTAAGTGTAGTACTTGAAGATGGCCCACGTGCCTTGTCTTTCCTAGTATGACATAGTACCGGAAGTTATAACTTTATCTCTAGGGCATTAATGGTAGGAAAAATAAAAAAAGGAAAAATATTATAATTATGTGGAATTTTGGTGTGAGATAACCGTGGACAGTGATTGGATATTTTTAGTAGTCTCTTCTTTGATTGGATACCGTTATAAGCTTTTTTTTAAATTATTTGATTATTAAGTAAATGGTGCCTAAAAATTTTTTAGGTAATATTTAAAGATTTTAGAGAAAGTGATAGGGAGAAGTTCTTTTGTAGTGAGCTAACTAAAGTAAATAATCTTATTTTAATTGGTTTTATTGTGCTTATAATATAGTGTTTTAACTACTGCAATTCGTTTATAATTGTTAAAATTTTATTTGTCACAAGTATATGTGATTACTGAATATATATATATATATATGTATGTATTTGAAGGAGATATATTTTTGTTTGAATCATGATTTGATATATATGATTTTAGATAATATGACTATGTTTTGACTCTGATACCCAGCCAATGGAGGTTATTCATTGGTACCAAAACTAGTTCTATCTGGGGTATCACGTACCTATCGTGTTTTTAGATCTAGCTAATGGATGATATACATTAGCATGAAACTAGTTTCATTTGAATTTGATGCTTAGTCACGGGAACATAGCATGACTATAGTCGTAAAGATTGTTAAGAATATGAATTATGTTTGAATATTTGAACTGTTTTAGGTCCTTGAAACTGCGTATGTGTTTTTGGAACCTATTGAAAATTATAGCTGTGGGTACCATAGGAGTGCTTCACACGTCCTAGGCATGCTAGGCGTGCTTGGCATTCACCTCGGCATGCTAGGCAACCACCTAAACCGTCTTCGGATGGCCTTGCAACGTCCTAGGCATGCTTTGCAACATCCTAGGCATACTTAACATTCACCTCGGACGGTGTCCTAGGAGTCCCACATCGAAGGAAAACCCCCCCACTTGCTACCTTATAAGCTGTGAAGCAAAGGGAGTAGTGTACTATTAGTTTATAGTTATTCGAATAACTATAAACTAATGGTACACTACTCCCTTTGCTTCACAACTTATAAGGCAGCAAGTGGGGGGGTTTTCCTTCGATGTGGGACTCCTAGGACACCGTCCGAGGTGAATGTCAAGCATGCCTAGGACGTTGCAAAGCATGCCTAGGACCTTTTATTGTGGGTACCATAGGAGTGCTTCACACGTCCTAGGCGTGCTAGGCATGCTTGGCATTCACCTTGGCATGCTAGGCAACTACCTAGGCATGCTAGGCAACCACCTAGGCCATCCTCGGATGGCCTTGCAACATCCTCGGCATGCTTTGCAATGTCCTAGGCATGCTTGACATTCACCTTGGACGGTGTCCTAGGAGTCCCACATCGAAGAAAAACCCCCCTACTTACTGCCTAATAAGCTGTGAAGTAAAGGAAGTAGTTTATCATTAGTTTATAGTTATTCGAATAACTATAAACTAATGGTACACTACTCCCTTCGCTTCAAAGCTTATAAGGTAGCAAGTGGGGGGGTTTTCCTTCGATGTGGGACTCCTAGGACACCGTCCGAGGACGTAGCCAAGCATGCCTAGGACGTTGCAAAGCATGCCTAGGACATTGCAAAGCCGTCCGAGGACGGCCTAGGACATTGCATGCATGCCTAGGATGTTCCAATGCATGCCTAGGTACCCACAATAAAAAGGCCCTTTTATTGTGAGTACCATAGGAGTGCTTCACACGTCCTAGGCGTGCTAGGCGTGCTTGGCATTCACCTTGGCATGCTAGGCAACCACCTAGGCCGTCCTCGGATGGTCTTGCAACGTCCTAGGCATGATTGACATTCACCTCGGACGGTGTCTTAGGAGTCTCACATCGAAGGAAAACCCCCCTACTTGCTGCCTTATAAGCTGTGAAGTAAAGGGAGTAGTGTACCATTAGTTTATAGTTATTCGAATAACTATAAACTAATAGTACACTACTCCCTTTACTTCACAGCTTATAAGGCAGCAAGTGGGGGGGTTTTCCTTCGATGTGGGACTCCTAGGACACCGTCTGAGGTGAATGTCAAGCATGCCTATAACGTTGCAAGGCCATCCGATGACGGCCTAGGTGGTTGCCTAGCATGCTGAGGTGAATGCCAAGCATGCCTAGCACGCCTAGGACGTGTGAAGCACTCCTATGGTAACCACAATAGCTTTGATATATGCAAAACTAATTAATTTCTAACCCATCTATGATATATTTGTAAGATTAAAATATTCGATCTATGTACAACTTATTATTTTTACAGATCTATTTGCTTGATAGAACCTATTAGGACTGTGGTTACTTATTGAGTTGTCAACTCACCCCCCCCACCCTCCCGCCCCCCCTCTTTCCCCTTTTAGATTCTAATCAGAAAGAGTAGCATGTGCTTGGGCTTCCATTAGGACGTGCGTATGAGTGAAGTTTAGGAATCATTGGAATAAGATTTGGACTTTTACATTTAATATTGTCTTTTGTTCAAACTTTAGTCTCAAAAGATTTAGTTTATTTTTCTTTATGATGTTGGAAGATTATTATTTTGGAGATCCTTTAAGAATTGCATTATTGAAGATATTTTTGGGTTTATTGATGAAATTTTCTTTGAGGATAAATTTTTAGTTATTAAGAAGGTCTTTCACACTTGTATAGTGCAAATCTTATAAGCGTGTGGTTGTTGTCACGTGCCTAGCTCTTACTTGGGTTTGGGGCGTGACAATATTTACGGTATTAGAGCTCTAGGTTGGATGCTTAGGCATTGGTTTATGAAACGAAATGGTAAGAAGGGTAGAAATCAGGCATTTAGGGATACGATACATATACTAGATGAGTTTCTGATCTTTTTTTTTTTTAATTTATTTTTTATTTAATTAAATTTGAAATTTGATAACATGTTAGTTTGTCATGTGCATAATGAACAGAGGTTAGGATGCCACCTCGCAGCAAAAACACTGTGAACACTCCCAACAACTCTGGCAATGGTAGGAATCAGCAAGATGGGAATCGAGAGCCTAGGCATAACCAAGGCCAGCCATTAGAGATGATCCAGATGATGCAGACCTTGGTTGGAGTGGTCCAACAATAGGTCACTATTGGAGATAACCTGGCTAGGATGATGGAGCAACGCCGAGGTCATCATGGTGAGATGATTGAATTCAAGAGGTTGTCTCCTTCAACTTTTAAAGGGACTATTGAGCCTATGGAAGCAGAAAAATGGATCATTAAGATGGAGAAAGTACTCAAAATTCTTGAATGCTCTAAGGGTGAGAAAGTGGCTTATATAGCCTATATATTGCGTGGAGATGCTTATGACTGGTGGTAGCTAGAAGAAGACAAACATGGCCAAGAAACTGAGCCTTGGACTTGGGAGCTATTTAAGTCTGTATTATATGAGAAATATTTTCCTAAGAGCATTTGTTTTCAGAAGGAAAAAGAGTTTATCAAGCTGACACAAGGTAACATGATAGTAGCTTAGTATGAAGTAGAATTTTCCAAGTTAGCCAAATTTGGTCCGACAATGGTGGTGGATGAAGAAACTAAGGCTCGAAGGTTTAAAGATGGATTAAGGTTTCGAATCAAGCAAGGAATTGTACCCTTTGAGTTGACTACCTTTAGGGCAGTAGTGAGTAAGGGTTTATTAGTGGAGATGGGGCTTAATGAGGCTCAAGCAGATAGAGATAACAACTAAAAGAAGAGGCGTAGGAAAGGAGAGCAAAGCTTTAGCTTTTAAGCCAAGAAACAAAGAAAACAACGTGCTAATACCAAGGCACTATCAAAGTGCTCTCGATGTGGTAGGTCTCATGCAGATAAGGATTACCACTAGAATACTGGAGCATGTTTCTCATGTGGACAAAAGGGTCACAGGATTTCTGAGTGTCCCCAACGGAAGGAGGTTCAGACCATTCCAAGACCAACAACAGGACAGAATCAGGGATTAAGCCAAAAGCCCAAGATCCAAGGAAGGGTTTATGCACTCACACAACATGATGCTAATACTCCTAGTGCTATGGTAACATGTATTATTTAAGTTTCCACAACTTATATTTATGCATTGTTTGATTTCAGTGCCACTCAGTCCTTCGTATCTACTAATTTTGCAAAGAAACATAATTTTAAATTTGAGCCTGTGGTGTTTGAATTATGTGTAAATACCCCAGTTGGGGTGTAGTGGTTATTGGTAGTGTTTGCAAGTCTTATGTTGTCAAGGTAGCAGATAGAGAGTTATTAACAGATCTAATATTGTTGGAAATGTAGGATTTTGATATAATCTTTGGGATGGATTGGTTGGCTGCCCATTATGCCATAGTTGATTGTCATAGGAAGAAGGTAATTTTCCAAGTACTTGGTGAAATTGAGTTTTGTTTTGTGGGAGGTGGGGCATATACTTCTCCATTGGTGATTTCAGCTTTACAAGCTAGATGTATGTTGAAGAAAGGGTGTAAAGGATATTTTGCCACACTGAGAGACACACAACAAGGTGAGTTAAAGCTTGAAGAAATTCCCATAGTGAGAGAGTTTCCAGATGTATTTCCAGAAGACTTGCCAGGGCTACCACCAGATAGGGAGATAGAGTTTTCTATTGACCTATTACCAAGTTCTGGTCCAATTTCTAAAGCCCCATATCAAATGGCACCTGCTAAGTTAAGGGAATTAAAGGAACAGTTGCAAGAGTTGCTTGACAAAGGCTTCATCAGGCTTAATGTTTGCCCTTGGGGTGCACTTATGTTGTTTGTAAAGAAAAAGGATGGGAGCATGCGACTTTGCATTGATTATAGGAAGCTGAATAGGATGACAATGCGAAATAAGTACCCTTTACCAAGGATAGAGGATTTGTTTGATCAACTCCAAGGTGCATAGGTTTTCTCTATGATTGATCTTTGTTCCAATTACCATCAATTGAAGATTAAGACTTTATAGAGTTTTTTAGTTGTGACTTTGAATGAGCTGTGTGAGCCAAATAGTCTCTGTCTCATCTCATCTCATGGGCTTTGAGAATAAAAAGTGCAAGAGGCATACACCAGCATTAGGCTTGTGTATATTGCAAGACAAGCCCAAATAAGTAAACACTTGACAGTAGGGCTGTCCATGGCTTGGTTTTATGGATTTGTGCTTAACTCGCAACTGATCTGATCAAATTGGGTGGGGAGTTTTCAAACTTGCATTTGACCTGTAAGACTAATGGGTTGGGCGGTTCAGGTAACTCTCGGGTGAAGCCGAAAATCGCTGAAAATTGGCAAGATCTCTTCAAATTTGGCAAGATCTTGTTAAATCCGAAGAGATTTTTGCCAAATCGTGTGGTGAACTCATTGAATCTGGTATATCTCTACCGGATCTAGTTGTTTTATTGTCAAAATCCGTCACATCTAGTTGAAAAGCTTAAAATCGTTGGACTTGATGTTTTTTAGTGAAGTTGGGTTTCATAGGTTTTGGTGTATGAGACTGCAAGTGGCTTGCTGATGTTGGGTTTTTGAAGGTCGAGGCTCGCGTCCAACTACCAAAATAGTTGGATTGGGTGGTAGCAGGTTGGGTGGGTTGGACAACCCTACTTGACACAGTTTTGGACAAAAGGGCTAGATGCTTACCAACTATTTTTCAAAACCTATGATCGATAGATAAGGGCCTGTTTGGTCACTGGATTTTTGTTTTTTGTTTTCGAAACTTTACTAATTTCTTAAATTTGAGTTTAAAACCAGTTTTCAACCCACAAATTTGACATGATTTGTGTTTTGTTCCTATATTTGATAACAATTTTTCAAGGAGATAAAAACAAGAAATGTTGTTTGGGTGATATTTTCAGTTTTGAGAAGAAGTTGTGTTCTTAAACACTTTAAACAGTCATTACAAATAAAGACACCTTATTCAACATATATCTCTCTTCCTCTCTATCTATCTTCCTCACACAACTATATATATCTATACTACTATTTAAAGGGCTTCCTTGTTTGGTCCGGATTTTTTTTTGTTCCAAAATACCCCTAAAGCCTACATTTAAGTAGGGGCAAAACTTGAGGATAACAATGTATATCTCTAACTCTCACCTAAAACATTTCCTACAAAATAAGATCACTTTCCCACTAACCCACTTCTTCAAAGAAACTATATGTCTGCTGTTGCTGTTGTTGTTGTTGTGTGTTTTTTTTTTTTTTTTTTTTTTAATAATTCAATGATTAAAAAAAAAAAAAAAAAAAAAGGCTCCCCAGTTAATTGCTCCGTTCCTCATCCTTGAAAATAGGTCACATAGATCCATTGTAAAATTCAAAACGCACTATTATCCATATTGGCAAGTGGCAATCCATGTTTGATATTTTTCATTTAAAAAAAAAAAAAACAGAAAACAAACACCCACACAAACACGTTTAATAAGTCTCCCACTCCAAAACATAAACTTCCCTCTAACATAACCTTCTACTACTCTTAACTGGTTATGCTTATCAATTATCACACCACATCTAAATGTTTCCAACCACCATGAGTCTCTCAAGCAAAAGCCTGTTTCCATAACTATTTTCACATTTTGGTGATTGTGCTGCCCAAACCAAAGCAAAACAAAAACCAGCAAATGGAGCAATTGTTTGTAGTGGAAGCCCTTAACAAGTGTAGCAATAAAAATTTGTTCAAGAATGGAGGTTGAAATCTATGTGAGTAATGCCCAATTTTCTTGATTTTTTTTTTCTTCAAGGGAGTGTTAATCAAACATAGAAAGTTGTACTGTGTTATTAGTAGTTTAGCACTAATGTCAATTGGAAGCAATTTTAGATGTTGAAATCTTTGGTTAAAAATTCTTCTTTTTGAAACCAAATTCAATAAGCTATTGAAACCATCTTAATCTATAGACCTGACAAATCTATTTTGAAAAACACTTTCGTAAATATTACAATTTTTATTAAAAATTTGTATCATGATTTTATGTAATTTACATTTATATTTTTTATATGCCCAATTAGCTTTTTGGCTTGAATGGCCAAATTTTGTTGAATTTTCACTTGGCAACAAGTTTTTATTTATTTATTTATTTATTTTATAAATAAGAAAACATTAAAAAATTATTATGAAATTACTAATTCACTGCAGTCATATTAATTTGTAGCGTAAGGATCCTTCACCTAAGGCTATACTTTTTTTTTTTTGGTTTGAAGACATCTAAGGCTATACACGTTTTCTAGGGATCGACTTACTTATTGTGGGGGGGTCTACAAAAGAATTTATCATTAATTTATTCATTACAATAATTCATTATCCTAACGTTAAATTTGATTTATTTTCCCCTCAGGAAATTCTATTTCTGATTGTGGTTCTTTTTCCCCAGTATTATGGTGGTGATTGGTGAGGGAGATTCAAGGGAGATGTAGGTGGTAGTGCTGACAAAAACACTGTACATAGGTTTGGCTAAAAGGATTTGAGGCACGGAATAGTATTTTAATTTAGTGAGTGTGTAGTGAGTACGGGATTAGTATGTTGCTCTTGAAGATGCATGAACATGTTGTCTACTAAGGCAAAATTATCCATTGCTTCATGATAGAGAAGTCAATTGAAGATGTACATTTTTTTGTTTGATAAAAAGTAAGAAACACATGAGTTAAATTTAGAGACAGAAATTTATATAGGTGTTTAATTCAGACAAAAAAAATTATATAGAAGTTGTTTAATTAGAAGGAGACTACCTTTCAATATACTAGCCTCATTGCACTTGCGAATATACTGGCCTCATCACACGCGTTTCGCGCATGCGATGTGGCATTTTTTAGTTTAGTGTTATAATTTTTCACTCATTCTAATTTAAGATTTACATTTTTTCTACAGAAATTGTACATTTAAGACTAATAATATAGCTAGAAGGGTCATAAGGTTAGCTACAAAAAATAAACATCGAAATAACATTGAAATCATATGTTTATATGTGGATTTGTTCATTTTTTATAGCTAACTTTATGACACTTCTAGCTATATCAGTAGTCTTAGATGCACAATTTTTATAGGAAAAAAAAAATGTAAATATCAAATTAGAATGAGTGAAAAATTATGACACTAAACCAAAAAAAATAAAAGCCTATTTGCACGCGTGAAGCACATGTGATGCGGCTAATATATATATATATATATATACACACACTTTTTTTTTTTAATGATTTCTCAAATTTATTTTTATTTTTATTTTTTATTTGACCCTGATATTTGACGTGGCTCTAATAGAAGATAATAAGTTACTGCAACTAATCCCTTTCTTTAAAACTTTACTACTATACTCTCATGCTTCCACTACAAAATTCCCTGAGAAACGCGATAAGCGGGCATCTTGTAAACTATAAAATAATTTCTCCAATCCAATTAATGTTGTAAAAACCAAAAGCTCTTACAGTCTGACATATATTTTTATACAGGGATGGATCCAAGATTATTTGAGCGGCTTCTCACAATGACATGATTGTATTTCACTCATTACTTGTTGAAGGCACCGCTTTTACTTGACCAAATTGTGCTGAACTAAGTTGAGAACTGTCTACAACTACACATATCATCATTGGCTGGACATACCGAAATCATAAAAGATATTGAGAGCCTTCTCGTGTATCAAACATTTGGACAGAATTAACAAAAGAAATTGAAGAATCATCAATGGAAAGCCAAAATGCACTCATGGTTGTTGTCGCGGTGCTCATAGCGACAGTGACATAACTCACCTGGAGAAGCTGCCATGGCCAGGAATTTTTGCTGTGTTCACTGTTTTTAATGCTATAGGGTTCTTTGCATCTGTTGGCATGATATAACTCCTCAGAAGTACTGGATTTCCTCTTAAGGCAGGCTTGTAGCTCGCCATGCTTGCGATGATTGCTACATATGTAATTGGAGTTTTTTATGTTGCTCCGACGAATCTTGGGACTATATTTGTTGTGGTTGCATTAGTGGCAGTGATTGTTCTTGTGGAGTTCGCTCGGTTTTTACTTTGGTTGCTGAGGATATGGGGAGGCCTTCCTACTAAAAGAAGATGTTTTACTTGCGGCAATCAATTAGGGGTTTGAGTTTTCTTGTATAGTAACTACTGAATTACAGTAGTTAATAAGCTTGCTGAAAAGTAATTTAACAAGTTGATTTACTACTAAATTATTAAATATTTTTTTTAAAGATTAATCAACTATGTAATTTAGTTTGATTTCTAGTTTATTACCATTAGCATATAAGTCACCAATTATAAAATAATAAACAATAAAACATGCAAATACCATAGAAAACTAGCGACGAAATGAAAAACTTAGGGGCACATTCAAAAGAAAAAAAACCAATACAGAGGTTCCCTAACCCGAAGAAGGAATTAACTATATAGAATTGCAGCGTTCCAAGAAGTGCGAGAATGAGAGGAAAGAACGTAGTAGGGTGAGATATTGGCACCATGACGTACAACTGAACATATTTGGATTCTGAAAATAAATTTTTTTTTCCAGTCAAATACAAGCAAAATAGAGGGATTTGGGTCGAAATGATACAAGCTTGGGCAGGTGGGGAGTAAGAATTGAAAATGTTTGTGCCCAATTATGGGAGTATATATAACATTTTACGTCTTAGGGAAACTGATTTTCCAAGTCAAGTGAAAATACTTTGGTTTGACCAGAATTCTACACTATACCAAACACTTGAAGACAAGGAAACTATTTGCAGTTAAATGCTTTATGCTACGCCAAATGAAGGCCTTGTAGGCATGCCGTTAGTTGTGGAAGTGACCTAGTGTGAGCATGTATATATATGGGTCACTCACTCGCATAGATCCATGTCTTATCACTAATGAGAGTTCTCATGGGGTAAATGCTAAAATTATTTCTATCTTTGAATTAAAAAAAATTTAAAAACTAAGGTATCACGCTGACTACGTCGTTTCTGTAAATTGAGTTCCAATCCTACGAATTCTAATGGTGCAGTCCACACCTTAGATAAATGGTCTCTCAAGCATAATATATTTGGTTCTTTTAATATTGGTTGTTGTCCCCTTTGTTATCAGTCTATTATCAAGGTCAAGGTAAGCGGTCCTACTTCTCTGTAGTTCCTCTGTTTTGTTTTAATAAATTCCTCTTTTCATAAATTAAAAAGAAAAAAGAAAAGTAACAACTAACAATTACATTATTTAACAAACAATTGCAAAATCCAAAAAAAAAAAAAAAAAAAAATGTTCAGAGCACACACTAAATATCCCCAACTTACCGAAATTCGTTTTGTTATGAAGACATCATGTAGAGCAAGCCTTATCTATTGTTTAACAAAAAATGAGTTAACCCAATTCAAAATGTGTATCAAATGGTTCAAGTTCTTCCAATATTAGTAGCCACGCTGAGATTGATTGTGTTTTTGACATTTCAAGATGAGTTAAAGTTGAAACCTCCTGGAAAGTATTAATTTGGTGATCATCGGGGTAGCTCCACTTGGAGCATGGGGGTTTCATTTAAACCCTTTGAACTGACCCAAAAAAAAAAATTACATATAATATGTTTTACCATTTTTTTTTTTTTTTTTTTTTGTGGTTTTGACCCCTTAAAATAAAATTTTGAACACCCTGAACTCAGATATTTTTTTTAAACCTAGCTGAAATAAGTTTGAATATGATCATCTTAATAATATCTTGATCTTTTTAAATACAAAAAAAAAAAAACCCTAAAAAAGTAGAAATTTGTTAATCTTAAACCTTAGAAAAAACTCATTTAGATCTTAATAAATTTGAAATAAATCAATCAAATGAGAGATCAATTGATGAATGATTGCTTGATTGTGTACATTGAAAGAGATGTAGCTCATAGGATTAATAATGAAGATATCATGTAACGATTTCAAAATATGAAACATTTTAGAAAGCAATTTTAAAACTTTATGTATTTCAATTTTTTTTGTTTTTTTTTTTTTTTTGTGATATTGATATATTAAGTTCTCTTTTGTTTAAAATTTTATATAATTTATGTTTTTTTATTGACCCTCTTAAAAAATAATTTTAAAGCCGCCATTGGTGATCATGTCCCTCACATAATGCTTTTGATTTTCATTTTGGAATATTGATTATTGCCTATATAGAGTGAAGTGTCTATATGGTATAGTTATGCTACTTGAGATTTTTAAAGTTAATTTCTATGTAGAGAGATCCTTTAAAGTGTTTGGTGGCGTTGGTTCATGAAGACCTAATTTTCCATTTAGATATCGTTTTAAAGTGTTGCTAGCATTAACTGGTTCATGAAGATCCTCATTGCAATAATAATTGGCAAACTAGTATTTGTTTTAAAGGTTAAAATTTACAACAAAATATAATCACCTAACAATCATTCTAAAATATATAACTAATACTTTTGTGTTTTAGGGTCTGTTGGGTTCGCGTAAAATAATTTCCAGAAATGCTATTTTGGGGAAAGGAAAATATTTTCAGGTGTTTGGTTGTATTATAAAAATTGTTGTAGAAAATATTTTCATGTGTTTGGTTCTATTCTAAAAATTCTATTTTCTTACAATTTTTTCACATTTTCTCAGCTATTTTCTCAGCATCCAAACAAATTTTATTACAAAAAATTTCAATATCACAGCCAATTCAACAACAAATTCCGGCAGCAAATTTCGACAATCAAAATCCACAACCACCAAAACATCACCACCACACCACCACAACAACGACAATAATCAAACTTTAAAAAAACAAAACTGAGAGATCGAGGAAGAGAGAGTGATGGGTCTGGGTTTGGGTCTGGGTTGACGACGAGATCTGGGTCGAAGGTCTGGGTCGTTGAAGGTCTAGGTTGAAGGCGATGGGTCGAAGGTCTAGGTCGAAGGTCTGGGTCTGGGTCGAAGGCTCTGGGCTCTGGGTTCGTGGGTCACCGACTCTAGGATCGGTGGGTAGTGAGTTGCCAGCTCTGGGCTTTGGGTTCGTGGGTAGACGGCTTGTGGTGGTGGGTCGCCGGCTCTGGGCTCTGGGTTCGTGGGTTGCCGGCTCTCTCTCTCTCTCTCTCTCTGTTTTCCGAAAAATGGGATTTGAAGGTAAAATAAAAACGAAAATCAATTTACACCCGGTCACACGGTCAACGGTAATGCATTTCCAGAAAATTTATTTTCCATGCGCAACCAAACACCTGAAAATGCGGAAAACCATTTCCTGAAACTATTTTCACCCAAAAACAAATGGACCCTTAGTTAAATATCAAAGAGGCAAATGGTAATTTAGCTTAGTTAGAGTTTCGTAATTCACTTTTGGTAAAAACATGGTTAAATATGTAATTTTGCTCCACTTTTATGTTTCCTTCCTCCAAAAACACAAAATATATAAAAATACAATATCAAATAAGATAAAAAAGAATCTAACAGAACACTTGCATAATAAGATTTCAAATTACAAGTAGGCATTTTAAATTTTGGTCAAACCTTAGGTGAGTAAANGAGAAAAGGGTTGAGTTGCAGATCAATAACATATTGTAACTATTTCAAAAAAAAAAAAAAAAAAAAAAACTTAGGTAACTTTGTTTTATAGTGGGCAGTAGAGATAAACAAAATATAGGTCATATTCTAAGAAAGTTGGATCAGTCTGGTAATGCCTCGGCTCTTTTCCTAGTTGGGCTTTCTTGTGAAGGTTTTGTGATCTTTTTCTAGTTGGGCTTTTCGTGGAGGTTTTTGTGGCCTTAAAAGGGTATAAGCCTTAGTTTCTTTTTGTTATTTCTTGGTCTTTTTTGTGTTACTGGCTACTGTTTCGCCCGATTCATTTTGTAACAAATTATCTTTTAGTATATGTAATACTTATATGAATTACAACATTTGGGGAATTTTCCTAACAAAAAAAAAGGGGGAAAGGGGGTCAACTTCAATTATGTGATTAGAAAAAGTGGATGCAAATGGTTAGAATTAATATAATTAAGAATATGAAATTATTACTTGAGTGAATGGGCAAATGTTTAATTATTTCATTTATTTAATAAGTGTAAAATTATTTGGCAAAAACACCATTTTAGCTTGCATTTTGTGTCATATAATTTGGTCTATCATTTTAATATCATCAATTGATCATTGTTATTTTAACTTGCAATTAATTTTGTTCTTACCATTAACTTTTAACAAAAAATGCCATGTGGCAAACGGGTGAACTAAGAAGCTTATGTGGCCTATAATAGAAAGGTTTGGCCTACATAATCACCACTCAATTAAAAATCCAAGTCATATCTACATTATAAAAATTAACAGATCTAGTTGTCTCTTCGTTACTCATCCAACCCAAATCCCTTCTCTGTCCAAACTCAATTCTAGTCATTCCTCTGTTACTCCTCATCTTCATCTCTTTGATGAAGCTATTAAGGCAGACATCAAGTCAAGCAAGGCAACTTGCCAGGTGCTAATCCGCACAAGGAAAAGTGTAAGGAGCAGAGTAATCGAAAAGGAGAGGCAACTAAAGGGGATGGGATGGTGGAGATGGTATTGGTGATGGTGGTGATGGAGGGTGATGAAGAACGGATGGAAAAGAATGGAGGGACAGGAGAAAGTAGTGTTGGTCTTGTTGGATGTCTAATGGAGAAAGTGGATGGTTTTGTTAAATTTGCTATCGTGGATATGGCTCAGTTTTTTAATCGATATGGCTAAATTTGGTTGGGCCAAGTGTGTCATAGTGCACATCATTTGCCACGTAGGCTTTTTTTATTAATAAGTTAACGGTAAAGATCAAATTGATTGCAAGTTGAAAATTATAGGAACCAAATTGATTGCTACCAAAATGTAGGCATCGAATTAATTGTGACTCCAAAATGTAAGGATCAAAATAGTATTTTTGCCAATTATTTTTTATACTCTTGAACGTTTGTTAATTTTTTTAGGACTTTGTTTCAATTATTTCCAAATAAGTAACTAAATTTGAATAAGAATATTATTTTTAAAATAAATTAATTCTTATTTATGAAAAATCATTTTACATAAATAATTAAATCACCACCTATCTATATATCTATATATATAATAATAGGTGAAACTGAGAGAAACTCAAATTAAAATTCCAAATTAAAGTTTCAATTTTGCATCATGTGTCCTAAATTATTTATTTTTAAAGAGTTTTATTTCTTAATTTTAGAATCAACTGTAGGATCATATCATAAATATTCATCCAAGTGAGTTATTAAGTACAAAAACCAAAGAGTCTAGAATAAATGAATCGTAAAAAACAAAAAGTGTTTCACAATAAAAAAAAAAAATGAACAATTTACATTTTATACCTAATAATATCCTTACAAATTTTTTTAGAGAGTTAATAAAATATAAAAATGACTACCAATAATATTTAAATTATATATATAAGAATTATATAATGTATCTTATTGTATATTTTTAAGTATATTTATGCATATACATAGAGTTACAAGCTAGTAAATAATTAATATATGAAAATAAATGTATATACCCTATTAATACTTTGTTTAATTACATAATTAAATTAGTTTATTACAATATTGGTCAAACACACATATACATTATGTCATTAAAGGAGTTTGTAAATGTAAATTCGTAAGAATAATAAATTAGAATATGCAATATTAGTCACACACGTATACATTTTCTATTTTTATTGAACGTGTTATTAAATTTGCCTTGTTTATTATTGATATTTTTGTTTCAATTGTTGCCAAAACAACTGCATATGAGAAGGAATTTCATATTCCAAAATCAATTGTTTTTATCTTCTTTTTTTTTTTTTTTAAATTTTTTTTTATCATAAGTATTCCAAATACATTATTTCTTACATAATTTTTTTAAAAATCTATCACATAAATTCATTTTATATAAATATTAGTACACCTCATGTGAGATGGAGGACTCATGCATTCGATGCATGATATATTTTTCCCTATTAAATTTCATGTAATTAATGCATTGACATAGATTCAAAATTTTTTATGAGGTGGAGGACTAAATGAACTAATAAAGAAAACTTTTTTTTTTCTCGAATCATTTCCCTCCTAAACTCTTAAACTTTTTATACATAGGGAGGTGCCAATAAAGTTACAAGGCTTTTTTGTACTTGACAAAATCTTGCCTCACATTATTGTAGGCTATTGATAATAATAATAATAATAAATGTAAGATTTTCCAAGCAATTACCATGACTCTTTGTTCTCATTGAAAGACTATAAATTAAGTTCAGTTTCCAAGATAACATCAAACTATAAAAATTATCAAAATAATACTACTATTAACCAAATAATAGATGGGTGGATTTCAATTAGTTACACTAGTAAAATTAATTGTTGTCGTTTCTCAAAAAAAAAAAAAAAATTGTTGTCAAATATGGATCTTACTTATTAATTCAAATTATGCTTACACTAAAAATTAATTAGTGTTTTAATTTAATAATAAAGAACAATAATTATGAAGCAAATACTTTAAATTCAAACCGTATTGTATCTTTAAAAAAAAAAAAAAAATTAATAATAGCAAATGCAATGGACGAAAACATCAAGTCCCCACACCACCAACATTTGGTCCATAAATAATTACTAAGTTATCTCTAATGGGTGTTCCTCAAAAAAAGAAAAGAAAAAAAGAAGGTTATCTGTAATGGGTGGTAAAAAAACAGAGTAAAAACGATGATGAATAGCAGTTATGTTATTTAGAGTGTAAGATTATTATTCCATTTTCATTGTAGGTTAATTATATTATATACGAACAAGTAAACGATCGAGCCTAGCATCATGAAGTGTCATCCATGTTTGATATTGGAAGCTTCCTCATCTAGTTCTTTTTATTACATATTTTTATTTTCCTGAGTCCTCATCTAGTCCATTAATCTTAACGATTCTTATTCATCATTTACGGCTTCGTTTACCACGCAGCATTCAACAAAAGCGAAAGAAAAGGAGGGCTTCCCAGCGCTTGACTTGTTGGATTCATGATCACAAGGCTGACCTGATGAGAGGCTCTTGACTTTGTCTTGCCAGCACTTGTTTGTTGTTCCTTCTTCCTTGGTCGTTGTCTTTTTTTTTTTTGGTTAATGATCTTCTATTAACATTAAACAAGGGAAACATGCATGAGGATAGTCTACCTTACAAGCAGAGACAAGTTCTGCAGGCAGATTATCGTTATTGAAATAAAAAGAAATGTTGTAGCGTATAGCAAGCTTTGCTGGCGTATGAACCACAGAGTTGCATACCTGCTTAACCCAATGGAAACTAAAACAAAGACAAAACTTAGAGATACTAATAATATTACAAATGGTGTTACTTAAGGACCAATTAGATGGGAGGTCTCTGGAAATTAAGGGCTCAAAACAAACTTTAGTGTCACCGTCAAAAATGAAATAGCTCCATTGCTTGCAGCAGTTTGAACTGCCCGCAAGAGTGCAGCAGCTTCAGCTTGGAAATGGGAGCACTTTCCATGCAATTTAGCCCGAACCTTCATAACCTTACAATTAATTAGAGTCTCTAGCTACGCCAGCTAAGGCAGTGACTGAGTCAAATACTGATGATCATGAGACACTATTAGAATCCTTGCTCTCCGTCTTCAGATTCTTACTACAAATGGTTAATTTTTTATTTTTTATTTATTTTAAAATGTGGCTTAATAGATGATCTTATGATATTTGTTAATAAACTATTCAAAAAAAGTTTTATTATCGTTTTTATGAAAAAAATAATAAGCTGTTCAAAAAATTAATTACATTTTTTTCTCTTATAAAATATTTGAAAAAATATTTTCTATATCTCAATATCCTTCGTTAGGGCACCTATTAACTTTTCTCAATAAAAAATAATAGTAGACTTTGAATTTTAAAGGAGGACTAAACACATTGACCACGATTGGCATAGGCTCCCCAAACCTAAATTTGACTTTTATTTTCTGTATTTTTTTTTTTTGGGCCACAAAATCATATTTAACAAAAGCAAACTCTTTTCGCCCCTTCTTCTTAGTTGTGTAAAATTGACTTCACTGGATAACTAAAGACTAACTCCCAGTTTTCTCACTTTGAACTAGTAAATGTAAGGAATTAGAAAGAAATATTCCCTGAACCTTAAATAAAATTACTTTAATGGACATACATTTTGAAATAGTCACAACTGGAAATTATATATGCAGACAGATAAAACTTATCATAACAACAAAGGGCGTATAAAAATATTACTAGTTGCTCTCTCTCTCTCTCTCTCTCTATATATATATATATAAACTCTATCTTTCAATCATTGACACAAGCATTGGAATATAGGTACATTGTTATTTCTTGAGGAAAATGGCTAGCCCTCCTCTTCCAACTCCAAAGAGCTGGTTCAGATATTTCCAATATGAGGAAGGGACTCGCCAAACGATGCGCGAAACGTTCTCTTAGTAGTTGTCACACTCATTGCTGCAGTGACCTTTCAAGCTGGGGTTAACCCCCTGGAGGGGTTTGGCAAGATGATAAATATGGTTCATATGGACAAAAAGCAGGGAGAGCAATTTATGCGTCTCAAAAACAAGCCTACTATGTTTTCTTGTTTTCTAACACCTCGGCTCTTTCAACATCGGTTCTTGTCATTATGTCCCTCACATATAGGTTCCCTTTCCATTTAGAAGTATGGTTTGCGACAGCTTCAATGCTTGTTACTTATGCATCTGCGGTATTTGCTGTCACGCTTGATGAATCTTTTAGATTTCGGTACATCTTAATAGCTTCTGTTGGGCCTTTTGCTTTACGATGTTTGATTCAAATATTCAAAAGTATAGAAGTTTGAGTTCCAACTAGTTAAGAAATCTTCTATCATTTGCCACTTTCTTTATTAGTATGATAAACTGTCGAGGTATAGCTGCTCTAGCTATATACATGTCGGGGCCTGTCTGATCAGCATTTTCGATGTGTTTTTTTTTCCCTCCATGTTCAAGTAATTGTAACTTCTATGGATTTTTCACTTTAAAAAGTTCGTCATCTTATTAATTCAAAGAAGATAAAAACAAAAATAAATCATTTTTTAATGATTTAAACCACTTGAGAAATTCAAACCAACCAGGTCCTTAATATCCTTGCTGCATATGTCAAATATATTCTCTATTTCTTTTTTTTTTTTTTGGAGTAACGAGAAAAATTTGCTTGAGATAAATATCTTTTTTAGTGTTCTCGAGCTTTTGGTCTAACTCAAGAACTATGTAGAACTTATTGTTAAGAACTTTGTGGCCCAATAATAAGTTGTTTTCATAAGGAAAAATTAGAATTGAATAATAAAAAATTTCCAAAACATGCATGCTTTTAAAAAAAATGATCCTTTTATCATTTAAGTAAGTCAAGTTTAAAACAGATCATCAAAATTTCCGGAACACGCATACCTTTATTTTTAATAAATTGCAGTGTTATAGGACGAAAACCAGACAACTACCCAAAAAAGAAAAAGAAAAAACCTTTAGTAGGAATAAATAAGGGCAGCACGAGTACCCAACAAGGCTGAATTTCAAAGTAAAATTATAAATAATATATGGTCGATTCTATTTTTTTGTTTGTAAAAGTAAGTATTTTGATATATGAAAAAAAAAGTTATTTAGATCCCTATATGGTTTAACTACCAATTTTAAGATGGCTGCTTGACTGCTTCCAAGTTCCGAGTGGTTGAGTAATACCGATGGTTTAAAATTTAATAGATAAATAGCATCTGCCAAAAAAAAAAAAAAGGGACAAATAATAAATCACATAAGCATAAGCTTTTTTTTTTTTTTAAAAAAAAAATGGGACAAATAATAAATCACATAAGCATAAGCTTTTTTTTTTATTTTTTTTAAGAAACAAATTTACATACACATACTAGAGAAAGATAAATGAGTTCTAACACAAAAACACATTACAAACTTCTTTCAAAAGCCATGGAACCTTTGGATATATATATATATATATATATCATTTGGGCTTTTTGGTAAGTCCACGGGCATTGCCAATGTACGCACAAAGGCATGCCACTATTCGACCGCAATTATCATAATTTTTGCATATTAGAAACTATAAGTCAATACTAGTACTCAAATAACTCACGACCTGTTGGCACTTAGTTTGAAGTGCCGAGTCTTTTTGAAAGCTTCTTATCATTGTATCACACTTGCTTGTGATAACTAATTTGGATACTAAGTAGCGAAGGTGAGTAGTGGATTGAGACTTCATCAAAAAGTTTGCAACTTGTATGTGTGAAGTAATGAAAGGCATGACAATGACTCCTTTGCGCACACGGGGACGAAAAAATGTCATTCTATCTTGATACATTTGGTTTGATCACGAAAGACATCATTATATGTTATTTTGATCATGTCCTTGCTATATTATATACAGTATATATTAAAACATTACAAGAATTAATAGTATTATGGGTTTGTTTGGGATTTGCTTATTTTGTTGAAATTGAAATTTTTTTGCTGAAACTACTATAGATAAAGGTAAAATTAGTTGAAATAATATAGTAGAACCTATAAATAGTACCAAAAAGTGCAGCAGGGCCTATGAATAATAGTAAAAATAAGTTGGCAAAAATAATTTTTGCCAAACACATAGTTTATATTACATCTTATAAAACATAAAGTGATACCATTGAAGATGTCATAGACTCTGTTGGGAAATTTAAACCCTGGTTAATAGAATTAATAAGTTTTAAACCCAAGTTTTTAATTAGATTTATTATGAATAAATCTTGTTAAAACAAACAAACATCAATATCATGTTAATATCATACACAGCAGAATAGTAAATAAGACAAGATATAATGACCTAGGAAAACTAATGAAACAAACTAGTTTCATAGTGAAAAACCTAAGGGGAAACCTTTTTGAAAAGCAATTCACTATAGCAAAGAGAAGTTTCAAATCTAATATAAAACCTTTATCCCTAGACTTTACAATCCCCGTAGATGAGCTTACAATAGAAACCTTCTTCTGCTTCAGAACCTCTGAACTCTTCAATATATGAACGTCATCCTTTTGCACGAATCTCAGTACGTGACTAACCAATGATGCACAGATCCCAGTACGTGACTAATTCTAGCAACTTGAAGATGTTATTGGCTGCAAATTTCTTCACTTTATCAACAATGAAGATCAAGAAGTACTTCATCAACAATGAAGATCAAGAAGTACTTGATTACAAAACCCTAAGACGTAAAAAACGCAGTAACTTCTTGCAGAGAGAATAAGACACTAGGTGTAACACCGTAGATATTTTAAAAAAAACAATTTTTCCAATGAGAATAATATTTGAATTGGACTTTATTTTTTTTAATCAGTGTAGTTAACTATTTTATGGAGGAGTTTTGAATATTTGGGCGTGTGTTAGTATCTAGTTAATTTTGGAATGGGCCAATTTAAATATGGGAGAAACTTTAAGGGTAAAGTTGTAATTTGATCCCAAGATATTTTGGAACAAGTGGTCCACAGTGCTCCCATCAACACACTCCCTTTCTCTTATCACCATACATATGCCCCTTCTCTCTGTTTCTCTATCTTTCTATCTCACCCACCCACCGAAGCCCACACACCTACACACTCTAGCTCCCTCTATTTCTCTCACTCACTCACTTGTAAACCAGCCATCTACCACCAATTTTGGCAGATTTCACCGGAGAACCCCATTAGAGACCCCATACGCTCCATTATCTCAGACTTTAAAGGTAAAACTCCATAACTATTTTGGTAGCTTTTCAAGTTGTTGTAAGATTTCTTTCTAATCTAAGCTACTTGAGTGATATACATGTGATTGAGTACATGGGTTTTTGATTTGGTGGACTTAATTGTTAAATGGTTAAGGGTTTTACAAATGGTGATCATTTGGGGTTTCTCTGTGGTTAAAATTTGGGTTCCTTGAGCAATCGTCTAGGTTGATTTTGTGGAAGTTTGGGTTGATTTTTGGAAGTGTGTTCTTTGCATTTTAAATGACTTTGGAAAATGTGAGTGTCAGTGAAGTGATAACTATGGATTTATGCAAGTTAAGTGTGAGCATGTGCTTTTGCATACCAAGTGTTTGATAAGTTGTTTATATGAGATTTTTGGGTTTGATTCCTTGTTTTTAATATGCTTTAAATCTGGTGGTTTTAATGTGACTAAATTCTCAAATAATTTGGGTTAGTCTTACAACTATAGCAATTTTCGAAAGCTGTCATGACAGATTTGAGTCAGCCGCAATGCATGATTTTTAGTAAATTACAGAAAAATCATTTTGGGCTGAATTGTCTGTGGTACATTGTATACATATAGGGGAATGTTCCCTTAAAGTTTTGAATTAATTGGATAACTTTTCATTGACCAAAAATGTTTTACAAAATGGCTGCCCTGCTATGTACTGAATCTGATGGTAAGACTAAAATGTTGAGAAATTGTGGAATTAATCCCAAACCTCGGTTGATCTTATCTTGGCTTAAATATATTATTTTGTACTCAAAGAGATTCATGAGTATGTTATATTATCTTATGATGCACATTTTTGCGGTAGTGAATTTAAAATGTTTTGGTTGTGTCAACATTATGAGTTTCTTGGATGTTTGTTTGGTTCTCGTTTGGGTAGGGGTACTTGTCTTGGGATGGTCAATCTAGGCTTTACGGCCTTAGGTTTGATTTTTGAAGGAATCTTTTCCGATTTATGGAGACAATTTGATAGTGGAATTTTGTAGTAGGCCTTGTTATTAATAGGCTTGATACTTGTGCTTCTAGGTTCCAACATACTTGGTGATGAAACTAGTAACTTGATTGGTTGAATGCAGTGCCTAGTTGAGGTTAATTTGGATTGGACTGCTGAGGTAAGTAGCTTTTTAATGGGATTTTAAAAAATAACCATGTATAAATGTTGTTTTTGGGTTAGACATGCTTTTGGAAACTGCCTATGGAAACTATACTTTCCTAAAAACTATTGTGTTGTAACCTTAATATATATATGATTATATATGTGAAAATGCATCATATTTGGTATTGCATTTGGAAATGCTCACAGATTATATATATGAAATGCATGAATTGTTGATATGGAAAAATGAACATCTTTTATTTAATCTTTGATAAGGAAATCATGGATTTTATGGTATATTAGAAAATTAATGACGCTTATCTTGTCTTGTTATGTGGGAAATTGATAGAAAATCTTTTGACAAGAATGAAGTTGAAAACCTTACAAACTTTGTAGAATTTAGATTATTTAAGGATTTTCTGAAATTACCTAGATATAAACTATGTGTTTTAAAGTATATGTAATCTGTGAGTTTTATGTGGTTTTAACACTATGCCATGTGTGATTTCCCAGTGATCACCAAATTTGGTTTCCATAGTATTTGTGACAACGAAATCAGATTCAGGTCAGTTCTTTTTCGCTTTGGATGATGCCTTCTTCCCTACTGCCCATGGGGGAAAAAGGTTCCTTGATTGTGAATGGGTGAGGCTGCTGCCCATGGGGCCAAAAGACCACATGCAAAAGAGGTCCTATTTGACGCACTCTTCCTGCTGCCCATGGGAGGAGAGAAAAACCTTAAGGGTATGGGTGAGGCTGTTGTCCATATGGCCAAGAGTCTGCATAACAGAGAGGACAATATCATGCCAGTTGTGAATGGGTGGATCCCCTGATTGGTCTATGAGGTAGTGTGGTATATTTGTGATAAATTACCATATGTTAGATTTTATGACTTTGGAATTATATTATTAGTGCTCATAGATTATAATATATAGTTTCATGGTATTATTTTGAAAAACTTTGTGTTTCATCATTTAATCATTCTTGTTACACTATTATTGAAAATGATCTTACAGTATTCAGTTAGCAATTTTCCAAACTAAAACATGTTTTGCAAACTATTTATCATCATGAAACTTGCATTTCCCCCACCCCCATTAATTATGCTACTTACTGGGCTTTAGCTCATCCTACTCTCCAACAGTTTTTCAGATAAATTTGCTATACCTCGAGCATAGAGCTCATTTTATTGGTGGTGATTGGAGCATTATGCTAATTGAGAGATTTATGCTATTATTGGTTGGTGACTCAATTTACTTAATTATTCGAGGCCATAGCTAATTCTCCTGGAGGTTGGGCTCTTGAGGTTTGTTAGCCTTGAGCATGATAGGCCTAGAATTTTCTGTTGAGATTATGTATCTTAGAGAGGATCGTGATTTTGTGTTTATTTATTTGGAGTTTTGGATTTTCATGTATATTTGGAGACACACAATTTGTAGTTCATATTGCTTATAAGTGTGTCATAGAGCTTTGAATTATTTTGTGGAGAGATCAATATATTTATTTATTTTACCAAATGGAAAGAAAAAAAAAAATTCACTACAATACCTCTTGAAGGCTCGGTCTTTCATGCTTTGGACCCTTTTGGGTTTGGGGCGTGACATTAGGTCACTCAATGCATGTGTTCTTCGTATACTTTAAAATAAACCTTATATATGTTTAGGGTTGTGAGAAAAGAAACACATACATGTTAGCATGAGTCGAAAATCAGATCTGAAAATTTTGATTTCGTAGATCTTGACAGATTTAGCTTCTGTCAAGCTTTGTTCTTAAGTCTCAATAGATACCATTTTTGTCAAGGTATTTGTCGAGCTTTATTGAACAACTTTTTTTCACTTATTTCTTGGTCCAATCTTTATGACTTTAACACTTGACTTGAACTCTTGTTTCTTGAAGTACTAAACCCATTCTAGATCTACCCAATTACAAGTAAAGTGCATTTTGTCAAAGGACTAGCCAATTACATAAAATATATCCTTAACAATCTCCCTTTTGGCAATTCGTGACAAAATCACAACAAAATAGATAATCATGAGAGAAGTCTTAAATCACTCAACTCATAACCACTTGTTGTATTACAAAATAAATCTTTTTCTACTACAAACTCTTGAAAAACTTTGCAAGAAAATGGTTCATGGCATGGTAGACTTTTACAACCTGTCTTTGTGAAACACTTAAACAAGACTCAACAAGGCATCATGTGTGAAACATAAATAAAAGTTGCATACATAAAGAAACATGTGTATAAAGAGAGAGAAAAAACAACACATGTAAATATAGGTGAAAAGACATACATCATCATATATATATTAAAGATAAACACAATGTATGTAAAAATTGTCACAAGATCGGTGTACAAGAAGCTAAAAGAAGCTCCTATAACAACAAAAGAGGTAAACACTCCCCTTAACAAGATGAAACACAACTCCCCTTTACAAAGACATGTATTTCTCCCCCTAACATGTAGAATCTTAAAAAGAAACCACATTTTCTCCCCCTTTTTGTCATGATTGACAAAGGGTACAAGAAGCTGTAAAATTTCACTCAAGAAACATAAAGATGATCAAAGATGATCAAGGGGGCACAAGGAATCCATATAAATGCATGAATGTAATGAAATAAGACATTATGGATGACAAGATAATAGAAAGATGCAAAATATGTGAAAAAAATGCATGCAAGAGGGTCTCAACAGATCGAGAAGCTGTTGAGCTGAAGCCTAAAAACCTCGATGGATCGAGAATCTATTGAGGATGTGTCGAGCAGATAGAGAGCACAAAAATTTGGCTCGATGGATCGACCTAGCTGTCGAGAAGCTATCGAGGTCAAACCCAAAAATTTCGATAGAAGGGACTTGTATTGAGTTGTTGTCGAGAAGGTATTAAGCAGCTATCGAGAAGACAAAAGGAAGGTTTTCCAAGGAAGAAAAAAACACACAAGATGAATGCAACATGATAGCATACTCAAACAAGCATCCAAGCAACATGTTAAGCACTTAAATGCACCTCAAACTCTAGATGCAAAGCATTCCTTATTTTTCAAAAACAAGTTAAGATAGTATAGTGAGCATATATTAACACATGTATCTCCTGTGATGGCCAAATCATATTGTATCTGCACATGTATGAAACATAGAATAGAATTTGCGTGTTGTGTGTGAAACATAGCAAGAGTGCATAAGTGTCTCATATTATGAAAATTTGAGATATGAGAAAATCAAATACACTCACACACAATCATAATTGTTTAATGGGGACTATCACCTTTGAGATACATCTTATAGCTCTTACATCTCCTAAAAACATGTTTGCAACCATTTTAGAAACATTTTGTTTCTTTCTGCTTTTATTTTTCTTTGCATATTTTTCTTTTAAGCATAGTATGCATGGGCATATAAGAGAGAAAAGAAATACCTAATTACGTAAGCCAAAACATCACAATTTTGCAATGCTGAAGCACACAGATGTTATACATAATTGGTGGGCTTTATTGGTGAGATGGTTATTTATGCATTTCTTTTAAGATTTTCTAGTCCTTCTCGTCAAAAAGAGTGACATGAGTATAAGATATAAGAGACAATCTTAATTGTGCTTATCACGAACACGAGCCACAAAGCTCGCTTACTTAGTTATGCATTGAGATGCTCATCTAAGTTACAAGAGATACAAAGTTTAGAAACTTTGTTTCAATGGCCATCAAAGGTACACAAGTAGCAACATACACAAACACACACTATTTTTGTATTTTTCTGATTTTTTCCCTTTTTTATTTATTTTTAAAACAAAACAAAATAAAAACTAAACAACCAAATAAAAACAGACAAACAACATGAAAGCATAAAGATAGATGTAGATGCATGAGAGCATGATTCCTAAAACATATAAGAAATCAAGCAAGAGAGTCCTACTTTAGATAGAAAGAATTAAAGTAAAGGACAGATAGAAAATACAATTAAGTCTTAGGCTCCTTTTTCACCCGCATAGCACGAGTCTTTAGCCATGAAGATGAAAAGACACATGTCCTAGTATGTCTACTAAAGGACATAGAAGAATTAGAATTCTCCTGAAATTGAGTTAAAAACCTTAAAACTTTTAATAACTCTCCAAACAAAGGTGTTGAACCTTGAGAGGGAACATGTAACCATTTGGACACTTACTTATGAGGATACAACTTGAAGCAATTAGGATGAATGTTTCTAGAAACACCATAATGGTTGCAAACATAAGTAGTTTTAAGACTACTAGACTTCCTAGAGTGAGGTCTAACAAAGGATTTAGAATTAGACAAATCAGTTTTGGATTTCATACCTTTATCACCTTTCTCAGATTTGGGCATAAAGACAGTCTTTGCTCTAGAAGCCGTGGAAGAGGAGAGGCCGGAGGAAATAGCATATCCTAAGCCAGTCTTATCAGAACTAGACTTTTGAGCACTCAATACCTCATCAAGTTTTGCACTAGATATCCTCTCTATTTGAGTTCTAGCTTGACTAAGCTCTATCTTAAGATTCTTGACATTCTCATCTAATAAGGTGTTCTTCACAACAAGAGTCTCAACCAACCTTGTAGTCTCATCTAATTTGACTAATAGATTAGCTTTTTCAGTTTTTACTTAATTAAGCTCTTTTCTACAAAGATGTAAAGCTTTTTCAAATTTTATAAACTCAGTGCACAGCTTATCATAGGCTTCCGAATGTTCAACTTCTTGGATACTTCATCATCAAAAGAATCCTCACTGTCACTAGCACTCTCTATAATCACATTATCGGTTTTGATAGCAAAAGCAATATAATGACCATATTCATCCTCATACTCATCAGAAGAGGCATTCTTAGTATCACTCAAGGTAGTAACCAACTCTTTATCTTTTGACTTCTTGGTCTTTTCTTTCATAAGGAGTTTGGGTATTTGATCCTTATATGACCAAAACCTTTACACTCATGACACTGGATAAGGGGTTTCTCACTCTTACCATTCCTAGAGGATTTAGATTTCCTAGGAGGTTTGTCATTATCCTTTTTCCTATATTGAAAAAGCTTGATAATCTCATTAGTTATGAAGGTTAGATCCCCATCCTCATAATTCTCTTCATCTTTGCTTTCATCTTCATTTTTAGAGTCATCAATCTCTTCCTCTATACCCTTAAGAGCCAAGTTTCTACTCTTTCCACCTTTTCCCATTAAACCTAAACCCATCTCATAGGTTTGAATGTTCCCTACAAGCTCAATCAACAGAATTTGATCAATGTCCTTCACTTCTTCAATGACAGTGATCTTGGCATGGAATTTTTCAGGTAAGGACCTAAGGATTTTCCTAACAATTTTGGATTCTGCTATAGATTCTCCAAGGTTGAAGATAGAATTCATAATATCCTTGAGTTTAGCATAGAACTCATCAAAGGTCTCATCCTCCTCTATCCTTATTTCTTCAAAACTGCAGGTGAGTCTTTGAACCTTAACGATTTTCACTACCTTGGTTCCTTGGCAACTTCTGTGGATGATATGTTTTTGAATTCCTTATTGGTCACCCCACTAAACAAAGCATTCAAGGCCCTACTGTTGAAATTTACTACTTTGATCTTTGCTTCATCCCAATCCACCAGCGCTGCCTTTGACATAACCCAGCCGACTTCAACAGCTTGCCATACTTTTTCATCAAGCGCCTGTAAAAAAGTTTTTATACGAACTTTCCAGCAGGCATAGTTAGTATCATTAAACAAAGGAGGAATCAAAAGTGATTATCCACGATCCATGACAACGGGGGTTAAAGATCACACTCAGGAAATTAATCCAATCAGAGTGTACCTGCTTTGATACCACTTGTTGAGAAATTTAGACCTCGATTGATAGAATTAACAAGTTTTAAACCCAAGTTTTTAATTAGATTTATTATGAATAAACCTAGTTAAAACAAACAAACATCAATATCATGCACAACGGAATAGTAAATAAGGCAAGATATGAAAACCCAAGAAAACCAATTGAGCAAATTAGTTTCATAGTAAAAAAAACCTGGGGGGAAACCTTCCTGAAAAGCAATTCATTATAGTAAAGAGAAGTTTTAGATCTAGTACAAAACCTTTGTAGTTAGACTCTACAATTCCCATAGATGAACTTACAATAGAAACCTTCTACTACTTCAGAACCTCTTAACTCTTCAATATATGAATGCCACCATTTTGTACGAATTCCAGTACATGACTAATCAATGATAGATGGATCTTAGTATGTGACTAACTCTAGCAACTTGAAAATGTTGTTGGTTACAAAGTTCTTCACCTCATCAACAATGAAGATCAATAAGTACTTGGTTACAAAACTCTAAGGCTTAAAAGACGAAGCAACTTCTTGCAGAGAGAATAAGACACTAGGTCACTCAATGCATGTGTTCTTCATATAACAGTCTTTAAAATAAGCCTTATATATGTCTAGGGTTGTGAGAAAAGAAACCTTACACATACATGTCATCATGAGCTGAAAATTGGATCCGGAAATTCTGATTTTGTAGATCTCGACAAATTCAGCTTCTGTCGAGCTTTGTTCTTAAGTCTCGACTGATATTGTTTCTGTCGAGGTATCTGTTGAGCTTTGATAAATAACTTTTCTTCACTTGTTTCTTAGTTCAATCTTCATAACTTTAACACTTGACTTGAACTCATGTTTCTTGAAGTACTAAACCCATCCTAGATCTACCCAATTACAAGTAAAGTACATTTTGTCAAAGAATTAACCAATTACATAAATATGTCCTTAACAGACTCATAGCAAGGCGATTAACTTCTGGCAAGTATGGATACTAATTGCACAATGGTCTAACCATAAGACAGATTTGGGCTTTTTTTCTTTGTTTTTTATTTTTATTTTTATTTATTTATTTTTTTCATGCTGGGTATTAGGGTTCTCTGGAAGAAGATAGATTTGAGTTTATTTTTACCTATATATATATATATATATAACTCATAGCAAAGCGATTAACTTCTGATAATTATGAATACTGATGGCACAATGGAGTAACCATAAGATAGATTTGGGTTCTTTATTTTTGTGTGTGTGTGTGTTTTTTTTTATTTTTATTTTTTATTTCATGCTTGGTAATAGGGTTCTCTTGAAGAAGATAGATTCTCTCTCTCTCTCTCTCTCTCTCTCTCTCTCTCTCTCTCTCTCTCTCTCTCTCTCTCTCTCTCTATTATAATATATATATATAGGGCTGTTCACCAAACTACAAAAACCACACACCCCACCGCTAGTAACAATGCACTGCACTGCATGGTGTAGTGTAGTTTGTGGTTTTATAATAAAAAAACCACACAAACTGCACCACATCACGCCCCTCTCTCTCTCTCTCTCTCTCTCTCTCTCTCTCTCTATATATATATATATATATATTTTTTTTTTTTTTTTAATATTGAATATATTATTAATAGTTTAATAACTCTAGTTCTCAAAAAAACAAAAATAGTATAATAGCCCTAGCAAATTTTGATTAGGAAAGCAAGCCCAAAATAAAGAAAACCTAGTTCTATAGTTTAAAACTTGGCCCAAAATAAAAAGAAAAGTTAGTTTTTGGGCTAGGCAGGAAAATATCAAAATTTGAAAAATATACCGGCTTCAAACCACACCTTATACATCGCACCGTATACGTGACTGCAAAGTACAGTGCTAAAAATGGCCCATCACACCACACCACGAACACCCCTATATATATATATATATATATGTCATAGACTCATAGCAAAGCGATTAACTTTTGGCAAGTATGGATACTAATGGCACAATGGAGTCACCGTAAGACAAATTTGGGTTCATTTTTTTGTGTGATTTATGTTAGGTTCTATAAGTTTAGAACAGTTGGCAAATCGTGAACACAAATTTGTCTAGATATAGATACTAGAGTCTATAGGTATTATTAGACAATACTCAAGGTGATTCAAGTCAAGATTCAAGAATATACAAGCTGCAGAAAGAAGAGTTCAGAAATTGCCTGATTCGATCGATTGAAAGACAGGCTTGACCGATTGAAACATGTATCTACAGAATTCTATTTAAGCCCAAGCTCTACTTAAACGTATTGGGTTTTAAGTAAAATACTACTATAATATAAAGGAAACCCTAAGCACGTTTTTAATAAGGCTTTTTAGAGAGAGAAGAGTGTGCCTCTTTTGTATCTAAGGTTTTGTAACCAAAAAGCTCTCTCATATCTTCTATCGGTGTTATTCCTTAAAGAATCTTAGGATCTGGTGTTGTAGAAGTTNACAGAAGGTTTAGAAGAAGAAGAAGGAACAAAGTTCGTGGAATGTGGTGCAGAATCAAAGATGCTTTCAACATATCCTAAACCAGATTTATCAGAAGGATACTTTTGAATATTCAACATGTGATCAAGTTTAGAACTAGCAGATCTAGCAACAGATAAATCATGTTCCAAAGTTTTAACTTTATCAAGCAAAAGCAAGTTCTCAGATTTAACATTGTTCAAAAGATCATTAGCATCAAACAGTTTAACAAGCAAATTTTTCTTTTCAAGCTCAAGAGATTCAATTTTCTTCAGGCCAAGTTCAACATTCATAGCATCCTTTGCAGCAATTTTGCAAAGTTTATTGTAGCCCTTTTGAAGATCTGCATCCTCAGAGAGTTCCCATTCAGAAGGGTTCTCTTCAACAAATATACTTTCATTGACTATAGCAATAGCAGTGAAAGCAATGAAGTTTCTGTACTCGTCACATCCGGACTCATCATCAGAAACCTCATTATCACTAAGGGTTACAGCCATAGCTTTACCCTTAGACCTCAAGAATGTAAGACATTCAGATTTCACATGACCATACCCTTGACAGCCAAAACACTGAGCACCCAAAGGATTGTTTGAAGATTGACCAACTTTTTTTCTAGGTTTTTCAAAGTTATTAACCTTAGTGGAATCATTCTTCCTAATGTTTCTAGGTTCAACAGTGTTTATACCTCTTGCCTTTCTATTGTTATTCCTAAGAAAGTTTTTAAAGTTTTTGGCAAGGTACGCAATCTCTGTAGCAGAGAGCTCATCATCAAATCCACTACCATCAACATTATCAACTGACTTAAGAGCCATTAATTTGGATTTGTTCACTTTGGGTAGGTCAGACTTATAGGATTGAAGAGATCCTACAAGCTCATCAACAGGGATGGAGTCCACATCCTTGCTCTCAGTTATGGCAGTCACTTTGGGTCTAAAGTCCTCAGTTAAAGATCTAAGAATCTTCCTAACAATTTTAGGTTGATCATAGATTTCACCCAAATTAAAAGTAGAATTAACAATTTCATTTAATTTAGCATAGAATTCATCAAAAGATTCATTATCAGACATTCTAATGCCTTCAAATCTAGAAGTCAATTGCTGCAATTTATTGATCTTAACTGCTTTTGTGCCTTCATGCACAGTTTGGAGGATTTTCCAAGCAGTATGAGCAACCTCAACATTAGAGATCCTCTTAAATTCCTCCATAGAAACAACATTGAAGATGGCATTCATAGCTTTGCTATTGAAGCCTGCTGATTCTTTTTCAGAAGTTTGCCACTCACTCACAGGAGTAGTGGGCTTCTGCCATCCGTATTCAACGGAATTCCAAACTCTCTCATCAATAGATTTCAGGAATGCTTTCATCCTTACTTTCCAATAAGCATAGTTATTCCCATCAAAATGAGGAGGAACAACAAGAGAGTGTCCATGCTCCATGACAACAGGAGTCAAAGATCAGCTCAGAGATCAAAATATCTCTAACAAGAGAGCTACCTGCTCTGATACTACTTGAACGGTTTTAGATCCCTTAAAACACAACCAGATTGAGTAGCCTAGATAATTAGTCAAGTTGTTACTTAGTCAAATTATGTAATTCTAGGTTAAAACAATCAAACAATCATATCAAGAATATAAAGCAGCGAAAAAGTAAATAACACAAGATATGATCACTTAGGAAACCACAAGGTAAAAACCTGAGGAGGATTTGACCTAGCTATCCTCAAGGTAAACTTGAATTCACTATGCGAAAGAATCGAAGTTCATACATAAAATCCTAAATCTTTAGAACCTAACAACGTAAGCCAAAACATCACAATTTTGCAATGCTGAAGCACATAGATGTTATATATAATTGGCGGGCTTTATTGGTGAGATGGTTATTTATGCCTTTCTCTTAAGATTTTCTAGTTCTTCTCGTTAAAAAGAGTGATATGAGTATAAGATATAAGAGACAATCTTAATCGTACTTATCACAAACACGAGCCACAAAGCTCGCTTACTTAGTTGTGCATTAAGATGCTTATCTAAGTTACAAGAGATACAAAGTTTAGAAACTTTGTTTCAATAGCCATTAAAGGTACACAAGTATCAACATACACAAACACACACTATTTTTGTATTTTTCTGATTTTTCTGATTTTTTCCCTTTTTTATTTATTTTTAAAACAAAACAAAATAAAAACTAAACAACCAAACAAAAACAGACAAACAACATGAAAGCATAAAGATAGATGTAGATGCATGAGAGCATGATTCCTAAAACATATAAGAAATCAAGCAAGAGAGTCTTATTTTAGATAGAAAGAATTAAAGTAAAGGACAGATAGAAAAGACAATTAAGTCTTAGGCTCCTTTTTCACCCGCATAGCATGAGTCTTTAGCCATGAAGATGAAAAGATACGTGTCCTAGTATGTCTACTAAAAGACATAGAAGAATTAGAATTCTCCTGAAATTGAGTTAAAAATCTCAAAACTTTTAATAACTCTCCAAACAAAGGTGTTGAACCTTGAGAGGGAATATGTAACTGTTTGGACACTTGCTTATGAGGATACAACTTGAAGTAATTTGGATGAATGTTTCTAGAAACACCATAATGGTTGCAAACATGAGTAGTTTTAAGACTACTAGACTTCCTAGAGTGAGGTCTAACAAAGGATTTAGAATTAGACAAATCAGTTTTGGATTTCATACCTTTATCATCTTTCTCAGATTTGGGCATAAAGACAGTCTTTGATCTAGAAGCCGTGGAAGAGGAGAGGCCGGAGGAAATAGCATATCCTAAGCCAGTCTTATCAGAACTAGGCTTTTGAGCACTCAATACCTCATCAAGTTTTGCACTAGATATCCTCTCTATTTGAGTTCTAGCTTAACTAAGCTCTATCTCAAGATTCTTGACCTTCTCATCTAATAAGGTGTTCTTCACAACAAGAGTCTCAACCAACCTTGTAGTCTCATCTAATTTGACTAATAGATTAGCTTTTTCAGTTTTTACCTAATTAAGCTCTTTTCTACAAAGATGTAAAGCTATTTCAAATTTTATAAACTCAGTGTACAGCTTATCATAGGCTTCCGAATGTTCAACTTCTTGGGTACTTCATCATCAAAAGAATCCTCACTGTCACTAGCACTCTCCATAATCACCTTATCGGTTTTGATAGCAAAAGTAATATAATGACCATATTCATCCTCATACTCATCAGAACAGGCATTCTTAGTATCACTCAAGGTAGTAACCAACTCTTTATCTTTTGACTTCTTGGTCTTTTCTTTCATAAGGAGTTTGGGTATTTGATCCTCATATGGCCAAAACCTTTACCCTCATGGCACTGGATAAGGGGTTTCTCACTCTTACCATTCCTAGAGGATTTAGATTTCCTAAGAGGTTTGTCATTATCCTTTTTCCTATATTGAAAAAGCTTGATAATCTCATTAGTTATGAAGGTTAGATCCCCATCCTCATAATCATCTTCATTTTCATCTTCGCTTTCATCTTCATTTTTAGGGTCATCAATCTCTTCCTCTATACCCTTGAGAGCCAAGTTTCTACTCTTTCCACCTTTTCCCATTAAACCTAGACTCATCTCATAGGTTTGAATGTTCCCTACAAGCTCAGTCAACAGAATTTGATCAATGTCCTTCACTTCTTCAATGACAGTGATCTTGGCATGGAATCTTTCAGGTAAGGACCTAAGGATTTTCCTAACAATTTTGGATTTTGCTATAGATTCTCTAAGGTTGAAGATAGAATTTATAATATCCTTGAGTTTAGCATAGAACTCATCAAAGGTCTCATCCTCCTCCATCCTTATTTCTTCAAAACTGCAGGTGAGTCTTTGAACCTTAACGATTTTCACTACCTTGGTTCCTTGGCAACTTCCATGGATGATATGTTTTTGAATTTCTTATTGGTCACCCCACTAAACAAAGCATTCAAGGCCCTACTGTTGAAATTTACCGATTTGATCTTTGCTTCATCCCAATCCACCAGCGCTGCCTTTGGCATAACCCAGCCGACTTCAACAGCTTGCCATACTTTTTCATCAAGCGCCTGCAAAAAAGCTTTCATACAAACTTTCCAGTAGGCATAACTAGTACCATTAAACAAAGGAGGAATCAAAAGTGATTGTCCACGATCCATGACAATGGGGGTTAAAGATCACACTCAGGAAATTAATCCAATCAGAGTGTACCTGCTTTGATACCACTTGTTGAGAAATTTAGACCTCGATTGATAGAATTAACAAGTTTTAAACCCAAGTTTTTAATTAGATTTATTGTGAATAAATTAAAACAAACAAACATCAATATCATGCACAACGGAATAGTAAATAAGGCAAGATATGAAAACCCAGGAAAACCAATGAAACAAATTAGTTTCACAGTAAAAAAAACCTGGGGGGAAACCTTCCTGAAAAGTAATTCATTATAGTAAAGAGAAGTTTTAGATCTAGTACAAAACCTTTGTACTTAGACTCTACAATCCCCGTAGATGAACTTACAATAGAAACCTTCTACTACTTCAGAACCTCTTAACTCTTCAATATATGAATACCACCATTTTGTACGAATTCCAGTACGTGATTAATCAATGATAGATGGATCTTAGTACGTGACTAACTCTAGCAACTTGAAGATGTTGTTGGTTACAAAGTTTTTCACTTCATCAATAATGAAGATCAATAAGTACTTGGTTACAAAATTCTAAGGTGTAAAAGACACAGCAACTTCTTGCAGAGAGATTAAGACACTAGGTCACTCAATGCATGTGTTCTTCGTATAACAGCCTTTAAAATAAGTCTTATATATGTCTAGTGTTGTGAGAAAAGAAACCTTATACATACATGTCATCATGACCTGAAAATTAGGTCCGAAAATTCTGATTTCGTAGATCTCGACAAATTTAGCTTTTGTCGAGCTTTGTTCTTAAGTCTCGACAGATACTGTTTTTGTCGAGGTTTAATAAACAACTTTTCTTCACTTGTTTCTTAGTTCAATCTTCATAACTTTAACATTTGACTTGAACTCATGTTTCTTGAAGTACTAAACCCATCCTAGATTTACCCAATTACAAGTTGAAAGTTCAATATGGGTATGAAACACCCTTGAACGTTTAGACCACCAGATACAAAAATACCAATTCAAGGTTTATATCAAACAATTAATGTGCGGAATATAATAACAAGCTTATAATAGAATTGATAAGACAATCTGTGCCAAATATAAACACATCCACAATAGTAAATATAAGGCAAAGATAAGGGAAAAAGAGATGCAAACACATGGACAACACATGATGTGTTATCGAAGAGGAAACCAAAGTCCTTGGCGTAAAACCTCTTCGCTGCCCTCCAAGCGGTGATAAAATCCAATAAAGAATATAGTTGGGATACATGAATAGCAGAAGACCCTTCAAGCCTAATCTACCCAAGTACCTAAGCCCTTCAAGCTTCTTGCTCCAACGATGTTACGCCGAACCTATTTCTTCTTTAACTTGCCGGATTCCACTACTTGACCATAGCATCAACCAATGTATATTGGTTCCTTTCCAAATTGCTTCCTTAAGCACCAAATGGACCTTCTCACAGACGTGGGTGTGGTGAGATAAGGGTTTGGTAAATGACCTCTCAAGGGTATGACAATGGAGAGGAAGAGAGTAGAGGAATTTGTAGAGTCTCTTTAGATGAAGATTAGGGATGAGGCAATCTTGTTTTTCTCTAGGGTTTTCTCTCACAAAATTCTCTCTGGAAGCTCTCTCAATATGATGGGTATAAGGGTGTTTATATAGTAGGGTGAGAAGGGAATGCAAAACATCAGTTTTTGCCAAACAGGACAAGTTGGCGACTTGATCTCGCGGCTTGTCCAAGTCGTGAGTTCAAGTCGCGATGAAACGGCCTGGCCAGATTGGAACTTTTGTCTTGTAGCGTGACAACTAGCGCGACCCTTCAGCTTCCCAGTGTGCCTCTCACGTGCCAGCCTTTCTCGGCTTGCCAGTCGCGATCCACCCGTGAGCCCTAGCCGCGAGTCTCTGTTTTTCTTGCACATTCTTGAGCTTTTCTTCACAACTTCTCACACACTACCAGACCAAATCTTTTGACAAGATTTTTGGCATACTTTTCTTGAGAAATAAATATTCCATCTCTCCGTTGTTTCACTTGAAGTCCAAGGAAGTAGTTCAACTCTCCCACCATACTCATTTCAAATTCCCTTTTCATTTCTTCCGAGAACTCATGAGCTAGTTTATCAATTGTGAAACCAAATATGATATCATCCACGTACACTTGAGCAACAAGAAGGGATTTTTCATCTCTTTTAACAAACAATGTGCGATCTGCTTGACCTCTCTTGAACCCACAATCCACTAGGTAAGTAGTGAGACGATCATACCATGCTCTCGGCGCTTGCTTCAACCCATACAAAGCTTTCTTCAATCTTAATACTCGACCCGGGAAGTGAGGATCTTCAAACCCCTTTGGTTGTTCAACGAAAACTTCTTCGTTGAGAAAGTCGTTTAAGAAGACACTCTTTACATCTATTTAGTACAACTTAAAATCCATGATGCATGTTATGGATAGGAGAATCTGAGTGGATTCTAGTCTTGCTACCGGAGCAAAAGATTCATCAAAATCTATGCCTTCCACCTGAATATACCCTTGAGCCACCAATCTAGACTTATTTCTGATAACTTCACCATCTTCATCTGTTTTGTTCTTGAAAATCCACTTGGTGCCGATCACATGTGTATCTTCAGGCCTTGGGACCAATTCCCACACATCATTTCTAACAAATTAGTGTAGCTTCTGGTGCATAGACTCTACCCAATTCTCATCTTTCAGTGCTTCTTCTACATTTTTGGGTTCAAATTGAGCAAGATAGCAGTTGTATGTTACATGGTTAGCAATATACTTCAGCCCTTTTCTCAAACGAAGTCCTTCGTTCACATCCCCAATGATATTACTTGATGGGTGATTAAGTGTCACTCTTGTTAGGAAATTTAGACCCTGGTTGATAGAATTAACAAGTTTTAAACCCAAGTTGTTAATTAGATTTATTATTAATAAAACTTGTTAAAACAAACAAACATCAATATCATGTCAAAATCATGCAGCGGAAAAATAAAAAAAGACAAGATATGATGACCCAGGAAAACCAATGAAACCAACCAGTTTCATAGTAGAAATCCTGGAGGGAAACCTTCCCGAAAAGCAATCCACTATAGAAAAGAGAAGTTTCAGATCTAGTACAAAACCTTTGTCCCTAGACTCTACAATCCCCGTAGATGAATTCACAGCAAAAACCTTCTACCGCTTCAGAACCTCTAAACTCTTCAATATATGAACGCCACCCTTTTTGTTGCACGGATCCCAATATGTGACTCACTCACCAACTTGAGAAAGAAGAATGTTGGCTGCAAAATTCTTCACTTCATCAACAATGAAGATCAAGAAGAACTTGGTTACAAAACCCTAAGGCGCAAAGACGCAGTAGCTTCTTTCAAAGAGAATAAGGCATTAATCACCTTTTGCATATGTTCTCCTTGTATTCTCTCATGTGACGGCCTTTAAAATAAGCCTTATATAAGTCTAGGGTTATGAGAAAAGAAACCCTACTCAAATATATAAGCCTGGCCTAAAAATCAAAAAGCTGAAAATTCTGATTTCCCGTAACCTCGATCGATCGAGAGGTGTCGAGAGGTGTCGAGGTTTAATGAATCTTAATAGATAGCAGCTATCGAGGAGGTGTCGAGAAGGTCTCGAGGAGACAGAAACTTTCTCGATCGATCGACCAGCTATCGAGAAGCTATCAAGATTGCGATAAGAATCAGCTGAAGATCTCGACAGATAGCCAGGTGTCGAGGTAGCTGTCGAGAGGTGTCGAGCTTTATAAATTTTGCACTTCAACTTGCTTTCTCTTGGACAGACTTGATGACTTCAACACTTGACCTTGAAACATTGTTTCTTGAAGTATTAAAAACACCTAGAACTACCCAATTACAAGCAGAGTGCGTTTTGTCAAAGGATTAGCCAATTTACATAACTAAGTGACATATGTTCTTAAACAAGTTAAAACATATATGTCCTAACAATCTCCCCCTTTGGCAATCCGTGACAAAACCACAACAAACAAATGAGCATATGAGAGAAGTCATAAATCACTCAACTCATATTCACTTGTTGAATACAATAAAATCTATC
>NW_027069503.1:566551-616748 GCF_002906115.3 Quercus suber
AGTACGCATAATTAGTTCCATCAAATAAAGGAGGTATAAATAAAGATTGTCCTCTATCCATGACAACAGGGGTCAATGGATCACACTCAGGAAATTAATCCAATCAGAGTGAACCCGCTCTGATACCACGTGTTAGGAAATTTAGACCCCGGTTGATAGAATTAACAAGTTTTAAACCCAAGTTGTTAATTAGATTTATTATTAATAAAACTTGTTAAAACAAACAAACATCAATATCATGTCAAAATCATGCAGCGGAAAAATAAAAGAAGACAAGATATGATGACCCAGGAAAACCAATGAAACCAACCAGTTTCACAGTAAAAAACCTGGAGGGAAACCTTCCCGAAAAGCAATCCACTATAGAAAAGAGAAGTTTCAGATCTAGTACAAAACCTTTGTCCCTAGACTCTACAATCCTCGTAGATGAACTCACAGCAGAAACTTTCTACCGCTTCAGAACCTCTGAACTCTTCAATATATAAACGCCACCCTTTTTGTTGCACGGATCCCAATACGTGACTCACTCACCAACTTGAGAAAGAAGAATGTTGGCTGCAAAGTTCTTCACTTCATCAACAATGAAGATCAAGAAGCACTTGGTTACAAAACCCTAAGGCGCAAAGATGCAGTAGCTTCTTTCAAAGAGAATAAGGTATTAATCACCTTTTGTATATGTTCTCCTTATATTCTCTCATGTGACGGCCTTTAAAATAAGCCTTATATAAGTCTAGGGTTGTGAGAAAAGAAACGCTACTTAAATATATAAGCCTGGCCCAAAAATCAAAAAGCTGAAAATTCTGATTTCCCGTAACCTCGATCGATCGAGAGGTGTCGAGAGGTGTCGAGGTTTAATGAATCTCAATAGATAGCAGCTATCGAGGAGGTGTCGAGAAGGTGTCGAGGAGACAGAAACTTTCTCGATCGATCGACCAGCTATCGAGAAGCTATCGAGATTACGATAAGAATCAGCTGAAGATCTCGACAGATAGCCAGGTGTCGAGGTAGCTGTCGAGAGGTGTCGAGCTTTATAAATTTTGCACTTCAACTTGCTTTCTCTTGGACAGACTTGATGACTTCAACACTTGACCTTGAAACATTGTTTCTTGAAGTATTAAAAACACCTAGAACTACCCAATTACAAGCAGAGTGCGTTTTGTCAAAGGATTAGCCAATTTACATAACTAAGTGACATATGTTCTTAAACAAGTTAAAACATATATGTCCTAACAACTCTTGATGAAGGTTTCTTGGAAGTTGAGAGTTCCTCATCACGAGAAATTGGGGTCTGAATTTCTGAAAGAGTGAGTGGACTTGAGACTTCTTGTGTTGATCTAGTCTCTCTTCTTGATATAGGAGGTGTGGTCTCTTTTTCGGGTGTTACTTTCTCAGTATCATCACTTAGAGGCATATCATCATCATCCTTATTCTCCTTGAGTTTGAGCCCCTTTCCATCATCGTCAATTTCCTTTTCAGATATGGTGTCGTCTATGACCACATTGATTGACTCCATCACCGTCTTAGTGCGCTCGGCTATTTGTGGAGTATCCTAGGAGTATTCCTTCATCACTCTTAGCATCAAATTTTCCTGGATTTTCCCTGTCATTTAGAATATAGCATGTGCTCCCAAATACTCTGAAATACTTCACCTTGAGTTTCTTTTCTCTCCATATTTCATATGAGGTCTTCTTTGTCCCTGCTCGGAAATAAATTCTGTTACAAATGTGACAAGATGTGTTTACAGCTTCAGCCTAGCACCTTTGAGGTATGTTTTTGTTGAGTAGCATGACTCTAGCCATCTCTTGGATCACCCAGTTCTTTCTTTCAACCACCCCATTTTGTTGTGGAGTCTTTGGAGCTGAAAATTCCTTCTTGATACCATGCTCTTTACAAAATGATTCAAATTTCGCATTCTCAAATTCCTTCCTATAATCACTTCTGATTTTGACTATGGGAACTCTTTTTTCATTTTACAATCTCTTGCATAATCTTTGCATTTTATCACATGCTTCAGACTTCTCTTTGAGGAATTCCACCCAAGAGTACCTTGAGAAATCATCAACTATCACCATAATGTATCTCTTTCCTCCCAGGCTTTCAGTTCTTATAGGCCCCATGAGATTTGTTAAGGACATATTTTATGTAGTTGGCTAATCCTTTGACAAAATGCACTTTACTTGTATTTAGGTAGATCTAAGTTGTGTTTAATACTTGAAGAAACATGTTGTTCAAGTCTAGTATTAAAGCCATGAAGATTGGACCAAGAAACAAGTGAAGAAAAGGTGTTTAATAAAGCTGGACAGATATCTCGACACCTGCGGATAGATAGCTCGATAGCTTCTTGATAGCTCCTCGACACCTAGCTATCTGTCGAGCTCTTCAGCTGATTCTTATCGCAATCTCGATAGTTTCTCGATAGCTGGTCGATCAATCGAGAAAGTTTCTGTCCCCTCGACACCTTCTCGACACCTCCTCGATAGCTACTATCTGTTGAGATTCATTAAACCTCGACACCTCCTCGACACCTCTCGATCGATCGAGGTTACGGGAAATCAGAATTTCAGCTTTTTGATTTTTGGGCCAGGCTTATGTATTTGAGTAGGGTTTCTTTTCTCATAACCCTATACTTATATAAGGCTTATTTTAAAGGCCATCACATAAGAGAATACAAGTAGAACATATGCAAAAAGGTGATTGATACCTTATTCTCTTTGAAAGGAGCTACTGCGTCTTTGTGCCTTAGGGTTTTGTTACCAAGTGCTTCTTGATCTTTATTGTTGATGAAGTGAAGAACTTTGCAGCCCACATTCTTCTTCCTTAAGTTGGTGAGTGAGTCACGTACTGGGATTTGTGCAAAGGAGTTAGTCATGTATTGGGATCCGTGCAACAAAAAGGGTGGCGTTCATATATTGAAGAGTTCAGAGGTTCTGAAGCGGTAGAAGGTTTCTGTTGTGAGTTCATCTACGGGGATTGTAGAGTCTAGGAACAAAAGTTTTGTACTAGATCTAAAACTTCTCTTTACTATAGTGGATTGCTTTTCGGGAAGGTTTCCCCCCAGGTTTTTTACTGTGAAACTGGTTGGTTTCATTGGTTTTCCTGGGTCATTATATCTTGTCTTATTTATTTTTTTCCGCTGCATTATTTTGACATGATATTGATGATTGTTTGTTTTAACAAATTTGATTCATAATAAATCTAATTAACAACTTGGGTTTAAAACTTGTTAATTCTATCAACCGGGGTCTAAATTTCCCAACAAGTGGTATCAAAGCGGGTTCACTCTGATTGGATTAATTTCCTGAGTGTGATCCATTGACCCCTGTTGTCATGGATAGAGGACAATTTTTATTTATACCTCCTTTATTTGATGGAACTAATTATGCGTACTGGAAAGTTCGTATGAAAGTGTTTTTGTAGGCTCTAGGTGAACAGGTATGGCAAGCTGTTGAAGTTGGCTGGATTAAGCCAAAGGAAGTGCCAGTGGATTGGGATGATGCAACAATCATAGCGGTAAATTTCAACAGTAGGGCCTTGAATGCTTTGTTTTGTGGGGTGACCAATGAAGAATTCTAGAAAATATCATCCACGAAAGTTGCCAAGGAAGCATGGACCATTCTTGAGACCACCTATAAAGGTACCAAGGCAGTAAAGACTATGAAGCTTCAACAACTCACTAGTAGTTTTGAAGAAATAAGAATGGAGGAGGATGAGACCTTTGATGAGTTCTATGCCAAACTCAAGGATATTGTGAATTCTGCCTTCAACCTTGGAGAATGTATTGCGAAATCCAAAATTGTTAGAAAAATCCTTAGGTCCTTACCTGAAAGATTCCATGCCGAGATTACTGTTATTGAAGAAGTCAAGGACATTGATCAAATTCCTTTGACTGAGCTTGTAGGGAACCTTCAAACCTATGAGATGGGATTAGGCTCAATGGGAAAAGGTGGAAAGAGCAAAAACTTGGCTCTTAAAGGTATAGAGGAAGAGATTGAGGACTCTGAAAGTGAAGATGAAGATGAAGATGATGATGAGGATGAAGATCTATCCTTCATAACTGATGAGATTATTAGACTTCTTCAATTTAGGAAAAAGAATAAAGGCAAACCTCCTAGGAAATCCAAATCCTTAAGAAAGGGCAAGAATGAGAAATCCCTCATCCAATGCCATGAGTGCAAAGGTTTTGGTCATATGAGGATAGAGTGTCCAAATTACCTCATGAAGGAAAAGACCAAGAAGTCAAAAGATAAAGGGTTGGTTGCTACCTGAAGTGATACTGAGGATGACTCTTTTGATGAGTTTGTGGATGAATGTCGTCAAGTTATGGCCTTTGCTGCCACAACCGATAAGGTGATTGTGGAGAGTGCTAGTGACAGTGAGGATTCTTCTGATGATGAAGTACCTAAGAAGATGACCCTTTAGGAAGCCTCTGATAAGACTGGCTTAAGATATGCTGTTTCCTCCAACCCCTCCTCATCCACAGCTTCTGGATCAAGGACTATCTTTGTGTCACAATCTGAGAAAGGTAATAAAGGTATGAAATCCAAAACTGATCTGGCTAATTCTAAATCCTGTGTTAAGCCTTGTGTTTGTCATCATTGTGGTGTTGCTGGACATATTCGTCCTAATTGCTTTAAGTTGTATCCTCATAAACAATTGTCCAAACAGTTACAAGTTTCCTCTCAAGCGCCTGCACCTTTGTTTGGAGAGTTATTAAAAGTCTTGAGCTTTTTAACTCAATTTCAAAAGAATTCTAATTCTTCTATGTCCTTTAGTAGACATACTAGGACACGTGCCTTTTTATCTTCATGGCCAAAGACTCGTGCTGTGTGGGTGAGAAAGGAGCCTAAGACTTAATTGTCTTTTCTGTTTGTCCTCTGCTTTAATTCTTTCTATCTAAAGTAAGACTTCCTTGCTTGATTTCTTATCTGTTCTTGGAATCATGCTTTCATGTATCTGCATATTTCTATTATGTTTTCATGCATATGCATCTTTCTTTCATGCATACATGTTGTTTATCTGTTTTTGTTTGGTTGTTTAGTTTTTATTTGGTTTTGTTTTCAAAATAAAAATAAAAAGGAAAAATCAGAAAAATACAAAATCAGTGTGTGTTTTGTGTACATTGGTACTTGTATACATTGAATGGCCATTGAAACAAAGTTTTCTAAATTTTGTATCTTTTGTAGCTTAGATGAGCATCTCTATGCACAACTAAGCAAGTGAGCTTTATGGCTCTTGTTTGTGATGAGTAAGATTAAGTTATCTCTTAAAACTTAACACTCATATCACTCTTTTTGACGGGTAGGACTAGAAAATCCTAAGAGAAAGGCATAAATAATCATCTCACCACTGTTGCCCGCCAATCATAATATGGCACCTGTATGCTTCGGCATAGCAAAAGTGCAGTGTCAAAGACATTCGTATGATTCGGCATAGCAAAAGTGCGATGTCAAATGCTTAACATCTTGGGTATTTCTTTCCTTTCTTTTATATGCCCATGCATGATATGCTAAAATAAAAGAAAATATGCAAAGAAAATAAAAAGCAAAAAGAACAAAAATGCTTTAAATATGGTTGCAAGCGTGTATTCTAGGATGTGGAAGTTATAGGATGTACCTCGAAGGTGATAATCTCCATCAAACAGTTATGATTGTGTGTGAGTTAAAAGTTATTTTCTCATATCTTAGATCGTCATAACATGTATACACATATGCAATCTTGCGATGTTTTTCACACACAACACGCAATATTCTTTGCTACTTTTGATACATATGCAGGTACAATGTGATTTTGCCATCACAAAGGTTTTACATGTGCTAATGTATGCTCACTAAATTGTCTTGACTTATTTTTGAAATATAAAATTGGTTAGACTTGTTTAGTGTGTGTGTGTGTTTTGGGTTTTATGTGCATAACATTTTTCTTGTTTTTCACATGTTTTGCATCCTTCTATTATCTTGTCATCCATAACATCTTGTTTCATTACATTCATGCATTTATATGGATTTCTTTGTACCCCCTTGATCATCCTTGATCATCTTTATGTTTCTCGGGTTAAGCTTTCTAGCTTCTTGTACCTTTTGTCAATCATGACAAAAAGGGGGAGAGAAATTGTGACTTTGTGGGTTCTTTTTTTTTAAGATTCTACAAGTTAGGGGGAGAAATACATTCCTTTGTAAGGGGGAGATGTATTTAATCTTGTTAGGGGAAGTGCTTACTTCATTGATCTTGTACCTTGGGTCTTGTGACCATATTTACATACATTGTGTTTATCTTCTTTATATGCTAATGTACGTTTCTTTCACCTACCTTACATGTGTTGTTTCTTTTCTTTCTTCATACACATGTTTCTTATACTTGTATGCAGTCTATTATTTCTGTTTCATACTAAGATGCCTTGATGAGTTTTGTTTAAAGTGTTTCAGAAATACAGGTTGTCAAAGTCTACTTGCCATAAACTCTCTTCTTGCAAAGTTTTTCAAGAGTTTGTGTTAGGATAGATTTTATTGTATTCAACAAGTGAGTATGAGTTGAGTGATTTATAACTTCTCTCATATGCTCATTTGTTTATGTAGTTGGCTAATCCTTTGACAAAATGCACTTTACTTGTATTTGGGTAGATCTAAGTTGTGTTTAATACTTGAAGAAACATGTTGTTCAAGTCTAGTATTAAAGCCATGAAGATTGGACCAAGAAACAAGTGAAGAAAAGGTGTTCAATAAAGCTGGACAGATATCTCGACACCTACGGATAGATAGCTCGATAGCTTCTCGATAGCTGCTATCTGTTGAGATTCATTAAACCTCGACACCTCCTCGACACCTCTCGATTGATTGAGGTTACGGGAAATCAGAATTTCAGCTTTTTGATTTTTGGGCCAGGCTTATGTATTTGAGTAGGGTTTCTTTTCTCACAACCCTAGACTTATATAAGGCTTATTTTAAATGCCGTTTCATAAGAGAATACAAGTAGAACATATGCAAAAAGGTGATTGATGCCTTATTCTCTCTGAAAGAAGCTACTGCGTCTTTGGGCCTTAGGGTTTTGTAACCAAGTGCTTCTTGATCTTCATTGTTGATGAAGTGAAGAACTTTGCAGCCAACATTCTTCTTCCTTAAGTTGGTGAGTGAGTCACGTACTGAGATTTGTGCAAAGGAGTTAGTCATGTATTGGGATCCGTGCAACAAAAAGGGTGGCGTTCATATATTGAAGAGTTCAGAGGTTCTGAAGCGGTAGAAGGTTTCTGCTGTGAGTTCATCTACGGGGATTGTAGAGTCTAAGGACAAAGATTTTGTACTAGATCTAAAACTTCTCTTTACTATAGTGGATTGCTTTTCGGGAAGGTTTACCCCCAGGTTTTTTACTGTGAAACTAGTTGGTTTCATTGGTTTTCCTGGGTCATTATATCTTATCTTATTTATTTTTTTCCGCTGCATGATTTTGACATGATATTGATGTTTGTTTGTTTTAACAAGTTTGATTCATAATAAATCTAATTAACAACTTGGGTTTAAAACTTGTTAATTCTATCAACCGGGGTCTAAATTTCCCAACAAGATCTACGTGAAGAAGTTCCAAACACCGTGAGGTAGAAATCACATTCACCTTAGGATGATTTGCTTTTGTTTGTTTCCCCATTTGACATGCTCCACATATAGTCCTCTCCACCTTTCCAAACTTTGGAAGTCCCTTAACGGCCTCAAGTTTAGAGACTTTACATACTTGTTTGAAGTTTGCATGTCCAAACTTGTGATGCCACAGTTTCAGCATATTAACACGAGCACTTCTACACGAAATAGGTGCCGTAGGTACTACTCCATAGCAATTATCAGTAGTCCTATTTCCTTCCAAGACTTGAATCCCTTTCTCATCAATGATTATGCACCCCTTCTTTGAGAATTGAACGAGAAAATCTTCATCACATATTTGAGTAATACTAAGGAAATTTGCCTTCAATCCTTTGATGTATAGTACTTCTTTCAACAAAGGTAGTCCTGGTATTTCAACCGTCCCTTTCCCGAGAACTTGAGCATGACTCCCAGTACCAAAAGTCACATAATCACATGCTTTCTCTTTAAGAGTCTTAAACAATGATTTATCTCTTGTCATATGACGAGAACATTCACTGTCAAGGTACCATAAACATGAATTAAATACCTTCAATGAGGTGTATACAAACATACACGCATGAGACAAGCATTCTTGACCATCAAACAAAAATTCATTGTTATTCTCCATGCTCATTCCAGATTGAATTTTCTTTTTCAGATTATCAACCTTTTCACACAATGATCTATTTCTTCTTTTGTATTTCTCAATCAAAGAGGTAGACTCACATAGACTATTGTGAAGAATGTGGTTCTTTCTTTCAAAATATTTCAGCATGTGAATGAACATCCTAGCATGTTTCCTGGATTTAATTAACTCTAAGAGTTCCTTTTTAGAGTATCCCTCAAATATACTCATAGAGTCATTTTCACAAGCACTCAAACCACAATTCAGCATAACCCTTTTTACATCCATAGCCAAGGGGTCTAGGATCGCACTCAAGTAATCAAACCACAAAGAGTGCACCCGCTCTGATACCAATTGAAAGTTCAATATGGGTATGAAACACCTTTGAACGTTTAGACCCCTAGATACAAAAATACCAATTCAAGCTTTATATCAAACAATTAATGTGCAGAATATGATAACAAGCTTATAATAGAATTGATAAGACAATCTATGCCAAATATAAACACATCCACAACAGTAAATATAAGGCAAAGATAAGGGAAAGAGAGATGCAAACACACGGACAACACACGATGTGTTATCGAAGAGGAAACTGAAGTCCTCGGCATAAAACCTCTCCGCCGCCCTCCAAGCGGTGATAAAATCCACTAAAAAATATAGTTGGGATACATGAACAGCAGAAGACCCTCCAAGCCTAATCTACCCAAGTACCTAAGCCCTCCAAGCTTCTTGCTCCAATGAGGTTACGCTGAACCTATTTCTTCTTTAGCTTGCCGGATTCCGCTACTTGACCATAGCATCAACCAATGTATATTGGTTCCTTTCCAAACTGCTTCCTTAAGCACCAATTGAATCTTCTCACAGACGTGGGTGTGGTGAGATAAGGGTTTGGTAAATGACCTCTCAAGGGTATGACAATGGAGAGGAAGAGAGTAGAGGAATTTGTAGAGTCTCTTTAGATGAAGATTGGGGATGAGGAAATCTTGTTTTTCTCTAGGGTTTTCTTTTACAAAATTCTCTCTGGAAGCTCTCTCAATATGATGGATATAAGGGTGTTTATATAGTAGGGTGAGAAGGGAATGCAAAACGTCAGTTTTTGCCAAACAGGGCAAGTTGGCGACTTAGTCTCGCGGCTTGTCCAAGTCGCGAGTTCAAGTCGCGATGTAATGGCCTGGCCAGACTGAAAATTTTGTCCTGTAGCGTGACAGCTGGTGCGACCTTTTAGCTTCCTAGTATGCCTCTCACGTGCCAGCCTTTCGCGGCTTGCCAGTCGCGATCCACCCGCGAGCCCTAGCCGCGAGTCTCTGTTTTTCTTGCACATTCTTGAGCTTTTCTTCACAACTTCTCACATACTACCCTTACAATTTTCCCACCTAAATACAGGGTTGCTAAGTACTAAATTATAAGCAAATTAGTCATGGAATAAAGCCAATTAAATGGTTGATTAAATTCAACCTTACACAAGTAAAGTACATTTTGTCAAAGAATTAACTAATTACATAAATATGTCCTTAACAGACTCATAGCAAGGCGATTAACTTCTGGCAAGTATGGATACTAATTGCACAATGGTCTAACCATAAGACAGATTTGGGCTTTTTTTCTCTGTTTTTATTTTTATTTTTATTTTTATTTATTTATTTTTTTTCATGTTGGGTATTAGGGTTCTCTTGAAGAAGATAGATTTGAGTTTATTTTTACCTATATATATATATATATATATAAAACTCATAGCAAAGCGATTAACTTTTGATAATTATGAATACTGATGGCACAATGGAGTAACCATAAGATAGATTTGGGTTCTTTATTTTTTGTGTGTGTGTGTCTGTGTTTTTTTATTTTTTATTTCATGCCTGGTAATAGGGTTCTCTTGAAGAAGATAGATTTGGGTTTATTTTTACCTCTCTCTCTCTCTCTCTCTCTCTCTCTCTCTCTCTCTCTCTCTCTCTCTCTCTCTCTCTCTCTCTCTCTCTTTCTCTTATATATATATATATATATAAGGCTGTTCACCAAACTACAAAAACCACACACCCCACCGTAAGTAACAATGCACTGCACTGCATGGTGTCGTGTAGTTTGTGGTTTTATAATAAAAAAACCACACAAACTGCACCACATCACGCCCTCTCTATATATTAATATATATATATATATATATTTTAATATTGAATATATTATTAATAGTTTAATAACTTTAGTTCTCAAAAAAACAAAAATAGTATAATAGCCCTAGCAAATTTTTATTAGGAAAGCAAGCCCAAAATAAAGAAAACCTAGTTCTATAGTTTAAAACTTGGCCCAAAATAAAAAGAAAAGTTAGTTTTGGGCTAGGCAGGAAAATATCAAAATTTGAAAAATATACCGGCTTCAAACCACACCTTATACATCGTACCGTATATGTGACTGCAAAAATGAGGTGCGGTGTGGTTATGGTTTTAGCTAAACCACATTGCAACTGCAAAGTACAGTGCTAAAAATGGCCCATCAAACCACACCACACCACGAACACTCCTATATATATATGTCATAGACTCATAGCAAAGCGATTAACTTTTGGCAAGTATGGATACTAATGGCACAATGGAGTCACCGTAAGACAAATTTGGGTTCATTTTTTTGTGTGATTTATGTTAGGTTCTATAAGTTTAGAACAGTTGGCAAATCGTGAACACAAATTTGTCTAGATGTAGATACTAGAGTCTATAGGTATTATTATTCAAGTCAAGATTCAAGAATATATAAGCTGCAGAAAGAAGAGTTCAGAAATTGCCTGATTCGATCGATCGAAAGACAGGCTCGACCGATTGAAACATGTATCTACAGAATTCTATTTAAGCCCAAGCTCTACTTAAATGTATTGGGTTTTAAGTAAAATACTACTATAATATAAAGGAAACCCTAAGCACGTTTTTAATAAGGCTTTTTAGAGAGAGAAGAGTGTGCCTCTTTTGTATCTAGGGTTTTGTAACCAAAAAGCTCTCTCATATCTTCTACCGGTGTTATTTCTAGAAGAATCTTAGGATCTGGTGATGTAGAAGTTGCTGCCTTCTCTAGTCATCAAAGGTGTTGATGATCTAAACCTTCAAGGGTAGTCTTGGAGTTACAAACAAGAGAGTTTGTGTTTTTTATCATAAGTGTGGGTGCTTGTGTTACAATGGCCTAATCAAGAAGGAGTCTATGGATTCAGATCTTGCACATGGTCGTGTCAGTAAGTTCTACATGTGGTAGTAATATGATGTTAGTGGTCTAAGTCTTATTGTAAACTTTGATTCTCTATAGTGGATTTGCTTTTTACCTTGAGGATAGTTAGGTTAAATCATTTATAGGTTTTTTACCGGTTTGGTTTTCTTAGGTGATCATATCATTGTATTCTTTATTTTTCGTTACTTTACATGATATGACTTTATTGTTTTAACCTAGATTTGAATAATAAACCTAAGTATTCACTTGGTTAATTAATTAGGTTAAACAATCTAGTTTATAGGGATCTAAAAAATGTACAGTTTTATTTATTTATTTATTTATTTATTTTTTTCATGCTGGGTATTAGGGTTCTCTTGAAGAAGATAGATTTGGGTTTATTTTTACCTCTATATATATATATATATCTATATATGAGAGATGGCTAGCCCTCCTTTAAGTCCTCATCCAACTTCAAAGAGCTTGTTCAGATATTTCCAATATGTAGAAGGAAGGGACTCGCCAAATGAGGCGTGCACCGTTCTCTTAGTAGTTGCCACACTCATTGCTGCAGTGACCTTTCAAGCTGGGGTTAACCCTCCTGGAGGGGTTTGGCTAGATGACAACTCTGGACATAAAGCAGGGAGAGCAATTTATGCTTCTCAGAAACAAGCCTACTATGTTTTCTTGGTTTCTAACATCTTGGCTCTTTCAACATCGGTTCTTGTCATTATGTCTCTCACATATAGGTTCCCTTTCAATTTAGAAGTATGGTTTGCCACAGCTTCAATGCTTGTTACTTATGCATCTGCGGTATTTGCTGTCACACCTGATGAATCATTTAGATTTTGATACATCCTGATAGCTGCTGTTATGCCTTTTGCTTTACGATGTTTGATTCAAATATTCAAAAAATGTAGAAGAATATTTCCAAACTAGTTAAGAAATCTTCTATCATTTGCCAATTTTTTATTATTAGTCGCTAACCCGTGAAGTATACTAAAATAATTTTATAAAATCTTAAATTGATTAAGATATTACACCATTATATGATTTGCTTTTGTATAACTTCAATTTGTGTTATAATTTGACGAAGAAGCCATTGCTTGAACATGCAATGACTTACAAAAAAGAGAAATATAAGAAAAAGAAAAAAATACACGAACCCATAAAAGTAATAAGTTTTAAATTTTAGAGATGAAGCAAAGACGTATGCAGTAGCAGCAATCTTAAAATTCAATTATTTTAAGCTTTTTATCTTGCAAAAAAGGGCTAAAGAGAGTTTGATAGTTCATGTATGGAAATTACTTTTTAAAAAATACACGAAAAACCATAAAATAATTTTTTTTTTAAAACAAAGTAGAGAAGAAGAAAATAACAGAAGTAAAGCTCATACCTCTACTTGGCTTTTAAAAAAAATATTGGGGTTTACACGGCTTTTATAGTGTTCATGATTAACCTTGCAAATTTGGAGTTAAATTATTAATGTTTGAGTTTGAGTTTAAGTTAGACTTGTTAAGGAGACAGTCCAGTAGACTGCTTATTATGTTGTCTTTGTCTTTGTCATCATCTCTTTCAATTCTCTGTTTCTTCTGAACCTTCATGCTTCCTTCTATGGCTTCAATTTGTTGTGTTTATTTTCATTGTGAAAATTTGAGTGAGTATGAAGGGTTTCGACCTTGGCAAGAGTTTATATTTGTTGAAATTTTTGTTATAGAATTTTAGTTGAAGTAGAATTTTCAAGTTCTTGAAACATATATCTAATAGAGTTTTATTTAAACTAAACTATTGTAATACTTGATAAGATAATTACACATTGAAGAGAAATAATAAATATATAAGATATAAAACCTAAAATAAAAAGAAAAAGAAAATAGTAGCTATGTGGAAAATTTTGAGAGTTTCAGATGTTTCGATTATATATATATATATATATATATAGATTATGCAATAAACGGTCGTGGTACAACTATTCTATATATGTACATATTGGGGCTGTTTGATCAGCCTTTCCGAAGTCTATTTTTTCCCCTCCATGTTTTAGTAATTGCAACTTTTATAGATTTTTCACTTTAAAAAGTCAATCATCTTATTAACCCAAAAGAGATGAAAATAAGATTTAATAATTTTTTTTTTAATGATTTAAACCACTTGAAAAATTCAAGCCAACAAGGTCCTTAATATCCTAGCTGCATATGCCAAATATATTTTCTATCTTTTTTAATATGGTAACAAGAAAATTTTGATAGAGATAATTTTTTTTTTGTGTTCTGGAGTTTTGGTCTAACTCAAGACCTATGTAAAACTTATTGTTAAGAACCTTGTGGCTCAATGATACCATGCATTTTTTTTTTTTTTTGTTTTTTGTTTTTTGTTTTGTTTTGTTTTGTTTTTTGTTTTGTTTTTGTTTTTGTTTTTAAAAACAAAAACAAAAACAAAAACAAAAATTTTTTTTTGTGTGTGAAGAAATTGGAATTGAGTAATCGAATTTCCAAAACATGCATGCCTTTTAAAAAAAAAATGATCTTTTTATCATTTAAGAAAGTCAAGTTTAGAACAGATTATTGAATTTTCGAAACACACATGCCTCTTCTTTTTTTTTATTAATAAATTGCGGTGTTATAGGACATAAACTCAACAGCTACCAAAAAGCTTTAGTGGGAATAAGGGTAACACGAGTGTATCCAACTAGGGTGAATTTCAAAGTAAGAGTAAATTGCAAATTATATCCCGAAAGTTTGAGAGTGTTTAAATTTTTTACTTTAAAGTTTCAGAATTTGGACTTTTATCCTCAGAAATTTGGGGTGTTTGGATTTTACACATTGACATTTCAGAATTTTGATTTTACCTTCTAAAGTTTGGTGGTGTTTGGATTTTATGCCCACAAATTTTGAAATTTTAGAGTGTAGAATCGAAATACCTCCAAATTTTATGGAGTAAAATCCAAACACCCATAAAATACAAGGGGTAAAATCCAAATTCTGAAACATCAGAATGTAAAATCCAAACACCTTCAAACTTTAGGAGGGTAAAATCTAAATTCTGAATCTTTAAGGTGTAAAATCTAATCACTCTCAAATTTTAGGAGTGTAATTTGAAATTTACCCTCAAAGTAAAATTACAAATATCATATGGGTGACTCTATCGTATGGGAGGACCAAACAGCTCGCAAAAAAACATTTGGACAAATAATATCTTACATAAGCTCTTTCTTTTAGGATCTCACATAAGCTTTTATAAATGAACGGTACAAACCGAAACATTATGATAACGGCACAATATTATTACTAGGGTTTAAAACCTATATTCAATGCACAAGTAAAATCTTAGTCAAGGGAATTTTAGTTCAATTGACACGTTCTTATATACAAAGTGCTTGAAGGAGATAAGAAACAAAAATTGGAGGAAGAGGTTGTAGTTCTAGAAAAATTGATGGCACACAATTTTGGATTGGCAGTAGCTGTCTAGCAGCTCCGCCGAGTTTAATGAGTATTTTAAGTTGGAATTGTTGGGAGCTTGGGAATTAACATATAGTTCAAGCTCTCAAAAAGGTTTTGACTGCAGAAGATCCTAGTTTCGTTTTCTTAATAGAGACGAAACTTCATAGTGATGTTGTGAATGCGATGAAGCACGATTTGGGGTGCACACAAGGAATAGCAGTATCTAGTGATGGGGCTAGTGGTGGTTTGGCTCTAATATGGAAGCCGATATCCAAGGTTGAACTCAGTACATGTTCCCGATGGCATATAGATGCATATGTGGGTAGCAAGAGTAATGGAGATTTCGGGCAGCTAACTGGATTTTATGGGCAGTCGGAGGCTAGCAAACGGGAAGAAACATGGACATTGTTGGAGTCACTGAGTCATTCCAATTATCTCCCATGGCAGTACATTGGAGACTTCAATGAGATTACAAGTACTGAGGAGAAATCAGGGGGGAACGTGAGGTCAGCTAGACAAATGAATAGATTTCGTTCAGTCATCGATCATTGTGGTTGGTTTTTTTGGGGCACCTTTCACTTGGTTTAAAAATCAACCAGGAGAAGGTCGCCTTAAGATTCGTTTAGATCGGGCTTTGGCAACTAATGAGTGGAGATTAAAATTGCATGAAGTGGCAGTGCACCACATGACCATGTCCACTTCAGACCTAGCAAGAGTAATGGAGATTTCGGGCAGCTAACTGGATTTTATGGGCAGTCGGAGGCTAGCAAACGGGAAGAAACATGGACATTGTTGGAGTCACTGAGTCATTCCAATTATCTCCCATGGCAGTACATTGGAGACTTCAATGAGATTACAAGTACTGAGGAGAAATCAGGGGGGAACGTGAGGTCAGCTAGACAAATGAATAGATTTCGTTCAGTCATCGATCATTGTGGTTGGTTTTTTTGGGGCACCTTTCACTTGGTTTAAAAATCAACCAGGAGAAGGTCGCCTTAAGATTTGTTTAGATCGGGCTTTGGCAACTAATGAGTGGAGATTAAAATTGCATGAAGTGGCAGTGCACCACATGACCATGTCCACTTCAGACCACTCCCTGTTAACTCTTCGCCTAACTCTAGGACACAGAAAGAATAATAAATTATTTAGGTTTGAAGCAATGTGGCAAAGTGATCATAGATGTGACGATGTGGTGTCAGAATCTTGGCAAGATGGCTTGTATAAAATAGGTGGTTGTCCATTCACTAATTGCATGACCAGTTGCCGTGAAAGCCTTGAAGCATGGAACAAATGGGAGTTTGGTCACGTGCGACGTAAGATAGCAAGCTTATAGAAAAAACTCCAGCAGCTTGAATTTCTTGGAATGACTAGAAACAATGAGGAAGAGATCTAGGAGGTGCGACACAGCTTGGAACATTGGTTAGATGCTGCAAATACAACGTGGAATTAAAGATCTAGAAATTTGTAGTTAGTTAGTGGTGACTGTAACGCTAGTTTTTTCCATGCCAAAGCTTCAAATAGGCAGCAAAGAAACACCATCAGGGTATTATGTGATGATAATGGCACATGGCGGGAGGATGATGCATGCATGGAGGGTATTGTGGTGGATTATTTCTCTTCTATATTTACATCTACTGGGTCAACTAATGCTACGGCAGTGGTGGATGCCATACAGCCTGAGGTTAAACAGTTCATGAATGACACTTTAATCCAAGATTTCAAAGCCGAGGAAGCATACAAAGCACTGAAACAAATGCACCCAAAGAAGTCTCCAAGACCCGATGGGATGCCCCTTTTATTAAATCAACATTATTGCCTCTAGTTGGTACTTGTGTGACATGAACCGTTCTAGACTTTCTTAATCATGGCATTACTCCCCCAGATTTTAACAACACTCATATTGTTCTGGTACCTAAAGTTAAAAATTCAACAAAAACAACCCAGTATCACCTTATTGGCCTTAGTAATGTTGTCTCATGGTTGGCGTTAAAAGTTCTTGCTAATAGGTTAAAGCGTTTGTTTCCCTGTATTATCTGAGAAAAATCAAATTGCCTTTATGTCTAAACGGCTTATTATTGATAATGTTCTTGTGGCTTTGAAATTATGCACAATCTAAACAAAAAAAGAACTAAGAAGGTGGGGGAGACGGCCTTGAAATTAGATATGAGTAAGGCTTATGATAGAGTAGAGTGGGAATGCTTAGAAAATATTATGACCAAGATTAGGTTCCATACAAAATGGGTGGATATCATGATGAGGTGTGTTAAATCTGTCTCTTATACTATGAAACTTAATGGAAAACCTAGAGGCAAGATCTCCCCAACTAGGGGATTGCACCAACGGGATCCACTATCTCCATATTTGTTTTTGTTGTGTGTAGAGGGACTTTTAGCACTTCTTCAGACTTAAGTGGAAGAAGGTCTTCTTAAAGGGGTGGCAGCATGTGCAAGGGGTCCTAAAATTTCATATTTGTTTTTTGCTGATGATAGCCTGATTATTTGCTGAGCCATAAAGAATGATTACTACCTAGCCCATGTACTGGAAACATATGAACAAGCATTGGGCCAACAATTGAATAGAGACAAGATAGCTCTTTTCTTTAGTTGCAATAATCCTCAATATTCAAGATGGTATTAAAAACCAATTTGGTGCAGAAATAATTCGACAACATGAAAAGTACCTTGGGCTTCCTTCATTAGTGGGGAAAAATAAGTACAACACTTTCAAAAAATTGATTGAAAGGTTAGATAATAAATTGTTAGGGTGGAAAGAAAAATTATTATCCAATGCAGTTAAGGATATCCTCATCAAAATTATTGCTTAGGCAATCCCCACATATATGATGAATATATTTCAACTGCCTAATGCTCTTTGTGATGAGATGACGAGCAGGGTGCAAAAATTTTGGCGGGGTCAATCCAACGAAAGAACAAAGATGGCTTGGTTAAGTTGGGACAAGATGTGTGCTCCTAAGGAGAATGTGGTTTAGCCTTCCAAGACCTTAAAGCCTTTAACTTGGCTCTTATGGCTAAACAAGGATGGGGGCTCCAAACAAGCACAAATTCTCTAGTCCATCAGGTATTCAAGGCCCAATACTTTCCTAATGGTGATTTTTTGCAGGCTTCACTTGGCAATTGACCATCATATGCTTGGAAAAGCATCATGGCAGTACAACATGTTGTCGAAAAGGGGTATAGATGGCAAGTCGGCAATGGGAAGTCAATAAGTGTATGGAGGGACAAGTGGCTACACCAACCATCGACATTTAGTCTTACATCAACTCTATATGTATTTTTCAAGCATGAGAAAGTTAGTTCACTTATGTGGGTGCAAGTGGGGGTGAGTACGCCTCAACTGAGTGGACCTAGGCGGAGAAAATAAATTGAGTCGCCACCTAGATTAGGTTTAGGAGCCATAAATACAGCGCCCTTCGTGGAGGGACTGATCTTACTACTAGAGCACATTTTTGGAGTTTAGGTATGGGGATGGGAAGGTGTTAGGCACCCAACCCCACCCTACCTATGGGTTAGGTTTCATTCATTGTGTCTTACGTCTTAATCTCATTAAAGACATGTTTAATACTGCATTCTAGACTCTCCCTCTCTCTTACACACACACTGTAACATACATCTAAGCAAACAACTTGGCATTTCATCCTAAACCCTAACATACATCTATCATGGCAGTGCAACATAAACCAAGGGTAGAAACATCATGGCAAATCCAAACATGCATGTTATTACATTCAAACAGAAACATAAACATGGTAGCAAGGCATTAACATCAAGTATATCCCAAACATCCAAACATAGTATCAAGGTGTCAAACAAATGTATTCATCATGTTCATTATTTGAATGCATGTTCATATGAATGCATCCCTTATCTTGCTACACCACAACACCTATGCATAAGTGCATGATCATTCATATGCATATTCATGGCAAAACAACAAGATCAAAAGTAAACCCTAATCTAGCATGTGAAGGATAAACAACAACAAAACATGGAGGCAGAGACATATAAAGCATAAGAAAAAACAAGCCAAAAGCATGTTAAAAAAAAATTGAAAAAGAGAAACAGGAACAAAAAGACTTGGATTAGGGCCTTTGGGCATAAGTATGTGTGCGCATACATAGGGCCTATGTGCGCAGCCTAGTTGTATGCGTATGCATACTTCGAGTATGCTTGCGCATGCAGAAAGCATGCATACGCATACATGCCCTTATCCTAACCCAGAAAATAGAGAACATAGTAGAACAGAAGCTAAACCTAGCAATCTAGAATGCTTAATACAGAAAAACAACGTAAACCTAAACTAAGCAGGCATGTTATAATATAAACAAAACAAGAAAAACAAGGGCAACAAGAATCAAAACAAGGAAAAGAAAAGAAAAAAGACTAGAATATTATGCCTAACAAACAAAGCTCCTTCGTTTTATTTTGACCATTCCCCTTAGTCAATCTATTCACAATCAAAACAAAAGTGATTAGTAAGCTTGAAACTCAAAGATCAAGGTTAGAAGAGGCCTGATGTTTTATGAAAAATTCCCTCTTTGATTCATTATTTTTAGTAAATCTTGTGTTTTCCCTTAGGATTTTCTGTGTGTCTTGAAAATGTACAATGTATGGCTTTTTATAGTTGAAAAATGGGGGGTTGGAACGGCTCACAGATGATTTGGGATTTGTTTCAAAACCTAACTTTAATGCAAAAAAACTTACCTTTCATAGTTTATGAAACCCTAGTATGCACATGCCCGTGTATACGTATGAATGCATGAAGCATGCATATGTAGAGCTTGAGCATGCATGCGCATACGTGTGTATGCATATGCATGCCCTAAGGTATCCGTGGCCTTTATTTTCTAAAAATAGCTTATTTGATTCATAAAAAGAGTTATGTTTTCAAAAAATACTTTCCTTAAGTCAATTTCAATCTGATCAGGCCCTAAACCAACCTTGGACTCTAGAATTCCAACATCATTGGGAAGCGAGGGCTCGAGTTGTAAGGGATACAAAATGCAGTGTTTACAACTTATTAATGCTTAAAGTGGAACATGGAAAGCCCATACGATTAGGTAAATGTCCAGCCCAAACGATGCAAAGGCTATTTTAAGTATCCCTCTCAGTCTACGATCACCTAAAGACCGTATGGTATGGGCATACAGTTCCAAAGGTGATTTCTTAGTTCAAAGCGCATATAAGGTGGTTATGGCTGCCTCTCCAAACTCAGCCAGTGGAGCTCCTTCTGAATGCCAGAAATGGAGTCTTTTTTGGAAGACAATCTAGAGCCTGCACGTACTAAATAGGATAAAGACCTTTGTCTGGCAAGCAAGCAAGAATATCCTCCCAACCAAAGCCAACTTATGCCATTGTCAAGTTCTTGCTGATCCTATTTGCGAAGCCTGTGGTCTGGACATAGAAAGCAGTAGACTTGTCTTTTGGAATTGTGAAAAAGCTTGAGATATGGCAGCTTTCTAAAATTCCATTTAACACTCATGGAGCTGCTTTTAATGAGTTTGTGGACGTACTTTGGTACTTAAAATTCATAAAACATATAGGCGATGAGCTACTAGGCCTTATCGTCACTATTGCATGGAGTATTTGGTTTAATAGAAATCCAACTCGGACCGAAAAAGCTAGACAACCAACTGCTACTATTCTTTACTTGATGAATTTTGAAATGCTAATCTAGTACCTACAAGTCCTGTGAATAGAGTGAGTCCAAGGTGGTTAGCTCTAATGGCACCTAACTACAAAATAAATGTTAATCGGGGTAGTCTTTGCACAATTACAGAAATCAGGATTGGGGGTGGTCATAAGGGACTTGTTGGGATAGGTGGAAGGAGCTCGTAGTAAGTGTCTCCATCAGCCATTAGGCCCTTTGGAGGCAGAGGCTAAAGCTTTGGAGGAAGGGGTTAGCTTTGCTTGGAATGTAGGCATCCGTGATGCCGTGTTTGAATGTGATTCAAAAATTGTAATTGATGCGGTTTTAGGCGATCACAATCTACCAGTTACAATTGAGAACATTATAGAGGGGATTCAACTCAGATTGCAAGACTTTCAATTAGCCCAAGTTTTCCACGTGAATGGACAAGGTAACCCCCTAGCACATATTTTGGCACAATTTGCCAAAGGTATTGACAGTTATGTAACTCAGATAGAGGAAAATCTTTATATGATTGAGTCCGCTTTGACTCAAGATGTAATGCTTTTATCTTTTTCTTAATGAAAGTTGCTATCTTCTTAAAAAAAAAAAAAATTGCTTGAGGGTTTAGGGGGAAAGAGTTCGAGCAAATAAAGAAAAAAAAAAAAATTCACACCCATGGTTAAACCCCCCCTCTCTCCCAAAAAAAAAAAGAGAAAAGAAGAAGCAGCTAAGCACACACGCACAGAGTCCAAAATTGATTTTAGTACATCGTCTTCAATGTATCACATCAAGGAAGATATCACGCAAAAAAGAAAAAGAAAAAAAATGAGCAACCATTATGGAGAGGGTAGTTCAGTCATTTGACTGCAACTATTCTTCTCCCTCTATTTTCTCTCCAATTTGGGGAGATTGAGTTTTAATGGGCCTAGAGGGAAAACAACCTGACCCCATCAATTTTTTTTTCCTTCTCCCTCCCAACCAAACACCACTCCCACCAATTTTCTCTCCCACAAAAAAAAAAAAAAAAAAAGGGTATATTATTTTGAATTAAAACCCCTTGAACTAATTTGGATTTCTCTCTATTTTTTTAGCAAGAGTAATGGAGATTTCGGGCAGCTAACTGGATTTTATGGGCAGTCGGAGGCTAGCAAACGGGAAGAAACATGGACATTGTTGGAGTCACTGAGTCATTCCAATTATCTCCCATGGCAGTACATTGGAGACTTCAATGAGATTACAAGTACTGAGGAGAAATCAGGGGGGAACGTGAGGTCAGCTAGACAAATGAATAGATTTCGTTCAGTCATCGATCATTGTGGTTGGTTTTTTTGGGGCACCTTTCACTTGGTTTAAAAATCAACCAGGAGAAGGTCGCCTTAAGATTCGTTTAGATCGGGCTTTGGCAACTAATGAGTGGAGATTAAAATTGCATGAAGTGGCAGTGCACCACATGACCATGTCCACTTCAGACCTCTCCCTGTTAACTCTTCGCCTAACTCTAGGACACAGAAAGAATAATAAATTATTTAGGTTTGAAGCAATGTGGCAAAGTGATCATAGATGTGACGATGTGGTGTCAGAATCTTGGCAAGATGGCTTGTGTAAAATAGGTGGTTGTCCATTCACTAATTGCATGACCAGTTGCCGTGAAAGCCTTGAAGCATGGAACAAATGGGAGTTTGGTCACGTGCGACGTAAGATAGCAAGCTTATAGAAAAAACTCCAGCAGCTTGAATTTCTTGGAATGACTAGAAACAATGAGGAAGAGATCTAGGAGGTGCGACACAGCTTGGAACATTGGTTAGATGCTGCAAATACAACGTGGAATTAAAGATCTAGAAATTTGTAGTTAGTGGTGACTGTAACGCTAGTTTTTTCCATGCCAAAGCTTCAAATAGGCAGCAAAGAAACACCATCAGGGTATTATGTGATGATAATGGCACATGGCGGGAGGATGATGCATGCATGGAGGGTATTGTGGTGGATTATTTCTCTTCTATATTTACATCTACTGGGTCAACTAATGCTACGGCAGTGGTGGATGCCATACAGCCTGAGGTTAAACAGTTCATGAATGACACTTTAATCCAAGATTTTAAAGCCGAGGAACAGGGACAGACGCAGGATTTTAAGTTGGGGGGTCGGAGATAAGCGAAATTTTTTTTTTCAAATACACATCCATATAGTATTAATAAACTAACAACCAAGACAAATACCTAAAATCATTGTTTCTTAATATATTAAGATACAATCATCTACTAACAAAAACAAAATACACGAAACACTATTGTTTCTTTATACAAGCATCTATGAAAAGGGAACTCGACGCTCTTTCAAATCTTCAAAATCATCTACGATTGAATCCAAACTAAATGTCGAAGCTATATCCTTTTCAATGTATAACATCAAAGAGTCCGTCAAAAAATCATTTTCCATTTTGTTTCGAAGGTTAGTTTTGACAACTTTCATAGCTGAAAATGCTCGTTCTGTAGTAGCAGTAGAAACTGGAAGAGTAAGCACAAGTTTCACCATTCCATAAACAAGTTTGTAATATTCTGAATTTCCAATTCTCACTAACCACTGAGACAACTCAAATAAACTTTTCAATTTTTTGAACTCCGGATCCTGGACTACATTATGCTCAAAATGATAAAGCTCCTTCTCCAACACTTGGTTGTCATAATCTGTGAAATCTTGTGGATAGAAATTCTTTACCAACAAACAAAGATCACTACTTTTGAAAGATTTTAATGCCTCTCGAGGTTCTAAAGCTGAGCTAAGCCTAAGTAACTCCATTGCGTCTTCATTAAACCGATAATTTAGTTCCTGTAGTTGAGAATCTATTGTAGCATAAAAAATATTTACTCGATAATGATGCTCATTTGTAACGTTATCTTGTTGATTACGAGCTCGACCTTGCCTCGCAATATAACAAGCATTCATATCCAAGACATCAATGCAATGCTTCTCACAAAATGATATCACAGTAGTGAGTAAGCCATCCCATCCATCATCTCTAAATTTTTGGATAAGTGCTTTAGTAGATGAAACTAAATGCATGGCATTTAAAATGTCTTGAGATTGGCTTTGCAAAGCTTGACAAAGTTTATTAGTGATCTCTATAGTTTCCTTCTCAAGATGCAAGATGAAGACAAATTCAAATGAAGTTAAACCATCATAAGCTGACTCTGCTTCTGCCCGATGTTCTCCATCAATTGCATCATCAATTATATTTTGCAAAACTTCAACAGTTGAAGTAAACATCCTTAATAAGCTAGAAACTGATCTAAAATGTGAACTCCAATGTGTTTCTACAGGTCATTGTAAAGTGCCAATTTGATTAAGTCCACTTCCAATCTCAAGCTCTTCAAGATCAATCAAACGTGCTATTTCATTAGCATTGGCAACTTTCAATTGCTCATTGTGCTTGCATGAAGCATTAACAATTCTGATCAGAAAAAGCAATGTAAGAAAAAAATGACTAATGGGAACAACTTGTTTTGATGCTTTTACTAATGCCAATTGTAAGCGATGTGCAAAACAATAGATGCAGTAAGCATATGGGCAATCATTCAAAATCAAAGCTTGTAATCCACTCCACATACCTCGCATGTTGCTTGCTCCATCATATCCTTTCCCACGAATATTTTGTATATCGAAGCAATGTTGAGATAACAATGAATATATCCTCTTCTTTAGAGTCAAAGCCGCAGTGTCAACAACATGAATAAGCCCAAAAAAACGTTCTTTCAAAAAGCCTTCTACATCAACATATCTAAAGACTACAGCCATTTGCTCTTTCATGGACTCATCACGAGCTTCATCAACCATTATGCAAAACTTTGCATCACCAATTTCTTCCCGAATGGCCTTCTTCACTTTGGTTGAGAAAACATGTAAAATTTCCTTTTGAATTCTAGGTGATGTGTAGGTTGCATTTTTGGGAGCTTTTTCTATTATTTTAGCAATCTTCTCATTAAAAAAAAGTCACAATACCCAATGATTCAAAAAAGTTCCCACGGTTTAATGAACTAAAACTTTCATCATTACCTCTAAAAGCTATAGCTTGAAAGGCAAGATACCGGACAATAAAAATTGAGGCCTTCAGTTGCAACCGATTATTTGCAATTTGTTCAGTAGTGAAATGATCAACTACCCTTTGCAAATGCTACGATTGGTTCATCAAATCCTTACACATTTGCTCGGCAACTCTATGAGCTGAGTTAGGATCTTTTCCTATATGACCTTGAAAATAACAATCTTTGCCCCCAACCTTTTTCCAAGATCTAAATCCACCAACAATGAATGCATTTTGTTGTCCCACAACCCCATTTGGATTATGAAAGACAAAGCAAGGTAGACAATAAGCTGCATCTGTTGTAGGAGAATATTCAAGCCATTTTGAATTATTTTGAAACCAAGAAGCTTGAAAGATACGATTGCGCTTTCCACTTTTTTTGAATGTCCCTAAAGGAGGTTGGTGCGGACCTTTTTTGATGTAAGCCCGTCGAATTTCATCACATTAATTAACATGATATTCCCATATTTGTTTGCGTGTTCTGGGATCATAATTCAAAGAATCAAGGTCAATTCTTTGAAATTGTGTTTGAGAGATTGGAACATCGACATTTTCCAGAATTGGAACATCGACATTTTCCGGAATTGGAATAGCAACATTAGTTGTTGGCAATTCCACGTTGACTTTAGAAGAATTTGAAGTTGAACCTTTTCTTTTGAAAAAATCAAGCACTGTAGTTGATTTTTTCATGATCTACAAATAAAATAAGAATCACCATTATTTTCTTAAATTTGTGTGAAAATTTTCTATAATATATGATTTGTTTTTTTCTTTTTGTCTTTGGTCTGCCTTTATTTATGTCTTTGTGTTGTCTGATTGTCTCCCTCTTTCTAACACTGACCCACTAACCCAGACACTAATTGACCTTACAGAAAAAAGAAAAAAAAAAAAAAAAAGTTGCCTTTAACTTTACCTTTTGTTTTGTCCATTGCCCAACCCCTAACTCCACTTGTCTGGCTGTCCCTATTATGCCCAACTACTAGTCAACAAAGAAAAAATTAATTCCTACAACTACAAACTCTACTCTCTCTCTCTCTCTCTCTCTCTCTCTCTTATCTATATAGAGAGTCACAAACACAGTTACACAGAGTCACAGAGTCACAGCCAAAAAGCCACAAAAAAAAAAAAAAAACACCACAGGAAACAGCCGCATGATTATTTGCAATTTGTTCAGTAGTGAAATGATCAACTACCCTTTGCAAATGCTACGATTGGTTCATCAAATCCTTACACATTTGCTCGGCAACTCTATGAGCTGAGTTAGGATCTTTTCCTATATGACCTTGAAAATAACAATCTTTGCCCCCAACCTTTTTCCAAGATCTAAATCCACCAACAATGAATGCATTTTGTTGTCCCACAACCCCATTTGGATTATGAAAGACAAAGCAAGGTAGACAATAAGCTGCATCTGTTGTAGGAGAATATTCAAGCCATTTTGAATTATTTTGAAACCAAGAAGCTTGAAAGATACGATTGCGCTTTCCACTTTTTTTGAATGTCCCTAAAGGAGGTTGGTGCGGACCTTTTTTGATGTAAGCCCGTCGAATTTCATCACATTAATTAACATGATATTCCCATATTTGTTTGCGTGTTCTGGGATCATAATTCAAAGAATCAAGGTCAATTCTTTGAAATTGTGTTTGAGAGATTGGAACATCGACATTTTCCAGAATTGGAACATCGACATTTTCCGGAATTGGAATAGCAACATTAGTTGTTGGCAATTCCACGTTGACTTTAGAAGAATTTGAAGTTGAACCTTTTCTTTTGAAAAAATCAAGCACTGTAGTTGATTTTTTCATGATCTACAAATAAAATAAGAATCACCATTATTTTCTTAAATTTGTGTGAAAATTTTCTATAATATATGATTTGTTTTTTTCTTTTTGTCTTTGGTCTGCCTTTATTTATGTCTTTGTGTTGTCTGATTGTCTCCCTCTTTCTAACACTGACCCACTAACCCAGACACTAATTGACCTTACAGAAAAAAGAAAAAAAAAAAAAAAAAGTTGCCTTTAACTTTACCTTTTGTTTTGTCCATTGCCCAACCCCTAACTCCACTTGTCTGGCTGTCCCTATTATGCCCAACTACTAGTCAACAAAGAAAAAATTAATTCCTACAACTACAAACTCTACTCTCTCTCTCTCTCTCTCTCTCTCTCTCTTATCTATATAGAGAGTCACAAACACAGTTACACAGAGTCACAGAGTCACAGCCAAAAAGCCACAAAAAAAAAAAAAAAACACCACAGGTAACAGCCGCAGCCACACCAGTTCAGTTCATCAGCAAAAACACAAACAAGCACAGTTTGAATCTCAGATTCTCAGATCATATCACAAAGACACAAACATTTTATATTTATTAAGTTTTGAAGGAAACTCTAAGAATAAATACCTGTGAGCGGCGGCGGCAAGTGGGTCTTGAGTAACCGGCGATGGCGGCAAGTGGGTTTGAACTTTGAAGTGGGCGGCGGCAAGTGGGTCTTGCCGGCGTGATTGGTAGCAAGATCAACAGTCAACAGATCAAGATGGGTCTCGGCGTCTCGCTCTTGCAATTGTCACAGACTCACAGCGACACGGCGTGGCATCGGCGGCCGCGGCGGCGTCACGGGATCGGGGTGGGTCTCTCTCTCTCTCGCCTCTCTATTTTTGATCTTACTGTGTCGCGGCTGTCGCCTCTGGCTCTCACTTTCCTTTCTTTTCTTTTTTGTTCTATTTTTTCCTTCATTTTTTTGCTTCTCCGTTTGGGTTGGTTTTGGTCCTCTTACTGAGTTTGTTTTTTTTTTTTTTTTTACATGGGCCATAGGCTGGCCGGAATCTGATGGGCTCTCAAGTTCCATTTCCTTCCTTTTCTTTTTTGTTCTTTTTTTTCCTTCTTTTTTTTGCTTCTCCGTTTGGGTTGGTTTAGGACTGCTGAGTTTGTTTGTTTGTTTTTTTTTACATGGGTCATGGGCTGGCCAGAATCTGATGGACAGCCAGGTAGGGGTTCATAATTTTGGGAGAAGGGCCCGAGCTAAAATTAAGGGGGGGCCCAAACTCTTTTCTCTTTTTTTTTTAGAAAATTTTAGCTAGTAAAATTTTTTTTTTTTTAGGCCCAGGGGGGGGCCCGGGCCCCCTTTGCCCCCCCTTCTGAGTCCGTCCCTGCCGAGGAAGCATACAAAGCACTGAAACAAATGCACCCAAAGAAGTCTCCAAGACCTGATGGGATGCCTCTTTTATTATATCAACATTATTGGCCTCTAGTTGGTACTTGTGTGACATGAACAGTTCTAGACTTTCTTAATCATGGCATTACTCCCCCAGATTTTAACAACACTCACATTGTTCTGGTACCTAAAGTTAAAAATTCAACAAAAACAACCTAGTATCACCCTATTGGCCTTAGTAATGTTGTCTTATGGTTGGTGTCAAAAGTTCTTGCTAATAGGCTAAAGCGTTTGTTTCCCTGTATTATTAGAGAAAAATCAAATTGCCTTTATGTCTAAACGGCTTATTATTGATAATGTTCTTGTGGCTTTTGAAATTATGCACCATCTAAACAAAAAAAGAACTAAGAAGGTGGGGGAGACGGCCTTGAAATTAGATATGAGTAAGGCTTATGATAGGGTAGAGTGGGAGTGCTTAGAAAATATTATGACCAAGATTAGGTTCCATACAAAATGGGTGGATATCATGATGAGGTGTGTTAAATCTGTCTCTTATACTATGAAACTTAATGGAAAACCTAGAGGCAAGATCTCCCCAACTAGGGGATTGCACCAAGGGGATCCACTATCTCCATATTTGTTTTTGTTGTGTGTAGAGGGACTTTCAGCACTTCTCCAGACTTAAGTGGAAGAAGGTCTTCTTAAAGGGGTGGCAGCATGTGCAAGGGGTCCTGAAATTTCATATTTATTTGTTGCTGATGATAGCCTAATTATTTGCCGAGCCATAAAGAATGATTGCTACCTAGCCCATGTACTAGAAACATATGAACAAGCATTGGGCCAACAATTGAATAGAGACAAGATAGCTCTTTTCTTTAGTTGCAATAATCCTCAATATATTCAAGATGATATTAAAACCCAATTTGGTGGAGAAATAATTCGACAACATGGAAAGTACCTTGGGCTTCCTTCATTAGTGGGGAAAAATAAGTACAACACTTTCAAAAAATTGATTGAAAGGTTAGATAATAAATTGTTAGGGTGGAAAGAAAAATTATTATCCAATGCAGGTAAGGAGATCCTCATCAAAATTATTGCTTAGGCAATCCCCACATATATGATGAATATATTTCAACTGCCTAATGCTCTTTGTGATAAGATGACGAGCATGGTGCAAAAATTTTGGCGGGGTTAATCCAATGAAAGAACAAAGATGGCTTGGTTAAGTTGGGACAAGATGTGCACTCCTAAGGAGGAATGTGGTTTAGCCTTCCAAGACCTTAAAGCCTTTAACTTGGCTCTTATGGCTAAACAAGGATGGCGGCTCCAAACAAGCACAAATTCTCTAGTCCATCAGGTATTCAAGGCCCAATACTTTCCTAATGGTGATTTTTTGCAGGCTTCACTTGGCAATTGACCATCATATGCTTGGAAAAGCATCATGGCAGTACAACATGTTGTCGAAAAGGGGTATAGATGGCAGGTCGGCAATGGGAAGTCAATAAGTGTATGGAGGGACAAGTGGCTACACCAACCATCGACATTTAGTCTTACATCAACTCTATATGTATTTTTCAAGCATGAGAAAGTTAGTTCACTTATGTGGGTGCAAGTGGGGGTGAGTACGCCTCAACTGAGTAGACCTAGGCAGAGAAAATAAATTGAGTTGCCACCTAGATTTGGTTTAGGAGCCATATATATAGCGCCCTTTGTGGAGTGACTGATCTTACTACTAGAGCACATTTCTAGAGTTTAGGTATGGGGATGGGAAGGTGTTAGGCACCCAACCCCACCCTACCTGTGGGTTAGGTTCCATTCATTGTGTCTTACGTCTTAATCTTATTAAAGACATGTTCAGTACTGCATTCTAGACTCTCCATCTCTCTTACACACACACACACTGTAACATACATCTAAGCAAACAACTTGGCATTTCATCCTAAACCCTAACATACATCTATCATGGCAGTGCAACATAAACCAAGGGTAGAAACATCATGGCAAATCCAAACAAGCATGTTATTACATTCAAACAGAAACATAAACATGGTAGCAAGGCATTAACATCAAGTATATCCCAAACATCCAAACATAGTATCAAGGTGTCAAACAAATGTATTCATCATGTTCATTGTCTGAATGCATGTTCATATGAATGCAACCCTTATCTTGCTGCACCATAGCACCTATGCATAAGTGCATGATCATTCATATGCATATTCATGGCAAAACAACAAGATCAAAAGTAAACCCTAATCTAGCATGTGAAGGAAAAACAACAACAAAACATGGAGGCAGAGACATATAAAGCATAAGAAAAAACAAGCCAAAAGCATGTTAAACAAAATGAAAAAAAGAAACAGGAACAAAAAGACTTGGATTAGGGCCTTTAGGCATAAGTATGTGTGCGCATACATAGGGCCTATGTGTGCAGCCTAGTTGTATGCGTACGCATACTTTGAGTATGCCTGTGCATGCAGAAAGCATGCATACGCATACATGCCCTTACCCTAACCCAGAAAATAGAGAACATAGTAGAACAGAAGCTAAACCTAGCAATCTAGCATGCTTAATACAGAAAAACAACGTAAACCTAAACTAAGCAGGCATGTTATAACATAAACAAAACAAGAAAAACAAGGGCAACAAGAATCAAAACAAGGAAAAGAAAAGAAAAAAGACTAGAATATTATGCCTAACAAACAAAGCTCCTTTGTTTTATTTTGACTGTTCCCCTCAGTCAATCTATTCACAATCAAAACAAAAGTGATTAGTAAGCTTGAAACTCAAAGATCAAGGTTAGAAGAGGCCTAATGATTTATGAAAAACTCCCTCTTTGATTCACTATTTTTAGTAAATCTTGTGTTTTCCCTTAGGATTTTCAGTGTGTCTTGAAAATGTACAATGTATGGCTTTTTATAGTTGAAAAATGGGGGGTTGGAATGGCTCACAGATGATTTTGGATTTGTTTCAAAACCCAGCTTTAATGCAAAAAAACTTACCTTTCGTAGTATATGAAACCCTAGCATGCGCATGCCCGTGTATACGTATGCATGCATGAAGCATGCGTACGCAGAGCTTGAGCATGCATGCGCATACGTGTGTATGCATATGCATGCCCTAAAGTATCTGTGGCCTTTATTTTCTAAAAATAGCTTATTTGATTCATAAAAAGAGTTATGTTTTCAGAAAATACTTTCCTTAAGTCAATTTCAATCTGATCAGGCCCTAAACCAACCTAGGACTCTAGAATTCCAACATCATTGGGGAGTGAGGGCTCGAGTCGTAAGGGATACAAAATGCAGTGTTTACAACTTATTAATGCTTAAAGTGGAACATGGAAAGCCCATACGATTAGGTAAATGTCCAGCCCAAACGATGCAAAGGCTATTTTAAGTATTCCTCTCAGTCTGCGATCACCCAAAGACCGTATGGTATGGGCATACAGTTCCAAAGGTGATTTCTTAGTTCAAAGCGCATATAAGGTGGTTATGGCTGCCTCTCCAAACTCAGCCAATGGAGCTCCTTCTGAATGCTAGAAATGGAGTCTTTTTTGGAAGACAATCTAGAGCCTGCACGTACTAAATAAGATAAAGACCTTTGCTTGGCAAGCAAGCAAGAATATCCTCCCAACCAAAGCCAACTTATGCCATTGTCAAGTTCTTGCTGATCTATTTGCGAAGCCTGTGGTCTGGACGTAGAAAGTAGCAGACTTGTCTTTTGGAATTGTGAAAAAGCTTGAGATATAGCAGCTTTCTAAAATTCCATTTAACACTCATGGAGCTATTTTTAATGAGTTTGTGGATGTACTTTGGTACTTAAAATTCATAAAACATATAGGCGATGAGCTACTAGACCTTATCATCACTATGGCATGGAGTATTTGGTTTAATAGAAATCCAACTCGGACTGGAAAAGCTAGACAACCAGCTGCTACTATTCTGTACTTGATGAATTTCGAAATGCTAATCTCATACCTACAAGTCCTGTGAATAGAGTGAGTCCAAGGTGGTTAGCTCTAATGGCACCTAACTACAAAATAAATGTTAATCGGGGCAGTCTTTGCACAATTACAGAAATCAAGATTGGGGGTGGTAATAAAGGACTTGTTGGGATAGGTGGAAGGAGCTCATAGTAAGTGTCTCCATCAGCCATTAGGCCCTTTGGAGGCAGAGGCTAAAGCTTTGGAGGAAGGGGTTAGCTTTGCTTGGAATGTAAGCATCCGTGATGCTGTGTTTGAATGTGATTCAAAAATTGTAATTGATGCGGTTTTAGGCAATCACAATCCACCAGTTACAATTGAGAACATTATAGAGGGGATTCAATTCAGATTGCAAGACTTTCAATTAGCCTAAGTTTTCCACGTGAAGTGACAAGGTAACCCCCTAGCACATATTTTGGCACAATTTGCCAAAGGTATTGATAGTTATGTAACTTAGATAGAGGAAAATCTTTATATGATTGAGTCCGCTTTGACTCAAGATGTAATGCTTTTATCTTTTTCTTAATGAAAGTTGCTATCTTCTTAAAAAAAAAAATGCTTGAGGGTTTAGGGGGAAAGAGTTCGAGCAAATAAAGAAAAAAAAAATCACACCCATGGTTAACACCCCTCCCCCCCCCTCCCCCCCCCCCCCCCCCTCTCCCCAAAAAAAAGAGAGAAAAGAAGAAGCAGTGAAGCACACACGCACAAAGTTCAAAATTGATTTTAGTACATCGTCTTCAATGTATCACATCAAGGAAGATATCATACAAAAAAGAAAAAGAAAAAAGAGAGCAACCATTATGGAGAGGGTAGTTCAGTCATTTGACTACAACTATTCTTCTCCCTCTATTTTCTCTCCAATTTAGGGAGATTGAGTTTTAATGGGCCTAAAGGGAAAACAACCTGACCCCATTAATATTTCTTTCCCTCTCCCTCCTAACCAAACACCACTCCCACCAATTTTCTCCTCCATTTTCCTTTTTTTTTTTTTTTCCATCCTCCCCAAAATCATCATAATCAAACATACCCTAATTGAGCCACCAATCCAGCTATCCCCCAAAAAAAAAAAATACGGTATATTATTTTGAATTAAAACCCCTTGAACTAATTTGGATTTCTCTCTATTTTTTTTTTTGAGAAAAAATTAAAAAAGGGGAGCCCACGTGTGTGCTATGTGATCATTGCCCTATATCCTATGGTACATTGTCACTTTGACTTTTTGGTAAGCCAATGGGTACCACTAGCACATAGTAAAGCATGCTACTATTCGATCTCATTATCATAATTCTTGCATATTAGGAAGTATGGGTCAATACTAGTACTCAAGTAACTCACGACCTTTAGGAACTTTGTTTGAAGTGATGAATCTTTTCAAAAGCTTCTTATTGTTGCATCACACTAGCTGGTGGTAACTAATTTGGATACTAAGTTGCGAAGGTGATTTTTTTTTTTTTTTTTGGTATACCAAAGCAAACAGTAACAGGACATATATTAAATTACATTTCAAGAGATCCAATAGTAGTGGATCAGAACTTGAATAGCTAGAGAAGCTACATCTAACACATTACACAGGATAAGTTTTGGTACAACAAGAGTGCAAAAAGATAGAACCTGCTGAGTTAGAATGTGCAGGTCTGTCACCATAGGAGTCTCCTACCATCCTGGTCGACTAATTCCATTTCATACCTAGATAATCATTCTGCAATTGCTAAGGAACAAAATTTTTCTAAAGCCAAGATCTCTAGCTTTTATTGCTGGTTCCACAATAGCATCTTGAACATTTGCTGGAAAGGAGGAAGAGAGGCTGCTAGGTCCCCTGCTGAAAAGTAGTGAAGGTGATCGGTGAGACTTCATCAAAAAATTTGCAACTTGTAAGTGTGAAGGAATGAAAGGAATGACAATGACTCTTTGCGCACACAGTGATGAAAAAAATGTCATTCTATCTTGATATGTTTGATGCAATCATGAAAGACATCATTATATGTTGTTTTGATCATGCTCTTACTATCAAAATAAAGTGGAGTAGGGCTAGAATCAAAACCCCTATATCACTTTGAGTAACCATTGAAGCCAAATAACTTTTGAAGTCGCTGATAGGCCAAGAAAGTATTGACCCCTTATGATAAATTAACCAATTAATTAGCCAAGTGAATTAATTAAGTTAATTAACATGCAATAAGCGTGGTAGTACAAACAAATCACAAACTAAGTTAATATGCAGCGGAAAATAAAGTTGACGTGGTGATTTGTTTTTGAATGGGGAAAACTTACACGGCAAAAACCCCATCGAGTGATTTTAAGGTCACTACTCCTGAGAATTCACTATTATCACAACAAGCGGTTACAAGTAAAGGAATTCTAGTACCTTATACCAACCTACAGTTGAACCCTTACTCAATACCCAATTGGACTTGTTTTGTAGTGACAATCTCTCCTTTGAATGCATAGCTCTCAATACGTGACTAACCAATCGATGCTCAGATTCCAGTACGCAGCTTACTCACCAACTTGAGAAGGATGTTGGTTGCAAAATTCTTCAGTTCATCACACGATGAAGATCATGAAATTTCTTGGTTACAAAACCCTACAGTGTTGTCAAGCTTTAAAAACCAGCAAATTTTTTACTTGATTTTTGGACAGATTTGCATGGCTTTAACACTTGAACTTGAAACCTTGTTCCTTGAAGTATTAAACACATCCTAAATCTACCTAATTATAAGTAAAGTGCATTTTGTCAAAGAATTAGCCAATTTTACATTGACATATGTTCCTAACATGAATCTCATATGTTCTAATAATCTCCCCCTTTGGCAATCCATGACAAAACCACAACAAACAAATGAACATATGAGAGAAGTCATAAATTACTCAACCCATACTCACTTGTTGAATACAATAAAATCTATCCTAACACAAACTCTTGAAAAACTTTGCAAGAAGAGAGTTCATGGCAAGAAGACTTTGACAACTTGTATTTCTAAAACATTTTAAACAAAACTCATCACAGCATCTTAGTGTGAAACATAAATAAAAGATTACATACAATGTAACAAGAAGGATGTGCATAAAGAGAGAAAAGAAACAATATATAGAGAGATAGGTGAAAGAACTGTAATAACAATATCATCATACACACACACACACACACACACATATATATATATATAACATCATGAGTACAAGGTTTGCTATCACAAAGTAAGAACAATGTATCTATAAAAGAAGAAAAGAAAAAAAATACATAAGTCCTCACTACATCCCTCAAAAGAAAAAACACTCCCCCTAACAAAAATCTCCTATGCTAACTCTCCCCCTAAATATATGACTACTTTCATCCCAAAAATACTCCCCCTTTTTGTCATGAATGACAAAGGGTAAGTAAATCAAGCAATTATCTCATCATCGCTGGAAGAGTTAGTATCCTCATCCTCATCATCATTATCGTCATTGGAGTCACCATCATCGTCCTCGTCCTCAGATGCATCTAGAGAAAGAGAGGGAGACTCTATGAAGCCACCAAGGCGAGTTTGTCGTCAAGCAATACGGCTGACACGAGTGTTCACTTGACACAACTTATCACTGAGTGTGTCAAGGTGAGTATCCAAGCGCTATAGCTACACCATGACTACCTTGAGGATCACACCACCTGCTGATAAAGAATGAGCGAAAGAAGCCAGAGGAGTCGTTGTCTCTATCTGTGGCCGCTTCATTAGAAGCTGGGCCTCGCTCCATCCAACGGTAGCAGCATTTATGGCATACATGACCGTAAAATGAGGATACACGGGATAGGAGACAGAAAAATGATGAAGAAGTCTTGTGATAGCGGAAGGAAAAATTAGCTTATCATGAGTCGCCGTATCCTTATATACATCTATAAGGGAAAGTATGAAGTAATAGGGAAAGTCAATAGAAAGTCCCTCAAGGAGGGAAAGCAAAAATCAAGCATAAGGCTCTATGAAAGAGTTATAGTGAGATAATGGATGGAGAACGAATGTCATCATCATGTTAAGGAATCTCGAACCTTTTGCAAAGCCTGAGCAAAAGGTGTTTTGACAATCATCCCAAGATGAAGGTGTCTCACAAAAGAGAGATGAGAGTTCGTCTTTAGACAGTCTTAAGACAATCATAGAGGGTAGTCAGCGCTACCTTAGGAACATGTAGCACCTTGGATACAATATCTGGAGTGACTACGATATGCATACCTCAAACGTGAGTGATAAAATGAGGTACAGAATAATCAAATCTGTACATGTTGGAGTAAAACTCCTGAATGATCACGGAGGGACAAGTGACCGAGATGCCACACAGTGACTTCCAACCCTGACTGTAGATGATATTGGGCAGGTCAGTGTCGAAAAAGTTCGACAGAATGATGTGGCGTTCCGAATGAATGCCTCATCGAGAAAAGTTCTTTGAGAAGTTCGACTTGGCCTTCTCATCACGGAACCGAACATGTGATGGAGTAGAATCAAAGGGAAAGGAAGAAGAAGATGCCTCAGAACGAAGAAGGTTCCTGGACGGAGTAGATTTGCGTTTAGGTGCCGTAGAGCAGACTAACGCAAGAAAGAGAGAGGGAGAGAGAGACACACACATAAAAGCACCAAACAAATCAATATAAGAATATAAATAATTGAAGATACGTATGCATGAAAATGCATAAGCATTGACATGCAACATTAAAAGCATAATGGGCTCAGCCCAATCCAAACCTAACAGCACATAACAATTCAACTTATATAGCACACATCTATAATGCATGAAAATATAGTTAAAATGTAATTGTAATGCAATGCATGATGATTAAAGATCATTTAAAAAAAAAAAAAAAAAAACCATCCCAAAAATATTGCAAAAACCTCATTAAACTTGAAAATCTCCAAATTTTTCAACAAACCCCAAAAGTTAGGTCACAAAAGATGAGATTCATGATAAAGGAGTGAAAAAGAATCATACCAGAGAAAGGAAGTGACCTTGAGACCAAAAAGAGAGCGAGGAAGTGATTTGGAGTGAGTGAGAGAATTTTGGGAAGGTGAGAAGTTAGAAAGGATCGAGAGAGATCAAGAAGAAATGAGAGAAATGTCACACAGATCCTATATATAGAAATCCCAGTTTCTTGATGGATCAAGAGGTATTGAGAATTAAAAGGCGAAAAATAGCTATCAAGGAGCTATCGAGCAGCTATTGAGAGGTGTCCACAGCAAAAGGGGCTCAATGGATCGAGAAGCTATTGAGCATCCAGAACTTCTTTGATGGATTGAGTAGCTGTCGAGAAGCTATCGAGATTACGATAAAAAGAAGCTCAAAAGGCTCGATAGATAGCCTAGCTATCAAGAGGTGTCCAACAGCTGTCGAGATTGCTTAAAAACAGATTTTTCAAGAAGAGAAAAACACAAATATGAACTCAATCAAGCATGCTACACGACCAAAGATCTAAACAAAATTTTAAGCTCTTAAAATTATCTCTCAACAAGAAAAATGTTAAGCACATAGATCTAAAACACACACACACATACTAAACAAGTCTAACTAATTTTATATTTCAAAAAAAGTTAAGATAGTTTAGTGAGCATACATTAACACATGTATTTCTTGTAATGGCCAAATCATATTATACCTGCACATGTATCAATAGTAGCAAAGAATATTGCGCGTTGTATGTGAAAAACATTGCAAGATTGCATAAGTATCAACAAGTTATGACGATTTGAGATATGAAAAAATCACTTTAACTCACACACAATCATAATTGTTTGATGGAGACTATCACCTTCAAGGTACGTCCTATAACTCCCACATCTCCTAGAAGACACACTTGTAATCATATATAAAGCATTTTAATTCTTTTTGCTTTTATTTTCTTTGCATATTTTCTTTTTAAGCAAACCATGCATGAGCATATAAGAGAGAGAGAAGAAATACCCAATTATGTTAAGCTTTTGACATTGCACTTTTGCTATACCGAAGTATACTGATGTCATTTTATGATTGGCAGGCAACAGTGATGAGATGGTTATTTTTGCCTTTCTCTTACAATTTTCTAGTTCTTCCCATCAAAAAGAGTGATACGAGTGTTAAATACAAGAGATTAATTAATCTTACTCATTACAAATACGAGCCACAAAACTCACTTGCTTAGTTATGCACAGAGATGCTTATCTAAACTACAAAAGATACAAAGTTTAGAAAACTTTGTTTCAATGGCCATCCAAGGTACACAAGTACCAATGTACACAAACACATACTGTTTTTGTATTGTTTTGATTTTTCAAATTTTTTTATTTTTTTTTATTTTTATGTAGAACAAAATAAAGCAAAACTAAAGATAAACAAACAAAAACATGTTAAAAAAAACAAAGCATAAACTAGATTGACTCAAAACAAGAAAGCAAAACACACAAGTAATGCAAACTCAAAAACAAGAAAGAGAAGAGAGAGAAAAAGTGACTAAATCACTTAGAACCTTTTTCCTTCCATACCTTGGAGGTCCTTTCGTTTAGCAAACCCTTGATCCGGTGGTGAGGGAGAAGAATTGAACCCATTCAAGTTTGAAAGGAACATGAGGGCTTTGAGGAGCTCTCAAAGAAGAGCAAAGGAGGATGAAAATTGATTCTGATTTTCCGATGAGATCATACTATTGCTCTATTGAGTGGCGAACCACTTATAGCAATTAGGTCGAGTATGTCTAGTTGCTCCGCATTGATGACAGAGATGCTGCTTTTTCTATTTAGGCTTTTGAGTGTTTCCCTTCTTAGCTCTAGGGTTTTTAATCTCTTTCTTATCAAGTTTAGGGGGTGTTCCTGAGATAGATTTACCCTTGTCTATGTTCTCACTAGCTAACACATTTTTCACATCATTATTTTCAGATTCAACTTTATTAGCAGTTGAAACAAAAACAGTAGTGCTAGCAAAAGCAATACTAGGAGAAGAGAAGTCATACCCTAAACCGGTTCGATCAGAAGTAGATTTCTGAAAGCTGAGCATTTCGTCAAGCTTTTTACTTGAAGTCCTTTCCAACTGAGCTCTGACTTGGAACAGCTCTGCCTCAAGCTTCTTGGTCTTCTCAGTCAAGAAATTGTTCTTGAATCGCAGTGCTCCAATGGTCTGATTGGCTTCATCAAATTTTGTGGAAAGCTCTTCTCGATCAAGTTCCAAATCACTCAGGTTCTTGGTGGCCAGTCTATATAGTTTCTCATGCTTCTCAGAAACCTTATACAACTTTTCATAGGCTGTATAGATATCATCTTGATCATCCATTTTCTTGAACTTAGAATCCACCAAGTCCTCTTCATCATCCCCATCTTTAACAATCCCCTTAGTAGGATTTATAGTGGCAGTGAAGGCATTTAAGATTCCATCATCCTCATTTTCAGAATCATCCTTAGGCCCAGTGTCGCTCAAGGTAGCAGTAAGTGCCTTACTTTTCCCAATAGACTTGAAATACGTAGGGTACTCTTGTTTCATGTGACCGAAGCCTTAACACCCAAAGCATTTTGGTCCTAATGGAACAGTGTACTGACCGCCATCCCTAGCATCCTTCTTTATTTTGTCCTGGTTCTTAAACTGAGACGAGTTGTATTGCTTTCTGTCTTTGTCAAATCCTTTAGTATTGGCATTCTTCATAAACTTTTTGAATTGCTGGGTGATATAGGATTTCATCTTTAAATCTTCATTGTCTGAATACTCATTAGTGTCATTGCTCTTAGCCTTCAATGCCATGCTCTTTCCCTTACTAGATTTCCCTATCCTTGTCAAACCTAACTCATAGGTTTGCAGATTGCCAACCAGCTCTATCAAATGAATTTTATCAATATCCTTTGATTCCTCAATTGCGGTGAACTTGGCATGAAATCTCTCGGGTAGAGATTTGAGCACCTTTCTAACAATCTTGGGCTTGGGAATGGCTTCGCCAAGATTAAAAGCTGAGTTCACTATGTCCTTGAGCTTAGCATAGAACTCATCGAATGACTCATCTTCCTCCATCTTAATCTCTTCGAAACTTGTAGTAAGCCTTTGAAGCTTCGAATCCTTGACAGCCTTGGTTCCTTCATAGGTTGTTTGGAGGATGGTCCATGCTTCCTTCACATTTTTAGTGAAAGATATCTTCTTAAACTCCTCATTTGTGACTGCACAAAATATTGCGTTCAATGCCCTGCTGTTGAAATTTGCCGCCTTGATCTTAGCATCATCCTAATCGTCCGGTGCTTCCTTAGGCTTAGTCCAGCCTATCTCCATAGCTTGCCACACTTTCTCATATAATGACTGTAAGAAAGCTCTCATGCATACTTTCTAGTAAGCATAGTTAGTGCCATCAAATAAAGGAGGTATAATAAGTGACTGTCCTCTATCCATGACAAACAGGGGTCAATGGTCACATAGCAAATATTATCCCTAATTAGAGTGTGCCTACTCTGATATCACTTGATAGGCCAAGAAAGTATTGACCCCTTGTGATAAATTAACCAATTAATTAGCCAAGTGAATTAATTAAGTTAATTAACATGCAATAAGTGTGGTAGCACAAACAAATCACCAACTAAGTTAATATGCAGCGAAAAATAAAGTTGACAAGGTTATTTGTTTTCAAATAGGGAAAACTTACACAACAAAAACCCCACCAGGTGATTTTAAGGTTACCAGTCTTGAGAATTCACTATTATCAAACCAAATGGTTACAAGTAAAAGAATCTCAGTACCTTATATTAACCTACTGTTGAACCCTTACCCCAATACCTAATTGGACTTGTTCTGTAGTAACAATCTCTTTTTTGAATGCACGACTCCTAGTACGTGACTAACCAATCGATGCATGGATCGCAGTATGTGACTTACTCACCAACTTGAGAGGGATGTTGGCTGCAAAGTTTTTCAGTTCATCACACGATGAAGATCATGAAGCTCTTTGGTTACAAAACCCAACGGTGTACAAATACAGCAGCTTCTTGAATAGAAAGATGAACTAGGGCATATGTCTCCAGTTCACAATATGCTTGTGAAAAACCTTTGCATTAAGGTGCATCAACTGTGACGGCCCTTAAAGTAATCCTTATATATGTTTAGGATTGTGAGAAAAGAAAGCTCAAACATCTATACACGAATTGGAGTGAAATAAGATCTGAAAAACTGATTTTCTTAATCTCGACAGATTCCCTATCTGTCAAGCAATTGTTGAGCATCGGGCTGAAACAACTTTCTAAATCTCGATAGATACTAGCTGTCGAGCTCTAAAAACTAGCACATCTTCACTAGATTCTTGGATAGATTTGCATGGCTTTAACACTTAAACTTGAAACTTTATTCCTTGAAATATTAAACACATTTAAGATCTAACCAATTATAAGTAAAGTGCGTTTTGTCAAAGGATTAGCAAATTCTACATTGACATATATTCCTAACATGAATCACATATGTCCTAACAGTAGCGTAAGCTAAAGCTTAATATTTTGCTTCAGCTAAGGAGTGAACAACTATAGATTAAACCATTAAGCTTGAGCTTAGATGAACAAGATAATATAAGTCCTTATTGCATTGTCCCACACACAGCCAAGGATAGTTGCAAAATGGACTGGGCATGGTGATATCATGAATTAACTGACAACACGAACAACATAACACTGATGTCCTTTTTTATCCCTAATACCATAGCCTAAAAACACAGAAATAGTAGCTATATTGGATAATTTTTCGTGTTCAACTTTGGGGAAAAGGACAAAACAAATGGAGTCAAACATAACAAAGTTCAGAATAATTTGGAGTAATTTTGTAGAGCACTTCAAAAGATGAAATTCCACCAATGGCGGTTGAGGAGGGAGTTCCATTCATTGCATACACAAAGGTGAAAGCTGCTTCAGCCCAAAACTTCTTAGGAGGGATAGTGTGATAATAGTAACTCCATGGAAATTGAAGTTGCTTAGGTATTTGACCATTCCGGTTCTTAAAATTATATGTATACACATATTGTTCTGGTATATGTCATGCCAATTGGGCACAAATTAAGGTTATATCAACACATGACTTTCTTGCATCTCAAATTTTGTGCTTCGAGGTACACCAATAGCTAATAGTCGCATTTGGGTCGACATTGAGTTTCAGATTTAGTTCCCAAAAGGACAGTTATTGAATTTGTCATAATTAATATTTGATATGTGCATTATGTTTGATGAACCATCACTTCTATGTGGAATCACTATTTTTTCCCTACTAACACATTTTAGGATTATTACAAAACTTATGGTTCAAAAGTTGTGTCCATAGACTTTTTCATTAAGAATATGTAGAATTCAGGTTTGTATCTTATCTTGATTCATTACGATATCTATTTGAAGTGTGATCGTTTCCTTTTATTTTTTGTAGGATCAATTTGATAGTTAACAAAGCTTCGTTTTGAATTATTGATGCAATATAGGCCAAACATTTTTTACTCGATGCTGCTATTTGATTTTGAATTCTCTATCAAAGCTTATTTTGAATTATTGGTGCTAGACAGCTCCGTTCTAATTAGCATGGAACATCACATGCTATCTTTTATATGGAGGATGCCAATTGGCCATTTGAATGTGAAATGAATGTTGAAGAAAATTTCACTATCCAAAATAGAGGAAGTGCTTTCCAGTTGGAAAATTTACACTCCTTTTTTATATCGTCACTTTATTAAGCACATCTATGCTTTACTTTTTTTTTTAGGAGAAGAATCTAGGATTTAGTTGATAGTTGATATATATATATATATATATATAGACAAAACAAATATGTACAACATTATACACATTTACAAAAAATATATAATATTATGAATTTTCCTTTTTCACATGTGAGCGTCAAATAGTTGTAATATGTAGGCCCAAACCCACCTAAAAAGAAAATGTTGATCCTTTTCGTCATAACGCTTATGTCACCTACTGACGGTCATGCTTTCATCTTACATTGTGTGGTAGAATCAATTAAATTTGCTCTCTTCTTTCCAAATCTTAAATTTGGGCAAAATTTAGGACCAAAATAAAATTGTATGAAACTGATATATAAATAAACATGTAGAGGTATGCATGCGTTTGTTATTTCGCTTAAAAATGTTATTGATATTTTTATATATATTTATGTTGTGAGGGGTAATTAAGTTAAAATTACAGAGAAATTCTTAATTTAATTTCTTTATGTAATTTCTAACATCATAAACTTGGTTTATGTACTATATTTCTTATTAAATTGAATAAGTATGATTGAGTAATTGAAAGATCTTTAATTGTTATATAAAGAATTGAATTTAAATTGAGAGTTTATATAGTATTTGTAACATATTCTAAACTTTATTGATGTGTTTTGAGATTACTATTGCTTTAATGAAACTTTTCACCTCTTAAGCGTTTTGAAATTTTATTTAGAAAGAAGTAATCTCATTTACCATTCATATTTAATAATAAAAAAACTTATGTAATTCACTAATTGATAAGAATATAGAACAATTGTTTGACATACAAATAACAATAGAAGGATAGATGCAAAATTGACTGGGCATGGTGATATCAAAAATTAACTGACAACATGAACAACATAACACTGATGTCCCTTTCTATCCCCAATACCATAGCTTAAAAACACAGAAATAGTAGCTATATTGGATAATTTTTCATGTTGAACTTCGGGGAGTAGGACAAAACAAATGGAGCCGAACACAACAAAGTTCAGAATAATTTGGAGTAATTTTGTAGAGCATTTCAAAAGATGAAATTCCACCAATGGCGGTTGAGGAGGGAGTTCCATTCATTGCATAAACAAAGGCGAAAGCTGCTTCAGCCCAAAACTTCTTAGGAGGGATAGTATGATAATAGTAACTCCTTGGAAATGGATGTTGCTTAGGTCTTTGACCATTCCGGTTCTTAAAATTATATGTATACACATATTGTTATGGTATATGTCATGCCAATTGGGCACAAATTAAGGTTATATCAACACATGACTTTCTTGCTTCACAAATTTTGTGCTTCGAGGTACACCAATAGCTAATAGTCTCATTTGGGTCGACATTAAGTTTCAGATTTAGTTCCCAAAAGCACAGTTACTGAATTTGTCTTAATTAACATTTGATATATGCATTATGATTGATGAACCATCAATTCTATGTGGAATCACTATTTTTTCCCTACTAACACATTTTAGGATTCTTACAAAATTTATGGTTCAAAAGTTGTGTCCATAGACTTTTTCATAAAGAATATGTAGAATTCAGGTTTGTATCTTATCTTGATTCATTACTATTTCTATATGATGTGTGATCATTTCCTTTTATTTTTCGTAGGTTCAATTTGATAGTTAACAAAGCTTCATTTTGAATTATTGATGCTATATAGGCCAAACATTTTTTACTCGATGCCGCTATTTAATTTTGAATTCTCTATCAAAGCTTATTTTCAATTATTGGTGCTAGACAGCTCCGTTCTAACTAGCACGGAACATCACAAGCTATCTTTTATGTGGAGGATGCCAATTGGCCATTTGAATGTGAAATGAATGTTGAAGAAAATTTCACTAGCCAAAATAGAGGAAGTGCTTTCCAGTTGGAAAATTTACACTCCTTTTTTATGTCGTCACTTTATTAAGCACATCTATGCTTTACTTTGTTTTTTTTAGGAGAAGAATCTAGGATTTAGTTGATAGTTGATATATATATATATATATATAGACAAAACAAATATGTACAACGTTATACACATTAACAAAAAATATATAATATTATGAATTTTCCTTTTTCACATGTGAGCGTCAAATAGTTGTAACATGTAGGCGCAAACCCACCTAAAAAGAAAATGCTGATCCTTTTCGTCATAACGCTTATGTCACCTACTGTCGCGTCATGCTTTCATCTTACATTGTATGGTAGAATCAATTAAATTTGCCCTCTTCTTTCCAAATCTTAAATTTGGGCAAAATTTAGGACCAAAATAAAATTGTATAAAACTAATACACAAATAAACATGTAGAGGTACGCATGCGTTTGTTATTTCGCTTAAAAATGTTTGTGATATTTTTATATATCTTTATTTTGTGAGGGGTAATTAAGTTAAAATTACAGAGAAATTCTTAATTTAATTTCTTATGTAATTTCTAACATCATAAACTTGGTTTATGTACTATATTTCTTATAAAATTGAATAAGTATGATGGAGTAATTGAAAGATCTTTAAGTGTTATATAAAGAATTGAATTTAAATTCACAGTTTATATAGTATTTGTAACATATTCTATACTTTATTGATGTGTTTTGAGATTACTATTGCTTTAATGAAACTTTTCACCTCTTAAGCCATTTGAAATTTTATTTAGAAAGAAGTAATTTCATTTACCATTCATATTTAATAATAAAAAAACTTATGTAATACACTAATAGATAAGAATATATAACAATTATTTGACATACAAATAACAATAGAAGGATAGCTGAAAAATGGACTGGGCATGGTGATATCATAAATTAACTGATAACATGAACAACATAACACTGATGTCCCTTTTTATCCCCAATACCATAGCTTAAAAACAGAGAAATAGTAGCTATATTGTATAATTTTTCATGCTCAACTTCGGGGAGAAGGACAAAACAAATGGAGCCAAACACAACAAAGTTCAGAATAATTTGGAGTAATTTTGTAGAGCATTTCAAAAGATGAAATTCCACCAATGGCAGTTGAGGAGGGAGTTCCATTCATTGCATAAACAAAGGTGAAAGCTGCTTCAGCCCAAAACTTCTTAGGAGGGATAGTATGATAATAGTAACTACTTGGAAATGGATGTTGCTTAGGTCTTTGACCATTCCGGTTCTTAAAATTATATGCACACATAGATTGTTCTGGTATATGTCATGCCAATTGGGCACAAATTAAGGTTATATCAACACATGACTTTCTTGCTTCTCAAATTTTGTGCTTCGAGGTACACCAATAGCTAATAGTCTCATTTGGGTCGACATTGAGTTTCAGATTTAGTTCCCAAACTGACAGTTATTGAATTTGTCAAAATTAATATTTGATATGTGCATTATGATTGATGAACCATCACTTCTATGTGGAATCACTATTTTTTCCCTACTAACACATTTTAGGATTATTACAAAAGTTATGGTTCAAAAGTTGTGTCCATAGACTTTTTCATTAAGAATATGTAGAATTCAGGTTTGTATCTTATCTTGATTCATTACTATTTCTATTTGATGTGTGATCGTTTCCTTTTATTTTTCGTAGGTTCAATTTGATAGTTAACAAAGCTTCGTTTTGAATTATTGATGCTATATAGGCCAAACATTTTTTACTCGATGCAACTATTTGATTTTGAATTTTCTATCAAAGCTTATTTTGAATTATTGGTGCTAGACAGCCCCGTTCTAACTAGCATGGCACATCACATGCTATCTTTTATTTGGAGGATGCCAATTGGCCATTTGAATGTGAAATGAATGTTGAAGAAAATTTCACTATCCAAAATAGAGGAAGTGCTTTGCAGTTGGAAAATTTACACTCCTTTTTTATGTCGTCACTTTATTAAGCACATCTATGCTTTACTTTTTTTTTTTAGGAGAAGAATCTAGGATTTAGTTGATAGTTGATATATATATATAGACAAAACAAATATGTACAACATTATACACATTTACAAAAAATATATAATATTATGAATTTTTCTTTTTCACATGTGAGCGTCAAATAGTTGTAACATGTAGGCCCAAACCTACCTAAAAAGAAAATGTTGATCCCTTTCGTCATAACGCTTATGTCTCCTACTAACGCGTCATGCTTTCATCTTACATTGTATGGTAGAATCAATTAAATTTGCTCTCTCCTTTTCAAATCTTAAATTTGGGCAAAATTTAGAAACAAAATAAAATTGTATGAAACTGATACACAAATAAACATGTAGAGGTATGTATGCGTTTGTTATTTTGCTTAAAAATGTTAGTGATATTTTTATATATATTTATTTTGTGAGGGGTAATTAAGTTAAAATTACAGAGAAATTCTTAATTTATTTTCATTATGTAATTTCTAACATCATAAACTTGGTTTATGTACTATATTTCTTATAAAATTGAATAAGTATGATTGAGTAATTGAAAGATCTTTAAGTGTTATATAAAGAATTGAATTTAAATTCACAGTTTATATAGTATTTGTAACATATTCTAAACTTTATTGATGTGTTTTGAGATTACTATTGCTTTAATGAAACTTTTCACCTCTTAAGCACTTTGAAATTTTACTTAGAAAGAAGTAATTTCATTTACCATTCATATTTAATAATAAAAAAACTTATGTAATACACTAATTGATAAGAATATATAACAATTATTTGACGTACAAATAACAATAGATGGATAGCTGCAAAATGGACTGGGCATGGTGATATCATAAATTAACTGACAACATGAACAACATAACACTGATGTCCCTTTTTATCCCCAATACCATAGCTTAAAAACAGAGAAATAGTAGCTATATTGGATAATTTCTCATGCTCAACTTCGGGGAGAAGGACAAAACAAATGGAGCCAAACACAACAAAGTTCAGAATAATTTGGAGTAATTTTGTTGAGCATTTCAAAAGATGAAATTACACCAATGGCGGTTGAGGAGGGAGTTCCATTCATTGCATAAACAAAGGTGAAAGCTGCTTCAGCCCAAAACTTCTTAGGAGGGATAGTATGATAATAGTAACTCCTTGGAAATGGATGTTGCTTAGGTCATTGACCATTCCGGTTCTTAAAATTATATGTATACACAGATTGTTCTGGTATATGTCATGCCAATTGGGAACAAATTAAGGTTATATCAACACATGACTTTCTTGCTTCTCAAATTTTGTGCTTTGAGGTACACCAATAGCTAATAGTCTCATTTGGGTCGACATTGTGTTTCAGATTTAGTTCCCAAAAGGACAGTTATTGAATTTGACATAATTAATATTTGATATGTGCATTATGATTGATAAACCGTCACTTCTATGTGGAATCAATTTTTTTTCCCTACTAACACATTTTAGGATTGTTACAAAAGTTATGGTTCAAAAGTTGTGTCCATAGACTTTTTCATTAAGAATATGTAGAATTCAGGTTTGTATCTTATCTGGATTCATTACTATTTCTATTTGATGTGTGATCTTTTCCTTTTATTTTTCATAGGTTCAATTTGATATTTAACAAAGCTTCGTTTTGAATTATTGATGCTATATAAGCCAAACATTTTTTACTTGATGCTGCTATTTGATTTTGAATTTTCTATCAAAGCTTATTTTGAATTATTGGTGCTAGACAGCTCCGTTCTAACTAGCATGGCACATCACACGCTATCTTTTATTTGGAGGATGCCAATTGGCCATTTGAATGTGAAATGAATGTTGAAGAAAATTTCACTATCCAAAATAGAGGAAGTGCTTTCCAGTTGGAAAATTTACACTCCTTTTTTATGTCGTCACCTTATTAAGCACATCTATGCTTTAGTTTGTTTTTTTAGGAGAAGAATCTATGATTTAGTTGATAGTTGATATATATATACACATTATACACATTTACAAATAATATATAATATTATTAATTTTCCTTTTTCTCATGTGAGCGTCAAATAGTTGTAACATGTAGGCCCAAAGCCACCTGAAAAGCAAATGTTGATCCTTTTTGTCATAACACTTGTGTCACCTACTGACGCGTCATGTTTTCATCTTACATTGTATGGTAGAACCAATTAAATTTGCTCTCTTCTTTCCAAATCTTAAATTTGGCTGAAATTTAGGACCAAAATAAAATTGTATGAAACTGATACACAAATAAACATGTAGACGTATGCATGCGTTTGTTATTTTGCTTAAAAATGTTAGTGACATTTTTATATATATTTATTTTTTGAGGGGTAATTAAGTTAAAATTACAGAGAAATTCTTAATTTAGTTTCTTTATGTAATTTCCAACATCATAAACTTGGTTTATGTACTATATTTCTTATAAAATTGAATAAGTATGATTGAGTAATTGAAAGATCTTTAAGTGTTATATAAAGAATTGAATTTAAATTCACAGTTTATATAGTATTTGTAACATATTCTATACTTTATTGATGTGTTTTGAGATTACTATTGCTTTAATGAAACTTTTCACCTCTTAAGCCATTTGAAATTTTATTTAGAAAGAAGTAATTTCATTTACCGCGTTGACTTTGACCGCGTTGACTTTGACCGTTGACTTTGACCAAGTCAAATTTTTTCAACAGGACCTGTCTTGCTCAGTTTTTCGCGTAGATTCCGATTTTGGGCTCCGTTTCTGCATTTGAGGTCTCTAAATCTCATTTTTTGGTCATTTTCCTCATTATGGCTCAACAAAGTGAACGCGACATCATACGTCCTATCACCATTATGTTGGATGGTCCTACTAGCTATCATGCATGGTCTCAGAATATGACTGTTTTTCTCAAGGGTCGTAAAATGTGGAGATATGTGACTGGTTCAATTCCTAAGCCAGTACCAAACCCTAAGTCCAAAGTCATAGCTGCTGAAGAGTCTTCCACGACTACTGTTACAACAGATGATTATGGCTTGAGGTTACCTCATCCTCTGATGGATACTATCTTCCCAAGCTAAATATGCTTCTGATCTTCTCTCCAAAGCCGTATCACTGACAACAAGACTGTTCCACTCCTTGGAATACAATGCAAGCTCACACCCTTGGATGGTGAACCTATATCTGATGCTACTCGCTATCGTCAGTTGGTTGGTAGTCTGATCTATCTCACTGTTACTCGTCCAGATATTTCACATGCCGTGGGTATGGTTAGTAAATTCATGGATGCCCCTCGTTCTGTCCACTATGCTGCTGTTCTTCGGATTCTCGATATGTCAAGGGTACACTTTATCATGGTCTACACTACTCCTCTCGGTCTTCTCTTGAGCTTCATGCTTATTCAGATGCGGACTGGGCCGGTGATCCGACTGATCGATGTTCTATCACAGGTTTCTGTTTCCTGTTGGGTACCTCTCTTGTCTCATGGCGTAGCAAAAAGCAGGATGTTGTTTCCCGTTCCAGTACTGAGGCTGAGTATCGTGCCCTTGCCGACACCACCTGCGAGCTTGTCTGGCTTCGCTGGCTCTTGGCTGACATGGATGCTCCACAGCCCACTGCTACTCCTCTTTATTGTGACAATCGTAGATGCTATCTACATTGCTCTATAATGATGTCTCCACGAACGCACCAAGCACATTGAGATCGACTGCCACATTACTCGCCAGCATCTCAAGAAAGGCAATCTCAAGTTGTTCTCCATCTCATCTGCTGACCAGCCTGCTGATATCTTCACCAAGTCTCACCCACCTGGTCGTCTTCGAGATCTTATATCCAAACTCCAGTTGGCTTCCTCCTTGCCACCTCGAGTTTGAGGGGGGATGTTAGTGTATAGATTAGCCCATTGGGCTTAGCCTAGTATATTACTTGTACTATACTTCTATTACTTGTACTGCA
>NW_027069503.1:619386-702930 GCF_002906115.3 Quercus suber
ACTCGCCAGCATCTCAAGAAAGGCAATCTCAAGTTGTTCTCCATCTCATCTGCTGACCAGCCTGCTGATATCTTCACCAAGTCTCACCCACCTGGTCGTCTTCGAGATCTTATATCCAAACTCCAGTTGGCTTCCTCCTTGCCACCTCGAGTTTGAGGGGGGATGTTAGTGTATAGATTAGCCCATTGGGCTTAGCCTAGTATATTACTTGTACTATACTTCTATTACTTGTACTGCACACATACCTAGCCTATATAAAGGCTCTCTTTTGTACATTGTTACACACATAATATTATACTGACTATTCAGTCATTCTCTCTTTATATTGTTAACAGAAAGTTTCTTCTTGTATCGCTGTATGAGCACAATGTGTCTGTCGAAGCTCCAAGGTTCTGCTGTAAATATCTTATCCACTTCCTCCTTATTGTTGAAAACAAATAACATCACATGGTCACCAACATTTCTGACTTCAAATCCATTCTTTGACCTCCCTAGAGGGTTAAAAGTACGTATAATTGCCTCCATGTTCAGCGCTCGTTTTATTAGGAATTTTGCTGCAATAATACACTCACTCGAACTCTTTTCCCTTGCTAGGAGAATTCCACCCCCTTCCCTATCGTTGATAGAGAGATTGCTCCAATGCTTAGTAAGACTTTCCATTGTCCCGTTTCCAAACCACTCACCCTCATGTTTCCCAACCCAAAAATATCACAGTATCCCCCAAAAAACCTACAGGTAACACTGTTACCGTAGGGACCTCACACCTCACTGGAAGGGACAAAATTCTACTGTCTAAGGAAACTGAGATAGCAGAGCTTCCTTAGTTCAGAGAAACTTCTAGGAACTACTTGAATATATATATATAGATTTCTAAATGTTTATTTTGAGTGGTAGGGTAATATGTTTCTAAACATGTATACCACCAAATTAATATGGATAGACATGCAACCCATGTGAACCAACGTATACCAATATACAATATGCGCCTTTTGACAATGTACCAAACATTTGGGCCTAAGGAAAAGATAAGTAGAGTATCAAAAAAATGTTAAAGATTGTTAGGACATATGTGTTTTCACTTGTTAAGAACTTATGTCATTTGTTAATGTAAATTGGCTAATCCTTTGACAAAACGCACTCTACTTGTAATTGGGTAATTCTAGGTGTTTTTAATATTTCAAGAAATAAGGTTTCAAGATCAAGTGTTGAAGTCATCAAGCTTGTCCAAGAAAAACAAGCTGAAGTACAAATTCATTAAAGCTCGATACCTGCTCAATAGCTCCTCGACACCTTGCTATCTGTCGAGATTTATAAAATCAGATTTTTTGATCCCTAAATGTGTCTTTGGGATTTCTTTTCTCCTAACCCTAGGCATATAAAAGGATTATTTTAAGAGCCGTCAAATTGTACACAAGTTGCACAAGCATTGAGCAAACTTTGTTCAAGCAATTTGTGATCAAAGACGAAGTTCTTGGCCTAGTTCATCTCTTCTGAAGAAGTTGCTGTGTATTTGCACCAAAGGGTTTTGTGACCAAGCATCTTCTTGATCTTCATCGTGCAGGATGAACTGAAGAACTTTGCAGCCAACCTCTCCTTCAAATTTGGTGTTGAAGTCACGTACTGGGATCTGCGCATTGGTTATTACATACTTGGGAGCCATGCTTTAAAAGGAGAAATTGTCACTACAGAACAAGTCCAATTGGGTATTGGGGTAAGGGTTCAATTGTAGGTTGGTAAGGTACTTGGGATTCCTTTACTTGTAACCGCTTGTTGTGATAATAGTGGAGTTTCGGGAGTGGTGACCTGAAAATCACCCGTTGGGTTTTTGCCGCAAGGGTTTTCCCCATTCGTAAACAAATCACCGTGTCATTTAATTTTCGCTACATATTTAGTTATTTGGTGATTTGTTTGTGATTCCATGCGATTGCATGATAAATGATTAATTAATAACTTGGCTAATTAATTAATTGGTTTAATTACAAGGGGTCATTCAGTTTGTGGCCTATCAAGTGGTATCAAAGTAGGCATAATCAGATTAGGTTTAATCTTTGCTGTGTTGATCCATTGACCCCCGTTGTAATGGCTAAAATCGGCTTGAAGAGATCTTTGTTTTCAAATACATCCTATTTTTCTAATCACTATTTGTTTAAGTGTCTCAGAAAATACAAGTCTAAAAGTTATTTGAATTCTTTTATGATGATTATTGGAAAAGATCTTAGTTTGGCTAAGAAGAAACTAGACTGTCTCAGAATAAAAATGTGCAAAAGAGCTCGTCTGAGAAGAGTAAAAGTTAAACACTTAGCTTATAAAAGGCAGTTGAGAGAAAGAACCATTCCCTTTGATTTGTCATCTAAGCATGAAGTGTATTTCATGATGAAGTCCTACATTACAAGGCAATTCAAGAAATTTATGAAGAATGCCAATGGAAGGAACTTCGGCAAGGATCACAGGCAATCCAGTTCTTTTCAATCTAAGGGCCAAGACAGAGAGAAAAAGGATTCTAAGAAAGGCGGTCAATACACTATTCCTGCAGGGCCAAAGTGCTTTGGATGTCACGGATTTGGTCAACTGAAGCATGAATGCCCTACATATCTCAAAAGCATTGGAAAGAGTAAGGCACTTGCTACAACCTTGAGTGACACTGAGTCTGAGGATGATTCTGACGATGAAGATGATGGAATCTTGAATGCCTTCACTGCCACAGTCAATTCTACTAAAGGGATTGTTGAAGAAGTGGAAGAAGAAGAAGAATCGGTGGATTCTAAGTGTGAGAAGATGGATGATCAAGATGATATCCATTCAGTTTATGAGAAATTGTACAAGTTCTCTGAGAAGCATGAGAAACTGTATAGGCTGGGCACCAAGAAGCTTAGTGATGTGGAACTTGATCGTGAAGAGTTGTCCACAAAGTTTGATGAGGCGAATCAAACTATTGGAGCACTGAGGTTTGAGAACAATTTCTTGGCTGAGAAGACCAAGAAGCTTAAAGCGGAGCTGTTTCAAGTCAAAGCTCAACTGGAGAGGACTTCAAGTGCAAAGCTTAATGAGATGTTCAGCATTCAGAAATCTGCTTCGGATCGAACAGGTTTAGGGTATGGTCTTTCTTCCTCTCATATTGCTTCTACTAGTGCTACTGTTTTTGTTTCTCTTGCTAATAACACTGAAATTGAGAACACTGATGATAAAACTGAATTAGCTAATGAGAACTTAGACAAGGGTAAATCTATCTTAGGAGCACCCCCTAAGCAGGATAAGAAAGATGCTAAAAATCCTAGGGCTAAGAAGGCTGACTCTCAAAAGCCTAAACAAAAGAAGTAGCATCTTTGTCATCATTGTGGAGCTGCCGGTCATACTCAACTAAATTGCTATAAGTGGCTAGCCACTCAACAGAGCAACAACATGATAGTATCTGGAAACCAAAATCAGCTTCAATCCTCTCTTGCTCCTCTTGGAGATCTTCTGAAAGCCCTCATGTTCCTTTCGAACTTGAACGGTTTCAATTCTCCCCTTCACTACTGGTTCAAGGATTCAATCAAAGGAAAGGTTCTTCCAAGGTGTGAAAGAAAAAGGACTCTAAGTGATTTCATCACTTTCTTCTATATTCTTGTTTTTGTTTGTTGCATTACTTGTGTGTCTTGCATTTTTTTTTTGAGTCAATCTAGTTTTATACTTTGCTTTGTTTTGTTTAACCAGTTTTTGTTTGTTTGTTTTCAGTTTTGTTTGTATTGTTTAAAAAAAATGAAAAATTAGAAAAAATACAAAAACAGTGTGTGTTTTGTGTACTTTGGTACTTGTGTACCTTGGATGGCCATTGAAACAAAGTTTCTAAATTTTGTATCTTTTGTAGCTTAGATGAGCATCTCTATGCACAACTAAGCAAGTGAGCTTTGTGACTCTTGTTTGTGATGAGTAAGATTAAGTTATCTCTTGAACTTAATACTCGTATCACTCTTTTTGATGGGTAGGACTATAAAATCCTAAGAGAAAGGCATAAATAACCATCTCATCACTGTTGCCGCCAATCATAAAATGATACCTGTATACTTCAACATAGCAAAAGTACAGTGTTAAAGACACTTGTATGCTTCGGCATAGCAAAAGTGCAGTGTCAAATACTTAACATCTTGGGTAATTCTTTTCTCTCTTTTTATGCCGATACATGATATGCTAAAATAAAAGAAAATATGCAAAGAAAAATAAAAAGCAAAAAGATAAAAAAAAAAAAAAAAAAAATGCTTTAAATATGGTTGCAAGCGTGTATTCTAGGAGATGTGAGAGTTATAAGATGTACCTCAAAGGTGATAGTCCTTATCAAACAGTTATGATTGTGTGTGAGTTAAAGTTATTTTCTCATATCTCAGATCGTCATAACATGTATACACATATGCAAGCTTGCGATATTTTTCACACACAACACGCAATATTCTTTACTACTCTTGATACATGTGCAGGTACAATGTGATTTGGCCATCACAAAGGTTTTACATGTGTTAATGTATGCTAACTAAACTGTCTTGACTTATTTTTGACCACCAATGCTAATGCTCTAAACGAGGCACGTATGCTTTACCCACAAAGAAACTTGATTCCCCTACTAATCAGATCCCTAATGATCTAAGAGAAAAGACCAATTTCTCCAACAGTTGGTCCTTAATTCTCGAGTATCATTTTGGAAGCCAAAAAAAAAAAAAATGAGTATCTACAGATATTTGCATAATAATCTCCAATGATTATCAAAGATCCCTAAATATGACGAGAATTGCACTAATTAGCAAGATTAGATCCCATAATGATTATCTAATTTCTGTGCAACATAATCTCAAAATTGTTTTGATTGTGGTTGTTAACGACTCTTTCCGTACGCGATTAATTAGCACTATTGGGCACCAAAAAAATAATTTTCATGCATCACATATACAATAAAATACTATGCACTATTGAGCATTTGTTAGACAAGTTTTATGAGTACCACATCATTTGTCATAATTTTTGCTACAATTTTGATATATGCAATTGTGATTGATGAATGATTACATGCACATAAACTCATTATTTTTTCATTATCACTTATAATCACCAATATCACGGTAGTGACAAAAATTGTCCAAGACTTTTTGTCTTTAGATGGGAAAAATGGTTAAATAGTCTTAATTTTTAAACTATGTTGCCAACCATCCTTCTTTTCAAACTATTTTAATTAGTAGAATACTGCTTTTTGGAACTTGACTTATGCATATTTTTAAGTAGAATTCAACATTTTTATTGTTAAATTCTGTGCAAATTTTTCAAAAAAAAAATTAAATAATAAAATATGCATAGAACTCGACACCAATAATATCAAGTTCAAAAATAGTTGCATTTAGCTACGTAGTTTGAAAAGGGATGTTTAACTACATCATTCGAAAATTAAAGTTAAATAGTAATTTTGACTCTTTAGAGTAGTAGCATGCATAATTAGGAAACGCTAGATTCCTATTGTTGCACTTTATAACAGTTGTTTTCATTGGTTTAGATCATGAACTCGTCCTCTGGCTATTATTTGATAGCCCACTTGTTTGTCTTTACGCTTTGTAGGTCAAATTTAGCGGTCCCTATGAATTATGCACACTTTTTTCTCCACTAATTTTTACCCAACAACGATGTAACCCACTAATTTTTGGCAGCTGATAAATGTAACAATGATGTATTGCAGGTTTGCATGTAAAATAAAGAGAAAATTTTCAACTTGATGAGATACGAAAAAGAAAAGAAAAGGAGTGGAGAACCAAAAAAGAAATCCCTCTACAGTCTCAATATAACGAAACAACAGTGGTAAAAAAAAAAAAAAAAGATGTATTACTGGTTAATTTGCTTGTAAACAACAGTCTTTCTTTCTCTTCTTTATTTTCTATCATGGAAAGTAAATCAACTCTTTTTATTTTATTTTAAATTTTTATAGATTTCTAATGTTACCGTACAGTTAATAACATTATGCAATAAACTTTTGAGTGGTAGGGCAATATGTTTTTAAACACGTGAATCACGGATACCAATAGATATGGATGGACATGCAGCCCACGTGAATCACGTATACCAATATACAGTATGCGCCTTTTGATAATGTACCAAACACTTGGGCCCAAGGAAAAGATAAGTGGACTATCGGAAAATGCTAATACCATAAATTTTATCATAATTTATTTTCGTATTTACGTAATAAGTTATGAATGGTAAAATTATAACAAAAATTGATTACGGTAAAAGTTGTGGTCGTACTCCTATCATTGCTCGTGAGCTATCAGATAGTAAGAGAGACAAGCATGTAACTTTCATTCTATTATAAATAGATAAGTCTAGGACACAACACAATCATCGATACATTGTTATTGCTTGAGAAAAATTAATGGGTCGCTGCATTCCATTTAAGAGAAGCAAGGGCTGGTTTAAATACTTCCAATATGACCCAGAAAACGACAAGACAGGCGAAGTCCGAAGCATTCTGTTGATAGTTGCAACTCTAATTGCAGCAGTGACTTTTCAAGCTGGGGTTAACCCTCCTGGTGGTGTTTGGCAAGATAATAAGCCAATGAATCTCACTTCATGTCAAGAAAATCGTACTCGACGGTGGCCGGTGGACCCTTTATGTGATAAACCACAAGTTGCAGGGACGGCCATTTACGCGTCTCGAACAGATCCCTTCTATGTTTTCTTGGTTTTTAACACTGTGGCACTTTCCACTTCGGTTCTTGTCATTATGTCTATCACATATGACTTCCCTTTCCATTTAGAACTATTTATTGCCACAGCTTCAATGCTTGTAACTTACGGATCGGCCATATTTGCCGTCACACCTCATAAATCTCATCATTTTCGGTACGTCCTGACTGCAGCTGCTTTTCCTTTTGTGCTACGATTTTTGATTTATATGGTCAACTTCAAAGCATATGCAGATGAAAAACAAGAGATCAAAAATTCAGAAGAAGAGAATCTGTGAAAAATGTAGAAGTGGGAATTTCTGCAGAAAATGTGGCAGTGGGATTCCCAAAAATTCAGGAAGCGTCTAAGTTTGAATTTCCATCAGTTGTATCAAAAATAAAGTTCAGAAGACGTCTAGCATGTTCCGATTATGTATTATTATGCCATAAAACTGTCGTGGGACAGCTGCTATATCTATGTACAAATTTGCATGGGTCTGTTTGATTTTGCTTTTTCGATGTTTTTTTCCCCCTCTATGTATGTATCCTTAGTTATAAATATTATGGAATTTTCACATTAAAAATTATATTATCTTTTTTATTTTTTGGGTTAACCAAGAAAGATATAAATCAAGTTTAATTATTTTTATATATTTTTTTAAACCACTTGAAAAATTCAAACCCAATAGGCCATTAATATCCTCACTACATATGTTAGATTTATTCTAATAAAAAACATATCTTTTCTTGACATCTGATATTAGTTAGTGTTCTTAAGTTTTTGTTATAACACGGGCATAACCAATAATTTTTGTTGGGAACCGACTTATGGTATTGATACAATAATAAGGAGACTTAATTAAGATAAACTCAAAACACATATCTAAATATATATATATATATATATATATATATATATTAAGAGAACTATAAGTACTAGGTTTGAGCTAAGGAAGTCAATACCATACTGGAGGATATATCGGTTTGACTACCAGTACGATATATTTCAAACACCGATTAATACCGGTATACCATTTCGAATTTACTGCTATTTATATATTTTTTTATATATATATACACATAAAAAATAAAAAAAAATAAAAAAAAAAATAAAAAACACGGTTAATGATATTATCAGTACAACAATAATCATGTCTACCACATGTATCTTATTCTTTCATTTATTTTTTTCTACTGTTGCACGCCTGAAGCTACTGCATGCCTGCCAACCTATCATTCCTATTTCCAAGTTCCAACACATCATAGCTTCACACGCTATCTCGTCACTTCAACAGGCANGTATAGCATTAGCTGTCAGTTTGGTAATGGACAAACATTTTGTTAGGTTCTAAAAGTTTAGGAATTTATGTATTTAGAACTCTAATTTGTAATATTGGCAAATCATGATCAAAACGGTATGTTTAGTCTTGTTATAGTGTGCTCAAAATTGTTTAATTATTATAAAGTTGGAATCGAGAGACTGTAAATGCATTGGAGCATTTCGGTCTGGCTCGATCAATCGAAAGTCGATCAGAGTGCGTTTTTGCAGAATTTCCAACTCAACCCTAACTCATTAAACGTTTAGGGTTTTATGTTTTTACCCTAGGTATATAAGGCAAAACCCTAGCCACGTTTTTAGAGTTGCTCCAGTTGTACTGTTGCTCATACATTACTGTTTTGTGTAAATCTCTTGTGAGATTTAGAGGAGCTTTCCTTTACACAAAGTTTAGGGTTTTCAACTTAGAGATAGTATCAACATCTTGATGATCAACTTGGTTGCTACATTGAAGCTTAAAGAATATCAAGCGTGGGTGTTTGTAGCTGATTGAAGAATTTAAGAAAGAAGGAGTCCGTGGATTCGGAGCTTGCACGTGGTCGTGTCAGTAAGTTCTACTGGTGGGTAGCATTAGGAAGTCAAGCGGGGAGCTTGTAGTCCTTCTGTATGAACTTCGATTCTTTCGCATAGTGGATTCAGGTTTACCTTGAGGATAGCTAGGTCAAATCCTCCCCAGGTTTTTATCGTGTGGTTTTCTGGGTGATCATATCATTGTGTTTTTATTATTCCGCTGCTTTATTATTTTGATATGATTATTGATTGCTTTAACTTAGAATTGCATAATTTGACTAAGTAACAACTTGGCTAATTAATCTAGGCTAACCAATCTGGTTGTGTTTTAAGGGGTTTAAAACTGTTCACATTTGGTCCCAATTAGCAGGAACCGTATGACGTACTACTACCAGTGAGAGGGACAAGACAAAGGGTGTATTAAAAGAATGAAAATACTAGTCACTAGATAACTTTTTTTTTCTTTTTTATATAAAAAAAGAGTAGAGGGGTTTTTTTACTTGAGTGCCTAATAGGTACTTTATTGTTTCGGACAAGATCTCATACTTTGTCTATGGAAAACTCTTTTATTATTTTGGACCATTTAGAAAATGGGTTAGTCGTGACCATATTCAAATTTTTGGATTAAAGGATCTTTCCTCTTACAATTAGGGCCATACTCTTTCCTTTGCTAATTACTAAACTCAGCAATAAGATAAACTCAGGTTGGTTAAATGGGTTTTCATAAGGAAATCTTGGTATTTTGGTACGAAGGGTCCAATGGTGTGTTTTAGTAATTAAACACAATCAAACTGCCTATGCACTTGAAGCTTGGCATACTAAATGATTAAGGGTGCTCGGTGTGGTGCGATGTGATTTTAGTCATTTTTAGCACCGCACTTTGCGTGCGGTTTATCAAAACTATAATGTACCCTACCTTATTTTTCGGTCACATGTGTAGTGCGGAGCGGATGCTTTAGAGTTTAACCAAAACCATAACCGCACTCACCTTATTTTTACGGTCACTGTAGGTGGGTGTATAAAATACGTTTGAACTGTTTGAAGTTGGTATATTTTTTAATTTTGGGCTTTTCCTACCCACTCAAACTAATTTTTCCCTTTCTTTTGGCCAAATTTTAAACTATTAGCTAGTTTTTCTTTATTTTGGTTGGCTTTCCTAGTAACACTTGTTAGGATTGTCGAACTATATTTTTTTTTTTTTTTTTTTTTTGAAAACTAGGGTTATTAAACTATTAATAATTTATTTAATATTAAAAATAAATAAATATATTAATGTATAGAAATGGTGTGGTGTGGTGCGCTTTGTGCAGTTTTCTTATTATCAAATCGCAAATCACACTACACCATGCAGTATGATGTGGTTATGCCATTTTGCAAGCAGTTTTAGTACAATTTTTACAAGTTGTGTAGTTTGGTGAACACCACTAGAAATGATCACTTAATATTTCCCTAGCCAATATTTCCGATTAAATGCCTTAAAATAAGAGACTACACAAACCCTAGTCAGCATAGATGAGCATCCTTTAGGAAAAAAAACCGAATGGTTTAAACCCTCTTTTCTTACTTTTATTTTTATTCTATTATTATTATGCAAAGACCAAGTATACTGCCCAAACTCAATAGCCAAATATAGGAAAGATACTTATACACATTGCATCTTCCATTTCTTTTCCAATTCTCCATTTTTATTTATTTATTTGCTTGCTTTGTTTTCAAACTTAATCTGCTAAATTATTATTTAAAGGAGCCCAAATACCTTGAATAGCCTTACCCCAAATACCATAAACCATTCCAACCATGAAATTTAGTCCTCCCTACTACGATAGTTGGACACACCCTTTCCTGCTCACCACACTCCAAGTTTGTTCCTTAAATTTGAAGACATTATGAAAGGACTTATTTAATGTAGGTGAAATCACTTTAAAAAGCTCAAAAATTAAACCTTGTTTCATATAAGGTCAAACTTTTTAATATTATCAAATTAAAGTCCCAAATTTATGAACTTGTTTAGTTTGAAGTCCATGTCCATTATTCATTTATATTATTTTGAATAGTAATAGAGTGGAAAAAAAAAGCAGAAAACCTTTTATTAAACTACATTCACCTAGGGCTAATTCTTTATAGCTTGTTTGTATGGAGGGGAGTAGAGTAAAGGGAAAGCGAGTAAGTCAAATTACCTTATTTAGATGTTTTTTAAGGGGAGAGAGATGGATTTGGAGGAGTTTGGAGGGATTCTAACTACTTCTAACCCCTCATTTTTAATTCCCCCAAATTGGAGAGATTTGGAGGGAGACTAGAGCATAGAAATACTTGATCAAATAAATTACCAAATTTACCCTTACCATATTAACAAAATTGCAAACTATTAAAATGCTAATTATTCCCCTCTCTCTTACTTAATTTTAAAAATATCCAAATAAGGTGGAGGATAACCATTCCCCTCTACTCTACTCTTCAATACTCTTATCCCCTCTAATCCCCTCTACTCTCCTCTCCCTCCAAACTTCCAAAAATAGCATTAATCACTTTCACAGCCAATAAAGAAAGAAGGTAAAGAAAAAAAAAATGCTTTATTTAAAGCTAGAAATCTTTGCTTAGAGTGAGAAAGTGCCTATCAGATAATTAAAACTTGTTAGTTATACGGGATGCAAAGTTTTATTAGTGGTTTTCCTTTTCCTCTTCTATGTTACATCCCAAAATAATAAAAATGAATAATAGAAATGTACAAAGGCTTCAAATGTTTTGTAAGTTTAAGACTTTGATTGATAAAATTAAAAACCTGGTATCTAATGAAATTTAGAGTCTTTTCTTTAGTTTTATGTATTATATATAAATTGCGTATAAGTGTACGATGTTGTACACGTTTGTTTAGTTTATATAAATATGCAAAACTGATCCTCTAACTTTTACATTTTTTTTATTATTTTAGTCTTGTAACTTTTAGTTTTGTAAATTCAGTCATTTAACTTTCAATTTTTGTCAATTCAAGGCTCTATTACAACTTAGTTATTGCTGCCGTTAAAACCACTAAAACAGTGCCGTTTTGCATGTATTTTTTTTTTTTTAAATTTGAAATTAAAAGAAATAAGAAAAATCTGAAAAAAAGAAATGAAAACATTAAGGGAAAAGTCGTTTTCCTTACCCTGAATCAAAACAAAACAAAGTACTCAAACAGTAAATTGTATAAAAAAGTTGTCTGATTTGCCATAAACAAAAATGAATATTGTGTAAACGTTATATATAATAATGCTTGATAGAATAAAAAAATTACATCAAAATAATGGTGACTTTGTTTAATCGTATTCCAAGTTTCAACATTAGAGTTATTTTAAAAACCACATAAATTTTTTTTAAGAATTTCACTATAAAAATGACAAATAATTGAAACGGATGAGATTAGACAAACAAGCAAGTTAGGATGAAAAAGAAAAGAAAAAGGACAAAACTTAAGAAAATGGAACCTGATGGAGACTCATGAAAGGGAAAATGCGGGAGTTAGGTGTAATAATAATGATAAGATAACTAGATAAGGGTTAGGTGTCACCATTTTATTGGATGTGGAGGATTGCCAGATATGGTGTAGGTTTTATTTTTTTATTTTTTTAATTATAAAGTGTATGATTTGATGTAGCTGTTTTGCTGTGGGATTGAGGTAGAAAAATTAATATTTAAATAGAATAAAAAAATGATTTTGTGTGTGTGTGTGGAAGAATGTATAATGTTAAATTGTAATAGGTTGGGGGCCTTAAGCCTATCTTATTTACTTGTATATTACACATACTTGTATTACACACTCTGCTTTTTATATAAAGACACTTATATATAATTTATTACTAAGAAATACAATACATTTAATTAGTATTTCTAACATAGTATCCGTGCAAGTTAGATTTGAACTTATATATAAAAGTAAATAAGTTATCTAATAGTACATCTCGATGAGAAAGCTTATAAGTGACAAAAATGCAAGTTTTGACATCATAATATCTAGAGAAGAAGAAAGTGATTGCAAGAATGTAAAGTGGATACAAGATGTACAAGGAAAACCCTAGGAAAGAGATAAAAAATCATGGTTTGAGCAAGATAGAATCACCCTTGCTCTGTTCAGCTATAACACCCCAAACCCATACTAAGGATTTAGATGCACAACCTATCTTATAAGTAATCAACAATAATTTAATGGAACATAGCGTAATTAAATATCCACTAATAAACTTCAAACCATCAAAATCTTTCCTACAAAATCCATAAAAACAAAACTTTAACAATAAAGTCTCCTAATACAATCTCAAGGAGTTCCACAAATGCCAAACTCACTATCCTAAGAAAATATACTAAAACAATCCATCAACTAACATAGCTCCAAAAGAAGTCTTCAATCTATGTCTCCAATGATCTACCACCAAAATATATTCCACTGCTCTAATTTGAAAGGGTGGAGAAAGGGGGGTGAGCTAGAAGCCCAATAAGAGACTACATAACATAAGGATGTCTTTGAAAACAAAACATTAGTATCATTGACAAAATATAGTCTTTACAAAACATTTACAAATAGTTTTAACAATAATATAATATATTCTATAAAACTGTCAAGAATAAAACATTTAATTATAACACTGTAATCATTAAATAAAATAGTAACCACTTACATTAGCCAAAATATACTAAATAGGTGGAAACAATATATTATAGTAATAAACAACTTTTTCCACTTATAAGGTCAATAACAATAAGACAATAGTTTCATATGGAAAATATTAAACATTAGCTAGACAAAGACATAAACTGCCAAACACTCGGTGCATGATTCCCATAAGGAACAATAACACTAACTTCAAAGAGGCAACACTAGCTCCAAAGAGCAAACAATAACACTAACTCGGAAGAGCAAACGATAACACTGCACCAGACCACAATATAACACTACATCGGCTGAAGACCAACGCTTAACCTTGTGTTGGCAAAGGTTACAGACTGTCTAATTGACCGTTTGAAAACATTCTTACTTTATTACAATATTGCCAATATTAATCATATATCATATAACAAATACTTTCTCAAAAACTTTCTCAAAAAAAAACTTTCTCAAAAATATAGTTTTGAGTCATTCTTAACATATTCAGTTTCAAAATAATATACAAGAAATAATAAAATTCAAGTATATATAAAGTATTGACAATGGTATAAGATTTTGTAACTTCACTTTTGCAATTATATATATATATATATATATGTACATCTTGAGAGACGTCATGTTCTGAAGTCTACTTACATCTAGTTGCTAAACCAAGCTTCACTTCAATTGTCCGAAACGATGTCAATTAGAACCTAATTAAGGATGAAATAACTCAATAAGGGCAAGTTTCGAATAACCAAAAAGTTCTCTTATAAAACTTTTCCTTAGCCACTGAGAAGATTTCGCAATATAAAATTTAACATATCTTTCTAATATACATCATACCTATTCTAGATTTTATATAATTGTAATGCATTCCTTAAAACGAAAATCAATTATACCTATATATAAGTACACGTAGACCATCTGAACACCACCCTAGGACATCTACAAGTGCTTAACGTATATGGGATGTGATGCTACTACTCCACGTACATATATGAGGACCTGTTTCAAAATCAAATAAAATAATGCATGTCTATAATAACACTTCCATGATAACTTCTATTCTTATGCTACTGTTAGTATAATTCTAATATTTTCAAGCAGCCTAGAGACGAAGGTTCCTTAATCAAATATGTGTTCAAAGATATCAATAAGGCATGCATATATAGATGTTTACCTCAATGCAACGAATTTGCTGGCTGCCCCTAGCAGTGCCACGGTCTTCTATCTTTTCAATTTGAGAAACCCTAATTCTCTACTCTTAATCTTTTATTTATTTATTATTTTTTTTTTTCAAATCTGGCAGTCTCTCTCTACCTTTCACGTGACTGATTTAAAAGACCCAATATATATACCTCTATAATAACACTCCAATTCAGTCTAGGAAGATCAATCCTACTCTAATTAGTACTCTTTAATTAACACTCCTACTTGGGCTAGAGTTTAAGACCCACTAAAACTTAAATAAGCTTCCAAGACTTTAATTCCCAATTAAACTCAAATTAAGGTTGTTTAGATAGGCTAGAACTCTAAAAAATTCCAATAACACTTAAAATCCTAATCCAAAAAGATTTTAATCTCTTATCCTTTTCCATAACTGATAAGGAGACTAAAAGTTTAATATGAATAATCCACAAAATAACTCTCACATTACATATTTTATTTATTTTCTTTGTAGATATCATAATATAAAATAATATCACCTTCAAAATAAATTAAATAATTCATCAATGTCACTCTAGAAGCAATTAAATTTAAATTAAAGTGAGGTGGGTGTTACATCAGCTTTGTATATGTATGGAAAAAGAGGTATCTCTTGTACAATAAGGATGTTTTTCTTTTAAAGAGAGACCTTGTTTTCTACCTCACTTCCTTATTAACTTTCTACTCTCTTCTCAAAAGATTTACTTAGGTTCTTACTCTAGTAGTCCAGTTGCATGTTCCTCTTATAGTCTGAGGAATATGGTTGAGTACAAAGACAAATGTCAAGTCATCATTTTCTTATTTTGGACCTTACTATAGCTAAGGTACTATTTGGTAATTGGATGAAAGAGAATACGCTAACATCAGCACTGTGGCATGAGGATAATTGGCTTTGCCACTACCTAGGGAACAACTCTTGAGCAGCAAAAGGGACATCAGAAATACTGTAGGTGATACACGTGTCCTTGAGGTGGTCCAACATGCACTCAGCCAATAAAGGGTGTTTCTATAGTTGCTAACCTTAGGAAGAGTGGAGGACACTATCTCCCTTTTTGTGAGTGCTTGAATACCCATGTTAGATACATATCTTACTTCCTTCCCAAGACAATCATGCCCTTCGCATGGACTAAGGATAAAATATTGTAGTCAACGTTTCCTCTCCCTTGCTCATAGCCACTCTACATGTAAGGTCCAGACTCAACCACATCGACACTTTCCCATGCCTTGACTGGGGTATTGTACATTAGCCCTTTAACTGTCAATGACGCTTAATGGTTAAGGCTTTTGACAGTCAAATCATTTCAGGCATTAACACTTAAGCAATCATACCCTATGATGTTTGAACATGGACACGTGGCCTGCAGGGGTGCTTTTAGTCGTTTTGGCGTCTCTTTGTTTCCCGTGTTTTGGCAGATAGACATTACTCCTCATAAATGTCTTGTCTCTTCACTTAACTACAGTTAGTGATTTAAAAGGAGAAGATCTCTTCTTCATTGTTCATTGCTTCATAATCTTCATATCTTTTTCACTATACAAATGATAAATAATTGAAAAGGAAGAGATTAGATGTAGAAGAAAGTTAGTATGAAAAAGAACAGAAAAAAGACCAAACTTAAGAAAGTGGAACCTGACGAAGACTCATGAAAGGGAAAATACGGGAGTTAGGTGTAATCTATATATCTATATATATAATAATAGATGAAGCTGAGAGAAACTCAAATTAGAATTCCAAATTAGAGTTCCAATTTTGCGTCATATGTTCTAAATTATTTATTCTTAAAGAGTTTTATTTATTAATTTTAGAATCAAATGTGGGACCACATCATAAATATTCATCCAAGTGAGTTATTAAGTACAAAAACTAAAGAGTCTAGAATAAATGAATATTTAAAAAAAAAAAAAACTGCTTACAATAATTTTTAAAAATGACAATTTACATTTTATACTAATAATATCCTTACAAATTTTTTTAAAGAGTTAAAAAATATAAAAATGACTATCAATAGTATTTAAATTATATATATATATATTGAATTATATTATGATCTTATTATATATTTTTAAGTGTATCTATGCATACCATGGGGTTACAAGCTAGTAATAATAATAAGATAACTAGATAATGGTTAGGTGTCACCATTTTATTGGATGTAGAGAATTGCCAGATTTGTGTAGGTTTTTTTTTTTTTTTTTTTTTTTTTTTTTTCAATTATAAAGTGTATGACTTGATGTAGCTGTTTTGCTGTGGGATTGAGATAGAAAAATTAATATTTAAATAGAATAAAAAAATAAAATAAAAAAGTTTTTTTTTTTTGAAGAGTGTATAAAAAATAAAAGTAAATAGATAAAATAGAATACAATGACTTTCTAATAACAAAAACTCAGCTATAACTTTGAAGGGTTTATTTTGAATGTTCTATGTTGTCACTATTAATGATTTGGAACTTATCGTTAGCATCCAAATGAGGTCTATTAAATCGTCAAAATTTCGATGCATGAATGTCTTTTAGTTTTCAAAAATAAAAAATAAATAAATGCAGTGTTACACAAAATAACAACAACGTATGTTACACACTCTCCTTATCCCTAAGAGGAATACAGGCAATAATGCTGAACTTAAAATGGTATATTAGTGACCCTTTCGGTTTGTATATTAAAACGAATTACGGTGACAATGTGTCGTTTTGAGATTATCATTTTATATGTTTGGTTAGAATTCTTTGTTAATGTTACACACTCTTTTTGTTCCTAAGAAATATGTTCCCCTTCATATTAATTAAATGTTATTTATTATTTGATTCATAAACATATAATTGTTTATAATTATTTTACAATATTTGATAATTACAATGGAGAAGAAATTATTTGAATTTTGGATGACTCTTTTAGAAACACAAGAAGTTGTCAATTGATTTGCAAGGCTCTTAGTATCTTGTGTGTAAGGACCTGATTTGAACTCCTAACCTAAAAGGTAGATGGACTTAAGCCCAAAAATCCCGAAACAATAAATTTGTAGAGAATGGGTTGGACAACTGGGCTTTAATAGATCAAGCAACAAGTAAAATAGATCTCTATGATAAAGGAATGGAGATAACAAATTTACACCAAGGAAAAACGTCCTCGGTAACGTCCGAGGAGATTTGTTCCTATATATTTCTTTCCAGGTTTGATTACAAGATTGATTCCTGATTGCTATAGTGTTTTTCCTCTTGATTTTCCGATCCCCTCCTCTCTAGGGCGTCCCTATATTATATATCTCCCTTTCAATGATCTTGGCCATCCATTTGTTGATTATCTAAGTCACTACTTAAGTGCTTGTCCCATCGGACACCCTCTCTGGCCCTCTGTGAGTTGAGATAGTCAAGACAACACTGTTCAGAGGTCTTCTCCACATAAATGAGGCCATAAAGTTAGTTGCAGAACATTCAATGTGATGACAGTAGTTTTTCTTTAGATACCTCTGAGCCTCCATCCCTCTTGTACGTTTGTAAAGCATGTTCCTATCAGTAGAGCCTCTTGGAAGCGCACTCTAATCGACAAGATATACCTTTGATCTGTGCTCTATTCATCCGAGGTGATACTTCTCCTTGGACCACTTCCCCCAACCTTCCTGCTTGTATCTTACTCATGGGATTCTGAACTTGACATCCTCACTACTGTTTATCCATCCTTGGACAAACCAATATCCTCGGCCGGGGCCCAAGGCCCAATATACAAATTTGAGCTCTTATCCCTACGTTGTGTATAATTTTAAAATACCAAAAAAAAAAAAAAAACTTTAAATTTAAATATTTTATAGTTGGAATTTCTATTGATCTTTGATAATCCTATCCATTAACTCATCGAAGGTCAATCTATTCTAATGGTAATTTTTCAAAAATCACATTCAATGAGAAGTTATTCAGTTGTCTAGCATTGTCAAAGATACGAAGTATACTTGAACTCAACATTTGTTAGGATTTAGATCCAAGTTGGCTAATTCCTATGCAAAAACGTTCTTTAATGAGGGTTTTAATAATTGCAAATTAAGTAAGTTATATAGTGAGTCAGGTTGCTATTTGAAGGTTGCCAGTTCATGAAGAGTTGCTTGAGCACTTTTAAGACTCGCCCAAGCGATCATTAAAATCAAAGAGAGACTTCACTCAACCCTCACTTGATCGAACAATTTGTGGAGGAAGTTCTATAGAACAATTCCAAAGTTTAGGGACACACATCTAGTCCATATAGATTTTGAGTATAGACTTGTTGTAGTTATTTTTCCTATTGTAAAAATTTTGTATGAAGTTGAATACTCCTACAACGATTTTTCTTTTATAGAGTTCTTCTAAAGTTTTCGGCATCATCACCCAAAATTGTTATATTTTTTTGTATTACTTTTTACTGTGGTATTGTGGTTTTGCCGTTTATTAAATTGTTAACTCTGACCATTAGTAATAATTAATTCTTTAATTAGAACATTGGTGTCAATTTAAGATTATTTATAATATATATAAACCCAAGCAATTTGACTTTTGGTTAATTAACTTCAAAATATTATACCACATAAGTTTTTTATGCCTCACAAATTTACATGTTATTATTCTAGTATATATTTTAAAAATTGAATTTAAATTTTATTCTATATATATTTAGACCCTTCCTTAGAATCTTGATATATTATATTTTCTTTCAAATAATAGACAATACAATTTCAAATAGAATCATAATAAATTAGTGAAACTTACTATTATGTGAAAAGAGACAATACATATTTATTATACTCACAAAATACTCCGTGATTACCATAGTTACACACACTAAAGTACTACTGCCCTAATAGAAACACCTAAAAAAATAAAATCTCCTCTACCTCTCCATCTCAAATTCAGGCCCATTCTTGTGTGTTGATGGTTGTATACCATTACAATTTATCCAAAAAAAAGAAAGGGGTAGTAAGGCATATGTGCATTGGAAATCTGATGATTTTTTTTTTTAATAATCATTAATTACAAGATATTTGTTTGGCAAAAAGTTTTTACTCTTTTCCTTTTGTCTCAGTTTTTTTTTTTTAATAAAAAATAATTACCAAAACACTAGCTTTTAAAAAAATGAACTAAATTTTAGGTTTTTTTTTTTATTTTTTATTTTTTATTTTTATCACACATTTAACATAAAAGTTATCAAAAACTATATCATTTGTCTCATATTGCATTGGTTCTCAATTCATAGTGTTAGACATGATGCTAACTCGGTGACACATGTTTTGGCCAATTACGCTAGACATGTCTCTTCCGATGTATTTTGCTTAGAGGACTCTCCTCCCCCTGCTATGAAGGTTTTGTATTTTGATTTGGATCATTTACATTTATAAATGATGACTGTTGTGTGGACAAGGAGCTCAAAATCTAGAATGACCTGCTCGTGGTGGTTTCGGCAACATCAATGGTCATAGTGGGGACAAAATTGGGAAATGCTCCATTTGGGTAAAAATAGTAACATAATGCCCTTTTCTCCAAACTATATAGGGAAATGCCCCTCTTTTATAACTCGATTTTTTCAAAATCAAGTTATAAAAAAAAAAAAATTCGATCTGGAGCCCTATAGCGGCGTTTTTAAGGACCTATAGTGACATTTTCAGGATCTATAGTGACGTTTTGTAACTCGATTTTCATAAAATCGAGTTATAGGCAATTTTTTTAATTTTTTTTACCTATAACTCAATTTCTTATAAATCGAGTTAAAAAACGCCACTATAGGTCCTAAAAACGCCACTATAGGTCCTAAAAACGTCACTATAGGCTCCTAAAAAACGCTGCTATAAGGCCTAACTCGATTTTGAGAAAATCGAGTTACAAAAGAGGGGCATTTCCCTATATAGTTTGGAAAAAAAGGGCATTATGCTGCTATTTTTACCCAAACGGGGCATTTCCCAATTTTGTCCGTCATAGTGGTCATTGCTGGGATGATAGGAGTAGTGCTAAATATTGCCATTAAATCTAGAGTTATCTCTAAGGGCAATATCAAATCTTTTGGTTTTTTTGGGCTAAATACACCAAAATTATTTTTGAAGATCACTTTTTAAAGTGAGATCTATTGGTTTTTTTAATATCTTGGGATACAAAATAATTTCTCTCCAAATTATTGTTTTTGTATTGTTAGGTTGTGCATTGTCAAATTCCATGACATTGTAATATCTTATCAAGTCTTTAGTGTGTTAAAATCAAAGTACAAAAGGTCCAACATACAACTCGAAAGAAGATAGTTATTCAAGATTCTGATTGCCATTCAAACGATGCTTGATCGATTGAACATTTGATTTCAAGTGTCTTTCGACTGAAGATTGATCAATCCAAAGAAGAGTTTTGACTGCCTTTCGACTGAAGATTGATTTCATGCCCAACGTGCAAACATATAAAAAGGTTCATCATCATTATGATTATTATTATTTTGAGAAACATAAAAGGTTCATTATAAGTATAATTTCACAACTATTAGAGAGAGGCTATTGCTATGCCCTACGTCTAGAGATCACTTGAACCTAAAATTGATTAAATCGTAAGTTCAGAAGTTTAAATTCACAAAGGAGTTGCTGTCTTTGGTGATTAAGAGCTGAAGTCACAGAACCATTAATCTTAGCGTTGTTGCGGAGATCAATTCAAGAAGGAATCTTGAAGTTGGTTAGAGGGTCAAGCCGTAATCATGGTGGAGATTCGTGAAAGGAATTCGTGTACGTAGAATTTAGCAAGTGTGAGGTCGCATATACCACATGTAAGGCATGCACATGCTGGGTACTAGATTACAGATAATGAATAGACCTAGAGAGTTTAAGCGCATACCTCTAGACACCATGACCAAACCTTAATATATTGCTCATAACAGTGAAACATGGCACAAGCAAATCTTCCTCCCCATATTCTTCCTTTGAAGACAGCTCTCAATGGGGAGAGCCAAATCATTCTTCAGAAAGAATGAGATCTAGGATCCATTTGGATAGAACTTATTTTGCTGAAACTAAAAACTGAAAACACTGTAGCAAAATAATTTTTAAATATGTGAATAGTATTGTGGGACCCATTTTTAATGAAAAAGTTGCTGAAAAGTGATATTTGTAGGTCCATGAACAGTGTACGGATGCACTATTTACAGTTGAAAAATCAACATTTGCGGCTACTATTCATGAACAGTAGTTGCAAACCTCCTAAAACGCGTGAAAAAAAAAAAAAAAACACAAACGCAAACATGGATCCACAAACGCGGATCCAAACCCAACCCTAATATGTGCTATTTCTTAGTTTGATTTTGTTTTTAAAATTGTTTTCCAGCGTTAGACATTGCACAGTGATATTTTGGTTTCAAAGTATTGTTTCTAGGTTTTATATCATATTTAAATACTATTAAATAATAATAATAATAATTAATAACCATCCAAATTGTTCATTGGTTATTCTTATAAACCTATTGTTATAACAATTTCAATTTTTGGTGTGCTAGATTTTCAAATATACTATGGAAAAAAAAAATCATATGGCTAAATTTTAAGAGAGGAACTTAAAGGAACAATACCTAAATTTTGTTTATTTGAGAATTTTGATACAAATATTGCTTAGTACTTGCTAATGGAAAATGGGGATCTATGGGTTATGGGTTATGAAATACAGATTTTAACAAAATTTCTCAAATCAAATGATAGTTTGCGATCCTTCTCAAAAAAATAAAATAAATGATAGTCTAAGATTAAGGGATTTGTGGTTTTATCGATAGGTATTGATACCAATCAAACAATAAGTTTAGGGATATAACACTTTTTTAGAGTATTAAATTCATATTTTGCAGATTTTATTTTGAAGTTGGATTAAGAATTGCACTCAGTATATTGGGGAACGAGTTCAATTCCAGATGTGTTAACAAATATTGTTTTTATTCAATAAGTTTTTTTATGCATTGTAAATAATAATAAATGTCACTTTTAATGAAACTAGTGGATTGCCGCGCGATGCGCGGATAATGTTGTAAGCTTCTATGTAAAAAGGTTATGGAAAATATTGAACATATTTTAGAGTAATAATATGAATTATTGTTGCGATAACATAAAGGTTTTTGTTGAATTAAAGTAGTACAAATTAGGTGATAAAAAATATAGACTATAGCATAATTGTTATAAAAATTAGAAATTAGATGAAGCAAATAGTTTGTCATAAAAAGCGAGAATTTTAAGTTACACGCATATATCCATTACAATTTTTTTTTTTTTTTTGGGTGCTAAATTGATATGAAGCCTCTTAATTTGGAAATACACTTCAATGACCATGTTGTGCATTTTTATAAGAAAACAAAACAATACAAAACAACACAAAATTCAATTTTGGTTGTAATCCTTTTTGAGTTCTTTCTCAATTGGATTCCTCAAAGTTACATGCTTTAGGGGCTGAATGCCAATCATTCAAAGTTACATGCAAATATGAGATTGAAGGTTAAATACAAAATTACTTTGATAAAACATCATAAAACAGAACCTCATGTTTTAAAATAATATATATGATGTTATTTTTATGGCTGCACATTTCCTTTGTGATAGAATCATTATTACAAATAGTTTAACAATGGAAGAACACCAAATGATCAAATACGGTGCTATGGAACTCAAGAGAAGATACCAAATTGAATTATAATATATTGCACATATAGTAATACATGGTGCCAAGAGTGAAATGTCACAAATTCCAAATAATTTGTAAATAAAAAAAGAAGAAAGAAAAAGAAAAAGAAATCAGATGAATTTTTAAAGTCATATGGTTACCAACTTACCACTATAATTCCATTTAAATAAAATTGTACATGTTTAAGGCCAGGTGACTCAATATTGTATCTTTGAAAGAAATCTAAATTGACACAAGACCAAATAGGGTCCAGTTGTGTGTGTTGGGTCACCACCAGCAACCATCACCATATTCACCCTTAATTGGCATCATCAAGCAGCCAAGCACATATGAAATCATTTGCTGAAATAATATCTATAGACACATGCCATGTTAGATTTATCTAGCTAATATAATTCTCCAATCTTATACTAATCCTTGATGTGTTTTTTTTATTGTACAATGAGTAAATTGATCTTAACACAACCAAAAATTTCATGGAATATAGAAATGACACTATAGGCTGCCAATTCATGTACTTCATAATTAACCCAAATAAAGAACAATTACCATATGATATCACCATGACAAATCTTGGATTATTCCATCCATGACATCCACTTTCTTCTTCAATGCAAGCTTCAAATCCTCGATTGTTGTAATTCAATGATGTCGTATCTTCACACACAAATAGAAAGAAAGAAGGAAAACAACTATTTTCTTGTCAAGACTAAAAATGAGTATTAGCTTTCGATATAATTTTAGTTACAACCATATGCTTGTCAACATCTAGAGAGAGAGAGAGAGAGAGAGTACTAGAGGAGGTATCATCCAGCAAATTGAGGACAGAGACAGGAATGGTGATTCCCAACGTGATCACAACCCACAAGGTTCAATATACTTTTAACCCTGCCTTCTTCACATTAATGCTTTTGCATTTGTATTCTAGTTCTAGCACTTATATAAGAAGATTAGGAATAGGAGAAGTTAGGCAATGCAAGAGTTGCATGTGAAGGTGGAGACGAAAAGCCCAAATCTAATATCAAGGTCAGGTATATGAAGAGCATTATAATTCCTTTTAAGATAAGGATATTCACCCTTCAAAATGAGAGAAAAAGAGAAATGACCACATGGTATCATTAAACATTTAGGTAAGGTGGAAGGTCAAACGGAAAAGTACTCTAAGGCAACTGTTTGGGTATGCTAAAAGACATGAAGAGAAGAGAGATGTGGAGAAAGTAAACTCTTCAAAGGAAGCGCCACATGACAGAACCTCATGCTCTCCCACATGAGGTTTTTGCTTTTATATATATATTGATTTTCATGAACTATTATTTATATTAATAAATGTTTGAAACATATAGTTGTTAATATATGTTTTAGCAATAACTTTTTTTTTCCACCTATCCATACAATGGTAAAAAAATCTCAAAAAAAAATTCCAATATAAAATGATGAAATCTCATAAAAGAGGGCATAAAACCTTCAATATCTCTAACTCCATACATACTCATTGCATTACATGCATAACTAGAATCCTAAGTTTAAAATCCTCCATGGTAACTAAAAGACCGCTACTACCTATACGAACATCTCAAAAACTTGGATCCAATCTCATAGGCAAGGAAAGCTTCAACAGTAGCATACATAATTACATCCGTTAAAAGTAGAGGATCCCCATTCTCATCATATTTATCGCTCCGCCATGTCGTCTTCTTAGGCTTTACAAAATGCATGTGTTCACCCAATACCAGTGTTAACAATATAAAGTGAAAGAGAATGACTAAATGGTCTATATATTGATGTGTGTGAAACAATGTACAAAAGAGAGCCTTATATAAGCTAGGTATGTGTGTAGTACAAGTAACATAAATGCAGTACAAGTAATATACTGGGTTAAGCCTAATGGGCTAATCTAGCCTAATCTATACACTAACATCCCCCCTCAAACTCGAGGTGGCAAGGAGGAAGCCAACTGGAGTTTGGATATAAGATCTCGAAGATGACCAGGCGGGTGAGACTTGGTGAAGATATCAGCAGACTGGTCAGCAGATGAGATGGAGAACAACTTGAGATTGCCTTTCTTGAGATGCTAGCGAATGATGTGGCAGTCGATCTCAATGTGCTTGGTGCGTTCGTGGAAGACATCATTATGAGCAATGTAGATAGCACTACAATTGTCACAATAAAGAGGAGTAGCAGTGGGCTGTGGAGCATCCATGTCAGCCAAGAGCCAATGAAGCCAGGCAAGCCCGCAGGTGGTGTCGGCAAGGGCACGACACTCAGCCTTAGTACTGGAACGGGAAACAACATCCTGCTTTTTGCTACGCCACGAGACAAGAGAAGTACCCAACAGGAAACAGAAACCTGTGATAAAGCATCGATCAGTCGGATCACCTACCCAGTCCGCATCTGAATAAGCATGAAGCTTAAGAGAAGACTGAGAGGAGTAGTGTAGACCATGATAAAGTGTGCCCTTAACATATCGGAGAATCCGAAGAACAGCAGCATAGTGGACAGAACGAGGGGCATCCATGAATTTACTAACCATACTCACGGCATGTGAAATATCCGAACGAGTAACAGTGAGATAGATCAAACTACCAGCCAACTGACGATAGCGAGTAGCATCAAATATAGGTTCACCATCCAAGGATGTGAGCTTTGCATTGTATCCCAAAGGAGTGGAAACAGTCTTGTTGTCAGTGATACCGACTTTGGAGAGAAGATTAGAAGCATATTTAGATTAGGAAAGACAGTATCCATCAGAGGATGAGGTAACCTCAAGCCCAAGAAAATAGCTGAGAGTGCCCAAATCTTTCATCTCAAAATGCTGATTAAGGAAGTGCTGAAGAGAGCGGATACCTGCAAAATCATCCCTAGTAATAATCATATCATCAACATAGAGAAGAATAAGAGTGATACCAGCAGAGGATCTTCAGACAAAGAGAGCAGTGTCATAAGGACTCGAAGTGAAACCCTGCTGAGGAACAACTAAGCTAAAATTTTCAAACCAAGCTCGAGGAGCCTGCTTGAGGCCATAAAGAGCATGGCGAATGCGACAAACTTGACTACCTGAGTGTGGATAACCAGGGGGTGGTTGCATGTACACTTCTTCTTGAAGGTCTCCATTGAGGAAAACATTCTTCACATCCATTTGATAAAGAAGCCAATGGCGAACAGCAGCCACAGCAATGAGACATCTGACAGATGTAAGGCAAGCAACATGAGCAAATGTTTCCTCATAGTCAATGCCATACTCTTGGGTAAAGCTCTTGGTAACTAGGCGAGCCTTGTATCGTTCAACAGATCCATCAGCCTTGGTCTTGATCTTGTAAACCCACCTACAACCTACTACAGACTGACTAGGAGGCAAATCAACCATATCCCAAGTGTGATTTTTATGAAGGGTATCTAGTTCATCATTCATAACTTGCTGCCAATGAGGGTCAGTATAGGCCTCACGATAAGTGTGAGGTTCATAAAGGGTGGCAAGGGCAAAAGAGCAGTGATAATCAGAGAGATAAGGGGGAGAAATGCTTACCCGAGTGGAATGACGAAATTCAGAACCATTAGGAGACTCAGGAGAGGGTGGTGCCACAGGATCCAAGATAGGCGGGTCATATGCCGGCGACAGAATTGGAGATAAGTCGTCTGGAGAGGCAGCCAATGTTGAAGAATCCTCCACAAGTTCAGGATAGAGAGGGAGGAAAAGATCAGTAAAAATGGGAGACTCAAAGAAAGAGGATGTAGGAAACTGCTGAAGACTCGTGAAAGGACGATGTTCCCAAAACTCAACATGATGGGAGACACGATGACGATGAGAAATGGGATCATAGCAGCGAAACCCTTTTTGAGATACACCATAACCAAGGAAACAATAGAGTCGAGCACGAGGTTGGAGTTTTGTTCGTTCATGATGAGGAAGAGAGACAAAGCAAGCACAACCAAAAACCCGAAGAGAGGAGTAGTCTGGGGTTTGACCATAGAGAAGCGCAAATGGTGATTTGTTGTGTGTAGTTGGTGAAGGGATACGATTAATGGTGTATATAGCTGTGAGTGCAGCCTCACCCCAAAAACGCTCAAGAAGAGAGGCAGAAATGAGAATGGTGCGGACAACATCAAGAATGTGATGATGTTTTCGTTCTGCAAGACCATTTTGTTGAGAGGGGTAAGGACAAGACCGCTGAATAAGTGTACCATGATTGTCTAAAAAGGATAGGAAAGATTTATCATTATATTCTTGAGCATTATCTGATCGAAAAACTTTGACAGTTCTATTTATTGGGAATTCAACCTAAATTCCAACCTGTGAGAAATAAAAAAAAAAATAGAGAAAACATATGTCAAAGAAAAATAATCACACGCACAAGACAGTATTTACGTGGTTCGGCAATTTGTCTACGTCCACGGAGTTGCAGGGATTTCACTATTATCAGGGAAAAATACAAAGTGCGGCTACAGTGTTTTTCTCTCTCTTTAAAAAAACAACAACAGTAGTCGTCACAAACCCTAATTATAAAAGCAGCTTTTATATCCTACTTACAAGGTTACAATGGGCTACAAAACGGGCCAAAATTAAACTAGGCTCCACAAAGCCCAACAAATCTCCCACTTGGAGACTAGTTCAATCATCAACATCAGCCGCTATCCTCCGAAAGCAATCCCTTATCCCTGCAACTCATCCTCCTGTCCTCAAGCTAGAAGACCAATTGAAGCTGCACACAACTTCAACTTCTCAATAGTGACACCCTTAGTCAACATGTCTGCTGGGTTCTTAGATCCACATATCTTCTTAAGTGTTACCAACTTATCTTCAACAAGGTACCAGATAAAGTGGTATTTTGTCTGTATATGTTTCGACTTTGAATGAAAAGCCGAATTTTTAGCAAGAAAAATTACACTTTGACTGTCACTGTGTAGAATGCCCATCTCCTGCTTCTTACCCAATTCATCTAAGAAACCATGTAGCCAAATCATCTCCTTTCCAGTTTTAGTTGCTGCAACATACTCAGCTTCTGTAGTAGACAAAGTAACAATCTTTTGTAGATTTGAAACCCATGATATAGCTGTACCACCCAGAGTAAATACAAACCCAGTAGTACTCTTTCTACTATCAACATCACCAGGAAAATCAGAATCTACATAACCTTGTAGCTTCAAACTTGCACATGTGAAGCAAAGACATGTATCTGATGAACCCTTCAGATATCTCAGAATCCACTTGACTGCCTCCCAATGCTACTTTCCAGGCCTACTCATGAATCTGCTCACAACTCCCACTGCATGTGCAATGTCTGGCCTTGTACACACCATAGCATACATCAAGCTGCCAATAGCTGAGGCATAGGGCACCTTGCTCATATGGTCTCTTTCTTCTTCTGTCTTTGTGACTGTTCTTTACTCAGTTTGAAATGACTACCCGAGGGTGTGCTCACTGGTTTAGATTCATTCATGTTGAACCTGCTGAGAACTTTCTTCACATACTCTGACTATGAAAGCTTCAATGTACCATTAGCCTTGTCTCTAATGATTCTCATACCAAGGATTTGCTTTGCAGCTCCCAAATCCTTCATTGCAAGCTGTTTTGACAATTGCTTCTTCAGATTATTAATCTCTTTAATGCTAGACCCTGCAATAAGCATATCATCCACATACAATAGTAAAATGATATAAGAATTGTCAAAGAATTTAACATAGCAACAATGATCAACTTCACATCTCTTGAACCCAATTTTATGCATAAAATTGTCAAATTTCTTGTACCACTGTCTAAGAGCTTGTTTTAGACCATACAAGCTCTTTCTCAGTTTGCAGACTAGATTCTCTTGTCCCTGAACAATGAACCCTTCTAGCTGAATCATGTAAAGGTCTTCCTCCAAATCACCATGAAGGAATGCCGTCTTCACATCTAACTGCTCAAGATGTAAGTTTTCTGCAGCCACCATTCCCAGCACCAGTCTAATTGTTGACATCTTCACAACTGGAGAAAATATCTCTGTGTAGTTAATGCCTTCCTTCTGCTGGAACCCTTTAACAACTAATCTGGCCTTATAACGTTTGCTACCATCATGCTCATTCTTTATTCTGTATACCCACTTGTTGTGCAAAGCCTTCTTTCCTACTGGCAATTCAGTCAGTTCCCATGTCTGATTCCCCAATAAGGAATCCATCTCATCCTTCATGGCTAACTCTCACTTGCTTGAATTTTCATCTTGCAAGACTTCATTATAACACTCTGGCTCACCCCCATCAGTCAACAAGAGATAATTTAAAGCAGGTGAGTAACGCTGTGGAGGTCTAATGTTCCTGGAAGATCTGCGGACTTCAGCTACAGGTGTACTCTGATCTACCTGTGAATCTACATTCTCCTTATCTTCTTCACCCCTTTTCTGGATAGTACTTTCAGACAATCCATCTAAGTTGACAAACTCAGATTTCTTTTGATTTATCTCTGCAATATTTGATACTACAGTTGACTGTCCTTGTACATAACTTGTTCATTAAATATCACATTTCTACTTCTGATGATTTTCCTGTTTTGTTCATCCCAAAACCTATAGCCTAATTTCTTATCACCATAGCCAATAAAAAAACATATTTTAGACTTAGCATCAAGTTTACTACAAACATCAGAATCAATATGAACATAAGAAACACAACCAAAAACTTTTAAATGGGAAAACTTTACCTCTTTACTGCTCCAAACCTCCTCAGGAAGTTTGAACTCCATGGGAACTGATGGCCCTCGGTTTATCAGGTAAGCTGCAGTGCTAACAGCATCAGCCCAAAAAGTTTTTGGTAGTCCAGCATGCAACCTCATACTCCTAGCACACTCATTAAGAGTTCTGTTCATGCGCTCAGCCACACCATTCTGCTGTGGTGTCCTAGGAATGATCTTTTCCATCCTAATTCCCTGTGCAACACAATACTCATTGAACCCTCCATCTATGTACTCTCTTCCATTATCTGACCTCAAACATTTTACTTTCAAACCTGTTTCTATCTCAACCATGGCCTTCTACTTCTTAAAAGTTTTAAATACATCAGATTTATTTTTCAGAAAATAAACCCATACCTTTCTGCTTGAGTCATCAATGAAAGTGATGTAGTACCTTGAACCTCTAAGGGATGCAACCGGAGAAGGCCCCCACAAATTAGTGTACACTAACTCCAATTTTTCAGCCTTCGGTGTCTTGCCAGTTTTCAAGAAGCTCACCTTTTTCTCCTTTCCTAAGATGCAGCTTTCACACATGTCAAAATCAATGAACTTCAATTCTGGTAATTTTCCTTTTGATAGCAACATCTTCATCCCTTTCTCACTCATGTGACCAAGTTTGCGGTGCCATAGGCTTGTATCAGTACTTGCATCAGCAATTGCAATTGTGTCTGTTGGACTTGAGGTTATATATAGAGTACCAGTCTTCTTTCCACGAGCCAATACCCTAGCTCCCTTTGTAACCTTCCAAGTGCCACCAACAAATAATATTGCATGCCCTTCATCATCAAGTTGTCCAACAGAAATCAGATTCCTCCTCAAGTCAGGAATATGTCAAACCTTCTCCAGTAACCAAACAGACCTATTGGGCAACAATATCCAGACATCTCCCATACCTACAACATCCAAGGCTGAGCCATCAGCCAAATACACCTTACCAAAATCACCTACAACATAATTTTGTATGATTTCTCAGTGTGGAGTGGTATGAAATGAAGCTCCTGAGTCCAAAACCCAATCATCAAGTGGACTGTCTACTGCAAGAAGTAATGCATCTTGTACCTCTTCTGTTACAACATTAGCATAATCATCTTCATTTTTCTTCTTAGGATTTTTGCATTGGTTCCTAAAGTGACCTGTTTTTCCACAATTCCAGCATTGTACTTATTGGCTTGATCTAGATTTACTTCTGTTCCGATTAGAATTTCTGGATTTTGATCTGCCCTAGTTTGAATTTCTGTTATTACCTCTACCTCTTGTCTCAAGATTTAGGGCAAAACCAGATCCTGAGGTTTCACCAGCATCTCTTCTGCGAATCTCCTCAGCCATAATTAAATCTCGAATATTAGTGTACTTGAGCTTTTTCTTTCCTTTAGAATTACTTACTGCTATCCTCATTGCCTCCTAACTGTTTGGCAAAGAAGCCAAGACGATCAGAGCACGAATCTCATCATTAAAATCAATTTCTACAGACGACAATTGATTTGTGATAGCGTTAAATTCATTCAGATGTTGTGCTACTGATGCATTCTCTGCCATCTTCAAATTGAACAGTTTCTTCAACAGATGCACCTTATTATTTGCTGATGGCTTTTCATACATACCAGACAAAGCCTTCATCAAATCTACTGTGGTCTTCTCCTTCACAACATTGTGTGCAACAGACCTAAACAGAGTTAACTTGATAACTCCCAGTACCACTCTGTCAAGAAGAGCCCATTCATCAGCCTTCATAGCCTCAGGTTTTGTCCCCAAAAAAGGCAGATGCAATTTCCTCCCATAAAGATAATCTTCAATCTGCATCCTCCAATACACGAAGTCTATGCCATCAAATTTTTCTATTCCAGACGCCTTTCCTGCTTCCTCTGCCATTACTCCCACTCAAACCTAACCCTAGGCTCTGATACCAGTTGTTGGGAATTCAACCTAAATTCCAACCTGTGAGAAACAAAAAAAAAAAAATAGAGAAAACACACGTCAAAGAAAAATAATCACACGCACATGACAATATTTACGTGGTTCGGCAATTTGCTTACGTCTACGGAGTTGCAGGGATTTCACTATTATCAGGGAAAAATACAAAGTGCGGCTACAGTGTTTTTCTCTCTCTCTAAAAAAACAACAGTAGTCGTCACAAACCCTAATTATAAAAGCGGCTTTTATATCCTACTTACAAGGTTACAATGGGCTACAAAACGGGCCAAAATTAAACTAGGCTCCACAAAGCCCAACACTATTGAACTGTGTTTCAATCATTTTATGAAATGTTTGGTAAATAGACACAAATTCAGACCTATGGTGAAGCAGATAAATCCAAGTACATTGAGAAAAATCATCCACAAAGATGACAAAATATCAAGATCTCCCCTCAATAGGAACAGGTGCAGGACCCCAAATATCAGAATGTATAAGATCAAAAGGTGCAGAAGAAAATGAGTCACTATTATTAAAGGGTAATTTTGTTTGTTTGCCAAAATGACAGGAAGTACAATCAAATTTTTGAAACTGAACTGAACCTAAATGACCTTGAGAAGTTAACAACTGAAGATGAGATAAGGATGGATGACCAAGACGAGCATGCCATAGATCAGGTGAGGAGGTTGCAGTGGTAGCAGCTGCAGAAATAACTTGTGAAGGAATCTTCAAGTCATGAACCTCAAACATGCGACCAACCTTACGGCCTATCCCAAGCACTTGACCCGTCTGGGGATCTTGTACATCCACACCATGATTAGTAAATAGAAGATTTACGCCTAATTCACAAAGTTGACCAACAGAAAACAAATTGAGGGATAACTTTGGGATATGAAAAGTGTCACTAAGGGATAAACAAAGAGAAGAGATTGTTCCTTTATGACTAACAGGCATAGGAGTTCCATCGACAATGTAAATGGTGATTGGATGTTCTAAAGGTGACTTATCAGAAAATTGGGATTCATCAGGAGTCATATGATTACAACGTGCAGTATCAAAAAACCAAGGTTGTTTATCTGAGGTGACAAAAAGGGCAGTGGAAGTGCGGGATAAAACATGTTGAACAACTGCCTCAATATCAACCGTAGTAAGTGAGGAAGCCAAAGATGGACCTGTAGGAACCGATAGATCGGAAGGACAAACAGCAGTTGCCCGAGGAAGAGAAGCTTTATTCTGCTCTTGCATAAATTTCCACAGTTTACGACAAACTGAGATGTCATGGCCTTTAGCACGGCAAAACTCGCAGTGAGTACCTTTGGAAAACTGAGAGGTGGGATGCCTAGAGTTTATTCGCGGAGGAGCAGTGAATGCAGTAATGGGAGGCTGCGAAGATGGTGTAGCCAATACATGATCAGATAATGACATGTGATGAGTAGGCCGACGGTTTTCCTTAGAAATGAGCTCCTTGACTACAGTATCAAGAGAAGGAGTAGGAGATCGGCTAAGCAGAGAAGCCCTAATAGGCTCAAAATCCTCACGCAAACCCATCATGAAGTGCATAAATTTACGGTAATCCTAATATTTGACAAAGAGCTCAATGTCCTTAGAACACACTAGTGGAGGATCTGCAGTAGAGAATTGTTCCCACATAGTAGAAGTCTGAGAATAAAATTCAGAAATAGACTGACCTGTCTTTTGGCACATTTGATAAAGTTTTGATTCAATGTGGAACTCCAAGCTTGAATCATTAGTACAATTATAGCGATTAGCCAAAAATTTCCAAGCAACCTCAACAGTCTCAAGACGAGGAAGAAGATTATGAATGGAGGGAATAGAGGTATTGATAAACTAAGACAAGATCTTACTCTGAATACTCTCCCATTCCTCTAGGCGTTCTTCATAATCATCTGTTGTACTGTAGTCTTGGAAGATTCTTCAGCAGCTATGGCTTTGGACTTAGGGTTTGGTATTGGCTTAGGAATTCAACCAGTCACATATCTCCACAGTTTATGACCCTTGAGAAAGACAGTCATATTCTGAAACCATGCATGATAGCTAGTAGGACCATCCAACATAATGGTGATAGGACATATGATCTCTCATTCATTTTGTTGAGCCATAATGAAGAAAATGACCAAAAAATGAGATTTAGAGACCTCAAATGCAGAAATGGAGCCCAAAATTGGAATCTAAAGTGAAAAACTGAACAAGACAAGTCCTGTTGAAAATTTTTTACTTTGGTCAAAGTCAACGGTCACGGTCAACGGTCAGAGTCAACAGTACTGTCTGCTGTCGTCACTAGATGACGTGTGATGCTGACATGGCGATGACGTGCTAGGGCTGACGTGGCACTCAGAGGAGTTGGGCGCGTGAAAGAAGTATGTCAGGCGCGTGGGAGCGTGTGAAGCTTCGCGATGGCGCGTGGGAGCACGTGTAGCGCGTCTTCGACATCCAAAAACTTGGGGCAGCACGTGAGGGCGCGTGAGAGCTCCTTTGGGACATTTTTTGGCTGGGTTTTGATCGGGGAAGTCTGATCTATCACGTTGTATCTGTGGTTCGACGATTTGATTGATGAATAGACTAGATCTGAGAGGTAGTGGTTGGGTGTGACGACGGTGACTCGCTTCTGACGGTGGCTACCAGTAAAGGCAAGGGCAGCGGAAGAACGCCGGAAAATACCACTAGGTCAGAGCAATGGCTCTGATACCATATTAACAATATAAAGTGAAAGAGAATGACTGAATAGTCTGTATACTGTGTGTAAAACAATGTACAAAAGAGAGCTTTATATAGGATAGGTATGTGTGTAATACAAGTAACATGAGTGTAGTACAAGTAATATACTAGGCTAAGCCCAATAGGCTAATCTAGCCTAATCTATACACTAACAACCAGTTTGGCTAAATCTCCTAATTTGGACCCGCGGACATCGTTTCCCTTCAAACTCTTTTCAGCTTCAGCCAATTTTTGAAGCTCCACCGGATTCTTTATGATCACACCCATCTCTCTTTCAAGCTTCTGTGCCACCTCCTTGATCCCAACACCAACCACAGTGGTGTATTTATCATAAAGAAAGCCCTTCAGAACTTTGTGCTTGGTACCGGTGAAACTGCGTCGGGAATAATTAACATCATCAAGGTTATAGAGAAGGCAGTGACTCCCAACGCATAGCTGCAATAATTGAAATGGAGCATCTTTCGCCATCCCTTTGTAGTTGCAGAAACCTCGTCTATAGCCATGGCCGGTATCAGCACACAGGCTAACAACAAGATTCTTTTTCTTGCCATATATTTCTCGTATCTCGCCTATACAGAAACTGAGATGTTCCTCATCCTGAACAACCCATGTGGTGTTTATCATGAATTCTTCACCAGTGTTAACTACGTACGTGTGCCAGATTTTCTTGTCCATCTCAACGCTAATCTCCATGGGTGCTTTCTTCTTGGCCATGGTGCTGCTAGACCCTTGTGTTTTTGTGATTTTGTATCGCTTAGTTTCCACACAAGAGATTGATCGCCTACAAACTAAACACTAGTTTTTCTTTATGATGGCTTTCAGGTTTGCGAGTGCTTATATATAGAAAGAGAAGTCGGTTTAGAGATAAGTCGGTTTACAATCTCTTTTCCAAGTTGGATAAGGATTATGCAAGTTTTTGACTTGATTACGTGATTATTGCTTTCATTATAAGTATTTTTTTACGGTTGTCTACTAGGATTATGAATCCTATCGTAAGTAGATTTTCATCTAATACGTTTGAACTGGATAGAAAGTAATGGAAGAGATTAATGCCAAATTAGCAATTGTTCAAAACAAATAACAGAAAGTGAGACAAACAGTGAATATGCATGCGAGTGATTTTATCAAGATTTTCTTTTCCCTTTAAATACTTATGCTCTTTTTTTTTTCTTTTTTTTTTTTGATGGGACTTATGCTCTATTTGTTTTGCCATTAAATATTTTACAGAAAATATTTTTAGCATTTTACCCTAATTCTTTACCCCCACCCCAATTGGGTGGATGAGGTTGCCAATTTGGTGTTTGTGAGGCACCAATTTTGGTATTTGTTAAATTTGTTACCTTGAGTACTTGAAAATATGTTAACTGAAATTTTATTTTTTTTTTTTTTTCAGTAAAACAAATTGTTTGTATATTTAGACCTCTGCACACTCAAATTATTTTAACTAATAAATTAACTAAGTTGTTACTTAGGTCAATTAAGCAGATCTAGGTTAAACAATAGCAATAATATCACATAAAGCGGAATATTAAAGAAGACAAGCGATATGATGACCTAGGAAAACTAATGAAACCGTCCAATTTCAAGGTAAAAAACTTGGGGATGATTTAACTTATACAATCCACAAAGCAACAAATTCACTAAATAAGAATGGAAGCGTTTACAATAGATTTTTCCCTAAATCTAATGCTCAGTCTTATAGTACTTACTCACGTGACCACACGTAGCTACGAAATTAGGGACTCTTATATTTTAATTTGTTGCACACAAACACTCCAGTTTGTGACTTTAAGATTTCACTCAAAGGTTTAGATCATCAACAGTAGTAGATCTTGTATGCAGCAACTTATCTCCACCAATTCATGCAATTTCAATCTTATCTCCAATAGATGCTTGTTGAGTTAGAAAGTTATAGAATCTCTCAGATCTCACAAGAGTAACTCACAAGACTTGGACAACGTGCATTAGGTTTTTGATTTTATACCTAGCAATGTTGGACTTAAACCCACATTTTGTGGGCTTTTGGGCCTTCTTTAAAGTCTACAAAATTCGTGTCTCGATCAATCAAAGAACGCACTCAATCGGTCAAGCCTTGCAATTTCTGAATTCTTGTTTCTGTAGCTTGACTGTTCTTGAATCTTGACTTGAATCAACTTGAGCAATGTCTAAAACTGTTCTAAGACATAAATATCTTATACTAGACATGTGTTTGTACTCGGTTTTCCAACATACATAAAATTAGAACCTAAACATTTAATCTTAAATATTTAGAACCTAACAAGCTCCTCCTTTGGTAATCTATGACAGAACATACATACACATGAATTGCTCAAATTCAAGATTTAACCCAATACAAGTTATTGCCCTACTACAATTTTGTCATAATCTACTATCTACAAGTTGCAATAATAAATAGCAACATCATTGAAAAATTAACCTGTAAATTCTTGAAGCACTAAAAACAAACTATAAACGCGCGTATGGAAAATACAGTATAAAACATAACTTGGTTTCACAAATCCAAACTAAAATAAGATACCCGAAGAGAATAAACAATGTATCAATATCGTCAAGTTTGTGAGACAAGTTATAACAAAAGAAAAATAACCAAACATACTAAACAAAATAAACATGGATAAACTAAACTCAAACTCCCCTTAAGTACATACATCATCTCCAACAACTCAAACAAAAACTCCCCCAAAATTCCCCTAAGTATAACAACTCTCCTCACTACTACTCCCCCTTTTTGTTACGTATTGCCAAAGGCAATCATCTCAATCATTCAAGGGTAGAGGTGGTGGAAAAGAGCTCTTATACTCACTAAAATTAGCTCTCAAAGCAACTACATTAGATATCAAGGAGTCCAAAAGTTGTCCATGAGCCACCTACATCGTCATGAATATCTCCATCATGATAAGTTGTGACGATTGCATATCAAGAACTCTCTCAAGCATGGAGCAAAGAGAAAGAGAAGCTCCAAAAGGACCAGTAGCAGCATCAACATTTACATCTTCATCATCATCAGCGATAACAGCAATTGTAGGATCAATATGCTTATCCTCATGTGAATGCCCTACTCGTTGTTTCTTTGTTGTTCCTTCACTTGGCTTTGCTGTCTTCTTTTGTGCATTGCACTGCTTTAGAAAATTAGCTCTTAGAGGTGCCATTTGATGAACAAGCTCAAAAGAGGAGGGACACTCAGACTCTAGGTATTCTAAGATCCTAAGGATAGAAATAGTAAAATAGAGTATTTGTTTCCTAGCATTATTCCTATGGACCTCAACAATTGTTTGAATGAAAAAAGTGGAAAGACACATGGAAGCACTAGTGATAAGAGCATATAACAATATACACCTATCAATAAGAATTGTACGCAGATTGTCAATAACATATTTTGTCCAGCCCCGATTTATGTGTCAAAACAAAGACCAAAAAATAAAAATTAGAAAAGGTGAAAGATCATGAGTTTCAAAGCCAAAAAGGGAAAAAATAAATAAAACATGTTTGAATGGTAAATCAAAAAGTCACAACATTTGAAAAACCTGTTTTACAGAAAATCTGACCAAAACATTAATCAAGGGTGGTCAAAAAGTTGACTTTTGATCCGACTGTTGGATCATGTTGGATATTGGACCTTCTCATAAGGAATATTTTTCCCTTCGAAACAATAATTTATGGGCCAAAATCGGAGTTAAAACGGATGAGATATTACAAAAATACTGAAAGCTTAATAAAGTTTTCACTATATTTTTCAAAAAAACTGACAATTTTTTACCCAACTTCGCGTAATAAACTATACCAATTGAGCAAGAACTGGAATAAACAAGATGGACCATCTTGAAGAACAAGGTTTTATCTAATTTTCACCAAAAAGGGCTTGACGATATCAATTCCGGATTAAAAGATATGAATTTTTCAAGGGAAGATGTTCAGAATTTTCAGCTTTGCGTCACCTCCCTTCTGTGCGTGATATCTCGACAACCGTAGTTCCAAACTGAATGAGTCCAAAAGCATTGGAAACTAGACATCCAGATATTTCTGTGCATATAAAATTCGAAGAAAGCAAAACTCGGAATGGCCTCTAAACAGCCACACAAAAATCGGACCAGAAATTTTAAAAAAAAAATGCTGATAAGGAAAATGATGTGGCGGATAACGATGGAGCTGGGGTACACCAATGCTAGCCGCCCCTTCAAAGGGGCAGCTAGCACTAGTATACTATTATGCTTGTTCTGCCCTTCTTTTTGAGGCTAATGATTTCTTTTTTGATGAACGAAAAATTGGGTTGGGGAACAGAGTTGGCGTCCTGAGCAGATATATAATATACTAACATATATATGAGTGAGTACTTGTTTTGCCGATAGATTTTTTGAAATCTTTACAATCAGATCTTGAAGTCTCTGTTAGATTTCATGAATTTTGACTTGTAGAAACTCAAGCCTTAGATTTCTTTTTTGTTAGGTTGTAAGTGATGATTTAAAGAGCAGTTGATGATTCCTCAAACTCCATGAGTTGTTCTCAGGATAGGATAATATTCTCCGTCCAATATAGGAGTCCGTATTATTCTTGGGCCATTTCCAAAATTTAATTTGTAAGAGAAGATACTGTTTCTGGCCTCCTTTGTCATAAATTGTTGGTAAAGACTGTTGTCTCATATTGATCGACATTGTTAGCAAGCTGCCTTGGCTAAGTTTTAAAGCTTTGATTGGTTGGCGGTATTCAGTGCTAAACTATCTTAGTTTTTGATTATTCAAAAATTACATTTTGATGCTCTCTTAAATAATGAAGATATGTAGAAAGGAAACTGATGGGAATACTACATAGCTACACTTTGTGGTCCAAGGGATTATTAGAACTGAAGGTACAGGTACTTATTCTACCAGTGAGAAATGAGAATGTTGAAGACAAAGTGGGAAAGTAGAGACCTCAGCAATGTCAAAGAAACAGCATAAATGGACTCAGGTGTGTTGAACAACTGTGTCAAAGCTTGAAATGTGAGTTGACAACGTAGATTGGCTTTGCAATTTCAGAAGCCATACGTACAGACCAAAATTCTTCAACTAAATGAAACTCTTTTTTTTTTTTAATTAATTTATTTTTTAAATGATTTTATATAGGAATTGAAACTCTACTCATGAAGAGGGTTGAAGAGGAAATTTCTTGAGTCAAGGCCAATAATCTATTTATGAGTTCCAGTTTGCTCAACTGGTAAAGTTCCAGATAGTTGAATAAGAGATCTGAAATTCAATTCTCGTCTATATCAAAAACTGATTGGCGACTTAGTCTAATAATAAAAAACTATTGTCAGGAGTGGACGTCATAGGTTGAAGCTCTCTAAAAAAAAGAAGTCTATAATCTACTTTGGTCCACTTTAGTCCCCTCAGTCCATTCGTCCGATTCAGTCTATTTAAATTTACTTCACTTCATTCGATCTATTCAGTATAATTTGGTCCACTTCAATCCATTTCAGTCCAATTCTATATATTTGGTCCATTTCAGTCCACCTCGGTCCAGTTCAGTCTATTCGGCCCAGTTCGGACTAATTCGGTCTAGTTCGGACCAATTTAGTCTAGTTCCGCACATTCGGTCCAGCTGGGTCTATTTGGTCCACTTTCGTCCATTACTCTCTCTCTCTCTCTCTTTCTCTCTCTCTCTCTAAACACAAAATTTTCTCAAGTTTGAAAATCAAACAATTGAAAAATGCTTCACAAATATAATTTTGTATTAATCAAATGGTGAACACAATACTCTGTTTTAATTATATTACAAAAGAGTAATTTCCTGATTATATTTTCTTTGTAATCTTAACTCGAACGCAAAATCTTCTTCACTTTGAAGGGAAGGTGGATCGAATAGTCTTCACAACAAATTTTTGGCTTTGGGCTTGTTAGAAATTTGTTGTTCTTCAAGTCTTTCAAATGTTCTCCAAGTTCTTCAAAGATTCTTGAAATTTGGGTTGAAATTCTTTAGTGCCTTAAAGGCTTGATTCATTGAAGTTCAATGACTTAGAACTTTTGAATTTTATGGAGGCTCTTAAGTTTGGTTCCAATAGAACTTTAAGTCCTGGAAGAATTATTCAAGTGAACTTCTTTGAATGTTCTTCGTTCGTTCTTGAGGCAGAATTTCTCAAGAGTTTTGGCTTCTTGAAAACTTGGTGGAAAATGAGAGTGGAGTGTCCTCTATTTATAGTGGTTCCAGAGGATAAGTCCCACTTTGAATTGATATCTTTGAAGATAAATAGTAGACTTTGATTGGCCTAAATTTTACTTATAAATACTTATCTCTATATATCTATTGTGATCAATATTCTATTTTGATAAAGGTAATAATCAATAAAGAGTCCTACCATAATTTGTTACTAGTAAATAATTATCTCTATTTTATTTAGTTATTTTAATAAAAAAAATAGTTATCCATCAATTTTGAATAGGAAATTTATCTTTATCTTGTGGGCATTGGGTAATTTTAATATGTCAATGTAATGTCAATTTGGATGACTCATGTCGCATTTGATTTAATTAATTTAATGACACATAAATTTGGAATTTGTCACTAAATTTTAACATAGTATATTATAATTGGCTCAATTAATTTTTGATTCCTATAAATGCCCTCTCCGAACTTAGGTATGTCTACAGTTCTAAGCGTAGAAACTAGACAAGACCCACAACTTTTTGATGCTATTGTTTTCAGCACCCTTCATATATACATACCTTTTTATACCATATCACAATGATCTCACAAGGTTGATTTGTTGCCCAAGCCACGTTCATATCCCTTGGCCGAGGTATATAGGGGTGGCAAAATAAGCCCAAACTCATTTGCCCACCTAAATCCACCCACTCTAATTGAACCCAAATCCACCAAATTATTAGTTGGGTTAAATGGGCATCAACCCAATTAGACCCAGTGATTATTGGATTTTAACTAAAAACCCAATAAGACCCATTTAACCCAAAAACAATTTACCCAAATTCAACCTTGCCCTTCCTAAAAAATAATAATAATAATAATAATAAATTAAAAAAAAAAAAAAAAAAAAAAAAAAAAAAAAAAAAAAAAGAAAAAGAAAAAGAAGAAGAAGAATGAATACTTATGCATATTGGCAGTATCTGAGAGGATTACTAAAGAATCATAATCATATCACTTAACTTTTTAATATCTTTGTTGTTGATGTGCTACTACTTTAAAGAAGTGAGAATGAGAATTTGTATTGTGCATGAAGATCTATAGAATAGATGGGGTTTGATGGAAGGTTGAATAATCAAAACACTTTGAAATGCATATCATTTATGCCAATGGTGTGAGATCATAAACATTTTCATGCATGATAGCTTAGTGATTGACTTTGTGTGGATGGTAGAAAAGATTCACGTCTAAGATAGATGTGAAAGCATTTTGTTTAACTCTTTGCTTTCTCTTTGCCCATTAAATAATAGGTTTAGGGATATAAAACTTTTTAAAAATATTTAATTCCTATTTTGCAGATTTTAATATTGAAGTTAGAACAAGAGCTGCACTTATCAAGTTAAAAACGGATTAAGAGCTTCATATTGGGAAATAAATTCAATTCCAGGTTTTTACATTTCATGTTAAGTGTGTGCTCAATGCTTGATATATTCTTTTTCTTATTTGACATGGCAAATCTTCAGATGATGATTTTCAAACCACATGATCATATCTTTTGATTTTCATGATGGGAATGATGGACTGTATAACTTAAAGTTTTTGGTGTTATCTTTAATGTGAATTACTAAATTCAACTGTGGATTAGTGAAATTAAATAATATGATTTTCATTTTGTTAAGTGGACATTTTCATGTGGAGGTCTTTGTTATTGTCAAGGAAGNGTAAATGAGTTTTATATACCCAACTTAATTATGTCCACCTAAACCACTATTTGACACCCCTAGAGTAATATCAAGACTCAAAAAGTTCAAATGTTATTCATAGAGTTTAGGACTGGATTTCGGATAAGTGTCTTTCACCCCCTTCAATTCTTCACTCTAAGCAGGATACTAACTTGTAATGCTTCATAGAATAATAAAGACTCCTCATAACAGGTGAACAGCTTGTATTGCTAGGTTCCAAGATCCAAACCATCAGATAAAGGAGTAATCTCCTCGTAATTTCGACTCCTTTTCCTAGCCAAATTGGTCCTTGACTATAACCATGCCAATATGACTCCACGTTAATATTAATAATGGATAGTATTCTTTTGGACAACTTCAATCCGAGGAGGACTTCTTTTGGACTTCTTTTTCCAACTCAAACTTCTTGATATCAACATCCAAAGTCCAAAAATGAATAAGGATTTAAACTCTTTATCTTTCGAAGAGTCCTACTTAAACTCGGAATAACAATAGGCAAATACTAATTACTGAGATGTGTGTACTCCTGAAGCTTTATCCTTACCGCAAAAGACTTCTTCCCCTAGTTAAATTCGTCTCGACTGAATGAGTTCTAGTTGGAATTAAATTTTCTTTAACCAGCCCTATAAAAGGATAGTCACAGCCGCAAAGAACTGAATTCGCAGTCTCTCTGGTGTAGTGCGTGAGTGTAGAAAGATCTCAGTACAAAATTTTCTTTTCTTTTTTTCTCAATCAGGTAACAGAATGATCTTCTATTCTCATAATTTTACGTTCATGTTTCTTTTCTTCTCTTTTGTTTGCTTTTCATTGTCACTCTTTTTTTTCATCTTCAGAACGTGGCATATCACAAAGCGCTAGAGATACTCTTCTTGCTATGCACATATTCCTTTTCTTCTTCAAAGGTTCTTTCTCTCTTCAAGTATGAGACAATTATCTTTTTCACTTTATCTTGATTTTGCTTTCTATGCATGTTTTTTTTTTTTTTTTTGGGGTTCAATATGGCATGAACAGTTCTTCTGGACCCTTCTAATACATACGGATATATGAGATTCAGTTAGATTGGTTGATTATCTTCCTTTTGTTCCTTTTCCTTTTTTATGAGTCTAATTTATTCTTTGCCACAACAACCCCCACCCCCCCCCCCCCCCCCCCCCCACCCCCCCCCCCCCCCCCCTTCCTTTTGTGCAGCCACGGGTCCTCTTAGAATAATTTAGCCTCAAATTTTGCAAGAGTTCCATCACCCAAATCTTTGGAGGTATTGTGCAAAAGCTTTCTTATTTGTGAATTTCTTTTCTTACATGTCTATTTATTATTATTATTATTATTATTTTGTATTGTTTTGCGTTGGGTTAGAAAATGTCATATGGTGATTTATTGGCACTTGTCCATGAAAAGATGTGCATTCTTTGGCATCTTGCATTGGAGCTCTACCGACGCAATTATCTTGAAGACGAAGATCTTGCAAGAGTTTATTTTGTCCCCCAAGCCAAGTGGTCTGCCAATGCAACGATCAAGACGATCTTGAAGATGAAGATTGTCTATGAAGGACGTGCATTCATTGGCATATTGCATTGGAGCTTTACCGATGCAACGATCTTAAAGATGAAGATAGTCCATGCAAGGATGCATATTCATTGTCATCTTGTATTGAATCTCTACCAATGCAACGCTCTTGAATATGAAGACGATTTTGAAGATGAAGACAATCTTGAAGATAAAGATTGTCCATGCATGATCTTGATGATGAAGACACTCTTGAAGATGAAGACGATCTTGAAGATAAAGACTGTCTTGAAAATGTAGATTGTACGGGAAAGCACGCATCCAAACAACTAATTGTTGGAGAAGAATGAACAATCTTGTTTAGTCTTTGATAGAGACTAGCTAGAACTGGTATGGCTTGCAATCTTGAAGGTTCTAGGGAGAATTGTATTGAGATCTTCACTTGGCAAAACAAATGTGTAGAGCCAACAAGATAGTAATGCAGCTAAGTAGGTCTCTTCCCATAGTTCATCTTCAATCTTGAGTTTGCCAAAAGGAAGTTTCCCCTATTTGGACCAACCTTTAACTTTATTAAATAAACCATTAGGACTATGATTCTTGACAGGACGACTCAACCTCTTTGTCCTTCGAGCATGTGGTTTTGAATGTTTTTATTCACATTTACACCAAAAGCCGACCATTCACTCACCAAAACACACAAATCTAGTTCCCTTCTAGTATTAAGGTAATGAAAAGCCGCAAATAGGTGTTCATAGCTCTTTGGGATGAACCTCTATTTCCCATCATTTCCTGTCAATTCCTCACAACAAGGATGGCTTTATCATAAAGAGGACCAACGATAGGGAGCCTGCCAAGTCGATACAAATCCCAAAGAGAGATAGACATCTCGCCTAGTGATGTGTGAAGGGTGTTGATGTGTGGGCACCATGCTTCACAAAATGTTCGCATTACATCAGCATTTTGATCATATGTATAGAGAGATGCTAAAATTGTGTCATAGAGATAAGCCTTGATAGAATTTCCCTTGCTTCTAAAAAGGACATCCTCAAGCCATTCCCAATATAAAGGTATGTAACTATACTCTCCATGGATCTTGGAAAGAGCGCCCCAACGCGCTCTACCTGAAATAATACGACGACCATGCTTTACAAGAATTCTTCTTTGGAGTAACGTTAATTAATGACTCTTGGTCGCCATATTATTTCAGGCAAAACGTGTTGGGATGCTCTTTTCAAGATCAATGGAGAGAGTGTAGTTAACTACTTTTATATTGGGAATGGCTTGAAGATGTCCTTTTTAGAAGCAAGGGGACTCTTATCAAGACTTATATCTATGATGCAGTTTTAGCATCTCTTTATACATATGATTGAAGAGTTGATATAATGCGATCATTTTGTGAAGCATGGTGCCCACATACCAACACCCTTTGCACATCACTAGGCGAGATGTATATCTCTCTTTGGAATTTGTATCGACTTGGCAGCTCCCTATCTTTGGTCCTCTTTATGACAAAGTCATCCCTTGCTGTGAGGAATTGATAGGAAATGATGGGGAACAGAGGTTCATCCTAAAGCATTGTGAGCACTTATTTGCAGCTTTTCATTACCTTAATACTAGAAAGGAAGGGGATTCGTGTGTTTTGGTGAGTGATTGGGTCGGCTTTTTGTGTAGAAGTGAACAAAATTATTCAAAACCACATGCTCAGAGGACAAAGTGATTAAGTCATCCTATCAAAACTCATAATCTTGATGGTTTATATAATAAAGTACAATGTTGGTCCAAATATGGGAAACGTCCTTTTGTCAAATTCAAGATTGAATATGAACTATGGGAAGAGATGAACTATGGGAAGAGACCTACTTAGCCACATTACTATCTTGTTGGCTCTTCAAGTTTGTTTTGCCAAGTGAAGATCTCAATACATTTCGCCTTGGAACCTTCAAGATTGCAAGCTTCATGGCAGCAAGTTGCCCTGTTAGTCTAGCTAGTCTCTATTGAGGACTAAACAAGATTGTTCATTCTTTTCCAACAATTAGTCCTTGGGTGCATGGTTCAAAAGATGTGACAAGTTGATGAAGAGGAGATGAGAGGTAGAGATGGTCCCACTAGGCATGCCAAAACTTTGTAAACACAAAATTTTCTCAAAGTTTGAAAATCAAACAATTGAAAAGTATTTCACAAGTATAATTTTGTATTAATCAAATAATGAGTACAATTCTCTGTTTTGACTCTTTTACAAAATAGTGATCCTCTGATTCTATCTTCTTTGTAATCTTGACTCAAATGCGAAATCTTCTTCACTTTGAGGGGAAGGTGAATCGAACGGTCTTCATAATGAATCTCTGGCTTTAAGCTTGTTAAGGATTTGTTGTTCTTCAAGTCTTTCAAATGTTCTTCAAGTTCTTCGAAGATTTTTCGATTCTGAGTTGAAATTCTTCAATGCTTTAGAAGCTTGATCTATTGAATTTCAACAATTTAGAACTTTTGAAGCTTATGGAGGCTCTTGCGCTTGATTTTAATAGAACTTCAAGTCTTGGAAGAACAATTTAAGTGAATTTCTCTGAATGTTCTTCATTTGTTCTTGAGGCAGAATTTCTCTAGAGCATTGGCTTCTTGAAAACTTGGTGGAAAATGAGAGTGGGGTGTCCTTTATTTATAGTGGTTTCAGAGGATTAGTCTCACTTTGAATTGATCTTTTTGAAGATAAGTAGAAGACTTTGATTGGCCCAAATTTAATTTATTAGATACTTATCTCTATTTATCTATTGTGATAAATATTCTATTTTGACAAAGATAATAATCAACAAGAAGTCCTACCATAATTTGTTACTTGTAGGTAATTATCTCCATTCTATTTAGTTATTTTAATATAGATTATTATCTATCAATTTTGAATAGGAAATTTATCTTTTTCTTGTGAGCCAAATGACATGTGGCAAATTTTAATATGCCAATGTGATGTCAATTTGGATGACAAATGTCATCATTTGATTTAATTAATTTAATGACACATAAATTTTGAATTTGTTACTAAATTTTGACATGGCATATAGTAATTGGCCCAATTAATTTTTTGCCTCCTACACACTCTCTCTCAATACATAAAGGTTTTTTTTTTTTTTCCCAAAACAATACATAAATTTTAAGTGGTGCTAGGAATACTACAAATTTTAAGACTAAAATACAAATTGTACCCTCTAAGTTTGACTGAAATTTTAAGTCCTCTAACTTTACTTTAGTTTGATTGATTCATCTAATTTTCTAATTCAAACATTTTATCCAATTTCATTAAAAAAAATATTCCATTAAAAAAATATTTTTCTCACATGAAAAAAAATCTGTAAAATTAAAAAAATATTTTATAAATTTTTTGTACAAGAATTTTTTTTTTCAAAATATCTTTTTTATTAGTTAATTGCATACTTAACAAAATTTCTTTTAGCAGAATTTGATGAAAGTTCTAAATTGAATAAATTTAAAACTTAGATGACTCAATTGAATAAAAGTAAAGTTAAATAATTTAATCAAAAGATTTTATCAACTTTTAAAATCCAAATAAAAATAAGTAGTTAAGAAGTTTATTTTGAGTGCATACAGTCAAATGTTGGACATTGACTATTTACTAAGATAGAAGGGCAAGCTGTGAGAAGGGTTTATCTATTTTGAAGTTTTGGCATCAAAGACAAAGATATAATATTCCTTTCACTAAAGTTTACAGTCGAAGATGAAAATTTGGGAATGAAAAATTCAAAAACAAACCTCTTTTTACTCAATCCAACACAAATAGTTAAGATAGGTTCATCTTTTTTAGATCAGATTCCCACACATTTTCAAACATATCATAAAGTTTTAATGTTGCTTATGATGCTTATGTCGGAATTTATTTGATCAATTACCAATAAAAGCAATTTTTCTGAGGATTTTTTTGTAATGATTTCGCGGGCATTTAGATAAAGATATTTGCCTGAAGAGTTTACTATTTTGAGTGGGCCTATAAAGCCAACCCCAATGAGGTCCTTGTTTAGCAATGACCAAAAAGAAGAAAATCTATAGGGAAAAAAAAAAAAAGTATAATTCCTAATAGGTTTATTAATTTAAGGATTATAGGTTCAAACTTCAAAGTAGATTTACAAAAGGAAAAGATGGTGATCTGATCCAGTCTCTGTATGGACTTTACATGGAAAAAAGAAAGGTATAAATCCAGTGTCATATGTTACCTAATTTGTGATTGTCAGGGTGGTATGTGCATTTGACCAATGAGTTTTAAATCAAATGCATTTTTTTTTTTTAATTTAATTATTACAAGTAGGATGAAAAAAAATTCAAACCTTAATTCTCTTTATAAAAAGATTAGGCAGCGCTATTGAGTTGTAAAGCTATTCACATATAACATTTCTTTCTAAAATAAGTAAAACGTGGAGGTAAGATCATATGTTCAAGATCCATGAATATGTTGCTTTTTTTTTTTTTTGGGAGGGGGGGGGGGGGGNTCACTCCATCCTATAAAAACGATAACTTAAAAAAAAAAATATATATATATATATATATATTCTAAAACATATGAAAATTTTCAATAGAGAAAGTTCAATTTCCTATATTATCCTTAGCTTTTATAAAAATGAAAAAATAAAAAGAAAAGAAAATTCTATAAAAAAGTTGTATCACTATTACTATATAAAATGATATTTTAGAAGGATCACTATTATATATATATATATATGTATATATATATATATATATAAAGAGAGGGGAAAAAAAAGTGTGCATTGTAGAATTCATCTTTAAAAAATGAAGGCTCTTTTTCAAAAGATCATGAGTTTAGTGAAAGGGCTTTTTTCCCATGGCATTTCTGTCTTTTAGGATTTGGGCCTGGAATTGATGCGCCAGCCCAAAACTTGGCGTAGTTTGATAGAAACTTTGGGTCAAATTATAAAGGTCCAGATAGGCAAGGCCAATCCAAGTTTACCAGTCTCTATCTCTCTCTCTCTCTCTCTCTCTCTCCTAGCTGTCCATGATTACACATGCTCTTTGTTCCCTTTTCAAGAATCTGTACAACTGTGAAACAGAACAAACTGTCTTCACTACAAAAAATATATAACCCCAACAAAATAGTCCTCTTTGCGTACATTACTGTCGTTCTCATCCCATGACCCACCCATAACACCAAACTAGCTTCTACACTCACCACTCACCACTCACCACACATTTTTCCTACACAAAATCCAAGTTGTCTCCAAGTATAAGCCTATTATTTATGCCTCCTCTGAAACTTAAGAGTGACAACCCAAAAAGTAGGAGAATCCTAGCGTAGATAAGAGCAAGTATCCACCACATAACAATTTTAAAAAAATTTAATGACCCTTGAGACTTTGATAGCCAGACTGTAAAGAAGAAACTCCCATATGTACATTCCAAAATAACTTCAATTCCAAAGTCCAATAAAGGTAAGACCAAAAAACATCAAAAGCAAGTTTGGTACACAAATATCATAAGCTTAATGAGATAGAGGACAATGTTACTACTTCTATATCTAACTGCATTTTTGAGATGTGCATTAAAAGCTTAATTACACAGCTAATTGTTGCTGTTGATGAGAGGGCTCATCCTCATTGAAGCACAAATGGAGTTTGAGTGATTTTCCTAGATTTATAGATGACTCTGCTAGATTAAGAGGTGGTTGTTGCATCATCATCTCTCTTTGGAGGTAGGAGCAGTAGATGTGGAAGGTGTTGGGGGTCACATTTAATCTGAAGCCCAAACCAAATAGGAAATCTACTTCAAGAAAGTTCATTTCTATTGTGCTGATTCCTCCAACTTTTGCATAGTATGCATTGTTGTAGTAACTGAAAATTTCAAACCATAAACAAAAAACAGAACATTAGGACATGATTGTGGAAGAAAATATCCAGTTACATAATTACCAAAATGAATTTTGCAGTATAGGCATTTAAATTAAGTGAAAATAGGAAACTAAGCAAGGCCAATTTTTTTTTTTTAATATATATATATATATATTGGTTCATTGACCTCAAATCAAATTATTTATATAACTTCGCTGGAATCACATGCTTCTTGGCTGGCAATATGTAAAAGATCCAGGGTTTCACATGGCTGTACCCATTTGTATCTACACGTGGAAGCATTAATCTTCGACAAAGAATGTCCAGTGATTGTGATTTTACAAAAAAAGTGAATACAACCTTTGCAGGATATAGAAAACCAAAATTCAATATCAGAGACTTTTCAGAGTTTCAATTATTTGCAAAGAAAAACATTCAAATACAGCAAACCCAGAAAAGAAAACAGCAAGCTACAATTCTAGCATCAGGTCAAACAGATAAAGGAAATGCTGAATTTCACAATTTTATACCTCTATGAAACATGCTCTAAAACTAGCTAGTAGAACCTATATTAACAAAAAAAAAAAAACTTGAAAGCCAAATAAGAAAAGGCAAGATTTTTTTTTTTTAAAATATATATATATATATATATATTGGTTCATTGACCTCAAATCAAATTATTTATATAACTTCGCTGGAATCACATGCTTCTTGGCTGGCAATATTAAAAGATCCAGGGTTTCACATGGCTATACCCATTTGTATCTACACGTGGAAGCATTAATCTTCGACAAAGAATGCCCAGTGATTGTGATTTTACAAAAAAAGTGAATACAACCTTTGCAGGATATAGAAAACCAAAATTTAATATCAGAGACTTTTCAGAGTTTCAATTATTTGCAAAGAAAAACATTCAAATACAGCAAACCCAGAAAAGAAAACAGCAAGCTACAATTCTAGCATCAGGTCAAACAGATAAAGGAAATGCTGAATTTCACAATTTTATACCTCTATGAAACATGCTCTAAAACTAGTTAGTAGAACCTATATTAACAAAAAAAAACAAACTTGAAAGCCAAATAAGAAAAGGCAAGAATTTAAAGTTGTCACTTCATTTCAAACGTTAAGTTACATACAATATTAAGTTTCAAGAAAATTAAAAGCAAGGAATTGAAATTCTGCATCCAATATTATTGACTTCAAAACTATAACACTTACATATCATCCATGAATTTTGCAGCCACCATGACACTTGTGATTAGTAGACGATGAACGTTGAAGGAATTGACGGGCAAAGCGGGTTGGCTTTGAGAAAATCGATCAAGATAAACATATGCAACAATGTAACAGGAAGGGCTACAATTTGCATACTTGAAAATTCTCTCTAGGTAGCTTTGAATTGAGATGGTTGGTCGAGATAAGCCATGAAAGACAGAGATTTTCTGGGGCTGGAATTGACGGTTGAGATCGTTCGAATCGGCCACTTTTTGGAGAAGAGAAGAGAGAAAAGTTATGAGCTTTGGCATCAGATTTGGGTTCTCTAACTCAGCCATTGTTTTGCAACTTTTAGTGCTCTCTGTGTTTGAATTTTGATGTTGAATAATTTGGGCTATAAAAGGTTTATTAGCACTAGTCTATATATAAAAATAAAAATAAAAAACAGGTACAGTGGTCGTTAATTGGTTGGTATTTTGATTGACCAAAACACCCTCATAAATTTAAATAATGACCGACAAGTCTCTTTTAGTGGGTTTGAGTTCTTTTTTGATTAAAAGTTTGTGATTTTGAGTTGGGTAATCATTGTTATTATTATTATTAATTTCAAAAACTCAACTTGTGAAAGAGGGAACATAGGTGGAACAATGTGGATCAGTGTCTTTTTGTTGATAAAAATTTGGGGTTTTCTGGCGATTTATTGTAACATTATGGTGATGGTGGCATGCCATACCCATCATGTGATTACATGTGGGAAATTTGTGATTTTAATTGAAGGGGCCACTTTTTGGGAGATCTAGCATGTGTTTTGATTCCAAAAAATTGGGTGACATAACATGGATTTGCTATGTTGATTTATAGCATTGGTATATGCTGCTATTGTTCCAAGCATACAGAAAAAACAATGAATTTAAGAGTACTGATGGGTTGAATTTAAGTTCGAGACATCTAATTAAGGATTATTAACAACAAGCTTGACTAATAAAGTTTGGATAGGAAAGAATGGTAATCTGAGGAATAATCCAGCTTGTTAGAAGTTGTAAATGAACAACTGTGACTGCATAGATTTGTCTAAAATTTAAGAGCAAACAAAATCAGATCTAGAATTTCAAGTAGAATTTAGTGCTCTCTGTGTTTGAATTTTGATGTTGAATAATTTGGGCTATAAAAGGTTTATTAGCACTAGTCTATATATAAAAATAAAAATAAAAAACAGGTACAGTGGTCGTTAATTGGTTGGCATTTTGATTGACCAAAACACCCTCATAAATTTAAATAATGACCGACAAGTCTCTTTTAGTGGGTTTGAGTTCTTTTTTGATTAAAAGTTTGTGATTTTGAGTTGGGTAATCATTGTTATTATTATTATTAATTTCAAAAACTCAACTTGTGAAAGAGGGAACATAGGTGGAACAATGTGGATCAGTGTCTTTTTGTTGATAAAAATTTGGGGTTTTCTGGCGATTTATTGTAACATTATGGTGATGGTGGCATGCCATACCCATCATGTGATTACATGTGGGAAATTTGTGATTTTAATTGAAGGGGCCACTTTTTGGGAGATCTAGCATGTGTTTTGATTCCAAAAAATTGGGTGACATAACATGGATTTGCTATGTTGATTTATAGCATTGGTATATGCTGCTATTGTTCCAAGCATACAGAAAAAACAATGAATTTAAGAGTACTGATGGGTTGAATTTAAGTTCGAGACATCTAATTAAGGATTATTAACAACAAGCTTGACTAATAAAGTTTGGATAGGAAAGAATGGTAATCTGAGGAATAATCCAGCTTGTTAGAAGTTGTAAATGAACAACTGTGACTGCATAGATTTGTCTAAAATTTAAGAGCAAACAAAATCAGATCTAGAATTTCAAGTAGAAGAGTTTTAAATCTACAATATTTTTACAATATTTTAATAATAAATTTTAGGTAATAAGTTATTACTGGTTTTAATCTGAACCCACTACTGAAATTACTTTATTGCCTTCTAATAAGAAAGAGAAATAATCTACTACTTAAAATTTGTTACGAAAAATGTTATGAACATAATAATTCTCTTTCAAATATTATGGACCACTCACCATGCACCTACCTGTAGGCTATTTTGGGCTTGGATTCGGGTTGGATTTTATGAGTTATGGGAGTTTCATTCATGTGTGACTAATTCCCATGAGGAGTAGAAGTACAGTAGAACAAAAGCAATGTGTTCATAATTTTGTTGGACCACTCAAGCCCATTAACTTATATTTATGGAATGAAATTCTGTCACATTATGTGCATCTTGTTTTCAATGAAAGAACTTTTCCAAAGTGTAGCACTCTCTCACAAGTGCTATCAATTATCAAAGTCCTCCATATGGAATAAATGGCATTTTTATATATGAATTGTCTTACTCACGGATAGGAACCTTCACATGTATATAAATAATTTAATCAAGAAAAAGAAAGCACTAGAAAGAAAATATTTTCTCACCACGATCACCATTTTTGCGTGTATAATCAAGATGGTACTAAGAAAGGTACTTATTGTGACGGACCAATGATTTAGGTTTGATCAGTAAAGCCCACTATTTTGGGATCGGAATTCGTGTAAGATTGCTAAAAGAATTTGTGATTACATATTTTGCATTGGGTAACGGTGGGGTATACAAACCTCAGATAGAGGAAAAGTAAAAGAGATGAGGAAAACAAAATATAATTGGTCCAAAACCCATAAGTTTAATCTTTTGGATTAAGTGGTCTTATATGTATTGTGTTAGAAGAAATGTTAGGCCTACAATATTTTTACTACAAATCTTAAGTGGCAGGCTATTGTCGGTGGGATAAAAAAGTGATATCAATGGTAGATACTTATTATAACTAATAACAAATTGCTACTTAGGATTTGTTATGAAAGTGTTGTGGAAGTAGAATTCGTCTTATATTAAGGACTCAATTAGGGTCTCCCTACAGTATTATCTCTCAAACAAGTGGTAACAAGGTCTATGGTGATGTATAGCAAGGTGGTAATATTACCAAGGTCTCTTTCGTAGTTGGATTAAAGGCGAGGTGCATGTATTAGAAGTCCACATTGCATCGAACAAAACATGCCCATAAAACCCACACATGCATATGATCTTGGTAAAGACCCAACAAAATAGTCTTGTCAATATTGGCATATCAAAAAGGATGGTGCATCACCAGATTAATATTTGATAGTTTACACTACCGCACACCATTGGCATGATGGTCACTCTATAAATACAATTTTTTGTAGAATGGGGGGTAAGAGTCGAAGTTCAAGGTTCTAAGAAGGAGATTCACACTCATATATACTTAAATTAAGTTAGAGTAGAATTCTATTTTTCATAAAAATAAATAAATAAATTGACACTTTACTCCTAAGGTTTGTGATTTATATAAGAGATACACCTATATGACCACTCACGTTTTATTAATAATTGTGACATATTATCTAATTAATACACATGGGCTTTTATTTTATTTTTATTTTTGCTGAATAATTAATACATCACACGCACTCTGCACATGCAATGGAGCTCTTTCCTATTTTGAGTTTAATTTAATTTTTCAATTTGAATTTACCTATTGTTAGTGAGATTACACAGAAATGGATTTTTAAGAAACTAAAATTTAGGAATTGAAATGGAGTAAACTACTAGTTTAGTGTGTGCTAGCTTTTAGGAAAAAAAATGTATTAAACGTGCATGAAATATATTTAAATAGAGAGTGTGCTAATTTTTAGGAGAAAAGTTTTTCTTGTAGTTTTTTTTTTTTTGAAATTTTGTTGAATTACAATTTTAACCCTATTTTTTTATTTTTTAAGAATAAGGATTATCTAATTAGATTAGGGGTATCTTAAACATTTTTTGAAATCATAATTAACTTTCTAAATCCTCCTAATATATAGAGATACAAGGTTGGTAACCGCTTTAAAAGATTATATACCTTGAATGGGAATTAAATGTAAATATATATCATTCTAAAAAAAAAAATGTATATATTTAGCAGTTATGGGCAAAAGGAAAGTTAAATGGCACGTGTCAACACTTTAAGGAGATAAATTTATCTCTAGCAAACTTAAGATTAACGGAAAAAGATCTTTAGATCCCTTTGTTAATTATACGAATTAATTAATAATTAATTAATTAATTTAAGCCGGTTATGTGAATACAACTTAAAATAGTTAATTACAACCGCCATGAATACCAAATTTGGAATTTAAAAAAACAAGTACATGAACACACAAATTTGATGAAAATGTGAAAAATTGATGGAGAACACGGCAAAGAAAAAACCACTACAAGTGTACCTCTCCCAAATAATGCAATCAACTATAGGAGAGAAGTTTTACAATGTAGTTCAAACCATTGGCCCTAGTCACTACTCAATAGCTTAATTTACTGAAGTGACCCAACAATATCTCTAGAACTTCTAAATTCTTCATGCATGAATCCTTTTTCACAAACCTCATCTGCTATTAAAATTAGACCCTTTGATTGACCCTAAGGAGTAAGGACTCTTCTTGAAGATTTGAACTCCACAACAGTACATTAGGATTGTAGGTTTTGTGGTTTCAGCTCTTGATCACCGAAAGGTAGCAACTCCGTTGTGGATATCGACTATTGAACTCGTGAGTTGATCAATTTAGGTTTCAGTTTTTCTTCAATGTAATGCACAAAAACAGTCGATCTATGAATGAATGCTCATAAGATGTCTTTTATATTGTATGTAGGGCACGAAACCTAGGTAGCAACTGACTTCAATGAAATCACGTCACATTGTAATTTCAAGATTTTCAATTGATCGAGTAGTAGTCGAACGTAAGTCAATAATCCTTTTTTCATTGATTGAACAGTAAGTGAAAGGTATTGGAAAGTCTAGATTCGACCGATCGAGTATCAATCAAAAGGCAATCCAACTCTTGAATGAAGGACTTCTTATAGCTATATCTTGAACCTTTAAATCTTGAGCATTTGATACCCACTTTTAACTCAATTTAGATTACTATTTCATGAGATTTGTTGACCTAAAACCCAATAATTAATATAGGACAACAGGGGGAGGAGTGAAAGAAGAGAAAGAAGTGACTTTACATTCAAGACGTCATTTTCTTCTTACATGCTATATAACAATGTGTTCTTTCGAAAATTCACTTTCTTTAAAAAAAAAAAAAAAATCAGGTCACCATTGTATTTAGCACGAATTTTACATGCAGCAAATATTAAATGCGATGAGTGAAATACGTTGTTGTTTAAATCACCCATCTGAATTTGCTATTAAGCCGAGATGTCTGTTAATAAAGATGTGGTTCAATGCAAGCTGAGCCTCCAAAACCATAGTATGGAAATGTTAATTTCATGTTTTTAACATAACTAAGTTGAATTTTGTATTAATTTTTTATTGAGTTATACAGCTTAAATATTTTTTAATTTAATTGATAGTTTCTTAATCTTACAATTGGACATCCTGTTCTTTCTAAGCTTAACACGGATGCTAAATCCTTAAAGCAACTGAATGTTAAAATTACATATATGTAACTTAATTAAACCTAATTCATATGTTTATACAATTTTCAAATCATTGCAACCGAATTAAAGATATATACAGGTGGGTTTAGGGTTTTGGTTTTTTGTCCTGATTTTCAAATAAGAACTCAATAAGAGAAGAAACTATCTTAGATCATAGAATATTTATTTGTACCTAGATGGAATTATAGTTGCAAGGAAAAAAGAAATAGTTAAATTATCATCTACAATCAATGTGAACATTATCAACAAGCCATCTTTAAGGGTCTATTTGGATTGAGGGGGGAGGGACTCAATAAGAGAAGAAACTATCTTAGATCATAAAATATTTATTTGTACCTAGATGGAATTATATTTGCAAGGAAAAAAGAAATAGTTAAATTATCATCTGCAATCAATGTGACCATTATCAACAAACCATCTTTAGGGGTCCGTTTGGATTGAGGGGGGAGGGAGGAGGAGTGAAGGGGAGTAAAGTTAACTGAAAATAGGCTGATTTTGGACTAATTTTACTCTACTCTACACTACTCCCTCTCCCTCCCCCTCAATTTAAACGGACCATGTGATTATTGGTAAGTAAAAATTTGATGATATTAGTGATGGACCTGGAAAACCAGTAAGAATTTGCCACTTTAATGGTTTGTAAAAATATTTTAAAATAATTTGTGTTGGTATAGCATTACTCTCCCTCATTTCCTCTCGTTTGAAGCAATCATAATATGAATAATACATGTTATTAATGTGTTTTTTTTAGGGGAATGTTATTAATGTGTTAATTATCATTAAATATCCTTCTCTAATTTATTATATTATTATTAGATGTTAAATGAGTAAGTTGTATCAGAAAAAGTACCATCATTTATTTAGTTATTAAACTAGTAACACATTAGTATAACCATGCAATGCATGGTAAACTACAGAATAAGTTGTGACTTAAGGAATATATGCCTCTATTTTTTTTTTTTCTTTTATAGAAATTACTTTTTTTTTTTAAATTGATCTTAAATTAAGTTAGTGAAAAAAGAGAGGAAAAAAGTCATTATTTTATTATTATTTAAAATTCAATAGTTACAACAGGAGAGAGGAGAATTTAACCTTCGATATTTGACCCATATAACATAATACTTATAGCTTAACCCAACACAAATCCGACACGCAAACACGAATTGCCACCCTTACTATAAGGCTCTTGACTATTGACAAAACTATAATTCTTCTTAAACACATAAGTATTCCATCGAAAAAAATATTGAGATATTTCATGATTGTAATTTGCATAGTGTTAATGATTTGTATGAACTTTGTATCTGTTACTTGTAAGTTTTGTATATAGAAGTAAACTACAATTGCATAGCTGTAGGATAGAATAAATGGTCATGAAACGACTGCCGTTTATAGTCTACAGATAGGTCAGTTAGTTACAAAGCTTATTACATGTGTACAGCAGTCATTGGATGCTTAGTTAGTTATTTTTCTGTTTCTCCCTTTCTTGCCTCTGTTCTCACTATATAAAGAACAGAGTATGCTAAGCTTAATATACGGAATTCATTTCATACAAGTTCAGTGTTATTCAATTCCTTTCTCTCTCAATCTGTTTACACTCCTCCATTGATGAACCTTCGGAGCTTGTGTAAAATCAACATGGTATCAAAGCACGAACTAGTTCAGAGATCATCTCATTCTGGTATTCTCTGATTCTTCATAGTTCAATTGTGTTTTCTTCTTGATTTTTAGTGCTTTTTTCAGATCAACTAGAAATTTGTCTCATTATTTCTGTTGATTCTTGCATTAAAATCATCATCACCTAGGTCTTGATTTCATTAATCTGTTGGAATCTTGATCTTCATTCTTCGGTTCATAATTGAAATTGAAATCTTCAAGTTTTAGGGTTTCATTTTTCCTTCTTCGAATTTAGAGTCTCTTCATTCTTATCTCATTCACAGAATCCATTTCTTGCTTCTTGAAAGATTCTGTAGAAAATCAATTCTTGATTTCCTTGATTTTCATAATCAGTTCTTGATTAGGAACTTTGAGTCTTCATCTTTTCCCTTCGATAATCTGCATATAGTATGACTGAGAGTACAGCTAGTGCTACTGCTCCCACTACACAGCCTTGGGAAAGCACATCTAGTCCTTATTTTCTCTCTAATGGAGATAATCCAGGTATTTCTTTGGTGGTTCAACTTCTCACTGAAGAGAACTATAACACCTGGAGTAGGGTCATTCTCATCTCTTTAGATGCCAAAACGAAATTGGGTTTTGTTGATGGTTCTATCCCTAAACCTCAATCTGATCACCCACATTACACAGCCTGGTGTAAATGCAACAGCACTATACTAGCCTGGTTGTTTAATTCAGTTTCTAAGGAGTTGCAATCAAGCATTGTTTACTTCAAGACTGCCAGGGATGTATGGCTTGACTTACAATACAGGTTTGGGCAAGGGAATGGACCTACAGTTTTTGACTTAAGGAAAGAAATTAGTTCTTTGACACAGGAAGACTTGACCATCAATGCTTACTACACAAAATTCAAGGGACTTTGGGATGAATTTTCGGATTATAGAACATGTACATGTGGTCATCAAGTTGAGGATTGTACTATGTCCTTTCTGATGGGGCTGAATGAGACATATGCTGCTGTCAGAGGCCAAATTCTTCTTCTGGAGCCTTTACCTCCTCTTAGTAAAGTATTCTCTCTTTTGCTTCAAGATGAGAAGCAGAGAAAGGTGGGTGCTAGGAAGAAAATCTTGGTTGATGCCTCATCAGCTTTAGCAGCTTTTGGGTCGAAATCTGGGAACATCAAGAACTTTGTTAAATACAAGAATGGCAAACCTCAGTGTACTCATTGTGGAGCCATGGGACATGTAGTTGATAAATGTTATAAACTACATGGATACCCTCCTGGGTATAAATTCAAGAACAAAGGTAGTCAACCTGGTCAGTTTTTTGCAAACAATGTAACCAATGCTGAAGATCATACTAGTGAACCTGTTGCACTCACCAAGGTTCAATATCAGCAACTGATTGGGCTATTGAACTCCCAATGTCACTTTGGCACTCAAGCACCACCAGAAATGTGTTTGGATAATGCTCACCAAGCTGCCACCATCATTACTCAGCCTTCTCAAACTTCATTGGATTCCCAAGCCCAAAACATTTCAGGTATTTGTTTTTCTCCTTCCCTTGAACATTCAGTTTTTTCTTCTGGTGTCAACACTTCTCACATCAGTCCATCTGACTGGATTCTTGACAGTGGTGCAACAGACCACATGGTACATTCCATCCATTTCTTTACTTCTATCACTTCCTCTGTTCAGATTTCAGTTAAACTTCCTAATGGTGACATGGTTAAAGTCTAAGTAAATATATATTTAAAATGTGTTTTTTTTTTTTTTTTTTTTGGGTCCATTCCTTATTGGAAAAATGCCAAAGCCACAAACTATTTTGCATCCCTTTATTTTTTGCAAACTACTAATATAACATGTGATTATTAGTAAGTAAAAATGTGATATTAGTAGTGGACCCAAAAAATCAGTAAGAATTTGCCACTTTAACAATCTGTAAAAATGTTGCAAAATAGTTTGTGTTAATATATCATTACTCTCCCTCATTTCCTCTCTTTTAAAGCAATCATAATATGAGTAATACATGTTATTAATGTGTTTTTTTTAGGGGAATGTTATTAATATGATAATTATCATTAAATAACCTTCTCAAATTTATTATATTATTATTAGATGTTAAATGAGTAAGTTGTATTAGAAAAAAATACCATTGTTTATCTAGTGATTAAACTAGTAACATATTAGTATAACCATGCAATACATGCTAAACTACATAATAATTTGTGACATAAGGAATATATGCCTCTAATTTTTTTTTTCTTTTATAGAAATTAGGTATAAAAAAAATCTTAAATTAAGTTAGTGACTAAAATAATTAATTCATAAGAAACCTTTCTTGCTAATCAAATGAAACCAAAAAAAAAAACAAACAAAAACAAAAAGTTATTTTTTTTTATTATTTATAATTCGATAGTTACAATAGGGAAGAAGTGAATTTAGCTTTAGATATTTTCGTTGGAAACACTATAAGATGCCAACTAATTGAACTATAAGACTCTTGATTATTGAGAATACTCCAGTTCTTCTTAAATACATATACAAAAAGGATCCTATGAAGTACACATGAGACGGTATACAAATTTTGTAACAAAGTTTATAGGTATCAGGATATAGGATTTCATAACGTTTATTTTCATAGTGGTTTCTGCAATTCTGTTCTTCTGTACGAGGGAGGATTGTCATGGCAATGAGCAAGTGTACCGAAAGTGAGACAAGGTGAGTGATAGGAAGGAAAACTAGGAAGCCGAAGTTGATCATCTTCTTGTACTACAACAACAACAAGAAGTATAACCATAATTCATTCAAATATGATCAAATTGTCATAGCTCCCTTGCCCATCTTGAGTACCGTTTTTCTTTTTCTTGGAAAACTTGAAAGTTAAAATGCACAAGAAAATTCCAAAGAGTTTGACTCCTATATACAATTAGTTTTTTGATCATTTTAATTAAATTAAAGATACCTTAATTTAAAAATCAATTCATCTGAGAAATATATATTTATCAAACAAAAGTTGATTCAAACAAAAAGCCAGTTTCAAAAGTAATGGCGACTCTTCTAGGAAACCTTAGAAGTTGGAACAAAACGGAATTTGGTTAACTCAAGTTTGTAATCAGCCTAGGATCAGAATTTTTATTTTTAAATTACTTAATAGCTTGTGTGTGTTTGTTTCTTAAAAAAAAAAAATTCAAGTTTGCCCTTGTGTTCACTTCTTACCTGAATAGGGCAATGGTGATGTGTGAGGAGTAAATATTTTAAACGGACCAAAAAGATTTTAAGGGGTGATTGATCAAATATAACTATTAAAAAAAATAAAAATAAAAAACCTAATTGATGAGAGTTCCAAGAACCTCTAACATATGGTAAATAGTGTGTCTAGCAAAAGATATAGTTTCAAGAGCTTAGTTATGGGTGTGGAAAATGTGTTAGTAAATATCTACCATTGAACCAATCTCTAACTCCCTCACCTCAAACTCTCTTCCAAACTCTCTTTCCCTTCTTCTTTTCCTTCCCAACAATCTCTCACCCTCAAACCAAACCACAATAGTCCCACTAGTTTCACTCTCTTTGTTACCCAAAACTAAGAAAAACAATCCAAGAAACACACACACACACACACACACACACACAAAAAAAAAACCAACACTTGTCAAAAAACATTAACAACAATTTCGTCTATTTTAATGAAGATGAAGGGAGAAAAATCATATATATAAGAAGTAGCAATTTCACAAGGTGAGCTTTAATTACCCTTCAAGCAACACAGAATCCTAGCCACCAAAGTTGCTTGCTCCTCAGCCACCTCGGTTGCATACTCCTCAGCCACTATCGCTTTCTCCTCCAACTCCTCCACCAACAATCTTACTTGTTCCTTCACAAAATCATGTCCTAACTTGGTTCTTTAGTTCTAGGAATGTTTCAATCTACTCCTCTAAAAATAGTCCCTAGAACTTATCTCCTCTTTCTTTTAGAATCGTTTTGTGCCAATCTTCAACTAATATCTCCCTTTCTAAACTAGCTTTAGAAAACTCCTTCACAAATTTTGCTACTCCCCTCTAATTGATAATGACTTTTCATAATTTGATCTTCAATTTTAAAACACTTTTCAGCTACGCACTTCTTACAATAAACCTGCATTATATTATTAGTTTCCTCCAATATTTCAATAATTTTCCTTACAAAAAACTATAATCATTTGCATTCTATTTTATAAATTTGAAAATTGCATAATATAATGGTTAAATGTAAAAATTGCATGATATAATGGTTAATATAGATACACAAGTTTCATACCTACCCAAGAATGCAAATATCATTTTCAAAAAAAAGAAAAAAAAATGAAAATGTTTGATTTGATAAAATCAAAATGCAAATATCCCTTGGTTACTTTCTTTATGTCTTGATTGTGTGTTTATATATATTTTTTGTTGGACTTATTTAAACGGTTACAAAAGAAACTGCATTTGAGTAAGAGCACCATATTTCAAATTAATTGTTTCTCATATAAATTTTAGAAAATGAAATTAAAATTTCATTATATTTAAATAACTAATGTTCCATTTAACATAATTAATATAACAAATCAAAATAAATGTATTTATCCTATTAGTAATTAACTTAAATAAAAATAGTTTATTATATAAAATTTATAAAAATAATCATATAAATTTCTCTAATATAAATAATTATTATATGTAAGGACCTGTTTTGAACTTGTAGCCCACTATATGGAATGGCTCAAGCCCAAAAAGCTCATAAACAATAAATTTATAGAGAAATGGGTTGGAGAACTGGGCTGTAGTTAATCAAATAAACTTTGGAATTAGTCAGATGATAAGAGAATGAAACGAAATAGGATTATATTGAAGAAAAATTATCCTCGGCAAAGTCCGAGATGTACTGTTTTTTTATATTATCTTCAGACTGGGTTACAAGTTTGGTTCCTGAATGCTATAGTGTTTTTCTTCCTTCTTTTCCGATCCCCTTTCTTTTCTCCCTCTTCTTCCTTTTATACTCTTTCTCCTTTCCGCCACTATCTTCCACATGCATGCCAAATGGTGGATTTTGATACTTGTCCCATCAGCACCTCCTATAAGTTTTCATGTAGTAGCTGTAAGGCTGAAACCCACTATCCAGGCATCACTTCCACATTAATGCGGTTAGAGAGTTAGCTACAGAGCATTTAATACGGAGATAGCAGCTTTTTCCCTGGATACTTTAGGATCCTTCTATATCTTAAGCTTCCATAGTGCTTATCTGCATCAATTAAGTACTTCTGTGACGTTTCTTCGGATAGCAGATCACCTCTACAGGTCACGGCCTCGGTCAACTGAGGTGAATCTTGATCTCGGCACAACCCCTTAAGTCGTCACGATCTAAATTGACTTCTTTGTTTGTTAACATGATCCCTTCTAATAACGTTTACCCCTTCTCGGACACATTTCGTCTTTGGCATGGGCTTTAGGTCCATTATACAGCATGTGTAATGGACCTCCAGGCCCAATACCGCTACATTATATTATATGTATTTAATTCATTGGCTAATCTAACGAACTAATATTTTGATATAAATTCAAACTTATGAATAGTAATGTACGAAGTTGTGCTTAATAGATCTAAACAAAGTGTGAGGTGGCTTTTTTCAGTTATATATATTTTGTGTAGAAACAAAAGAAATGTACTCACCATTAGTGACAAGTATAATTTGAATTCCATTTTGGCTTCCCTAGTTACACATCATGTTTGATGACTTGGAACTGAGACCATCGTTTATGGTCTATCAGGCTTTCAAATTATAAGATTCTTCTTGGTTTCCATATATGACTTCCCATAGTAAACTCCCTGTGAAGCTTACCTTATCTTTCATAACTTGAACAGGCCAAGGATGTTACTGATTTAGGTTCTTTGAAGAAGGCAGCATAAATTTTTGTTCCAGGTAAAAATGCTCTGAATTCTTTTTCCTGTCCACTACCTGAGTCACTTATCTTCCTCTGCTCTTTCTGGTTTTGGTTTTGAATGCTAGTCATGCTGCGTGGCAGGTGGTTCAACTTTATACGCTGCAAGAACTATAAACATAAAGGAAGAGGAAGGTTTCAGGTGAGTTTGTTTTCTGATTTGATGGCAGGCTGTTAGAAAATATTGGTATCTAATACCATCAGAGTAGAGGTTGGGCCTTAAGAGGAAAATTAAACTTTTTGTTATATATGTAATCGTGGAAGAATAAATTCTTGATGTAGCACGAGTTCTATCACCTTTCCACCATACCTACAGTTATGAGCAATAAGAGGATCTATTTTGCTTATATTTTTAATTGGATTACGTTAAGACTCTACTATCCACTTTCTAGCAGTATCTCCATGAATTATAGTGGTCAGGATGTTAAAATATAATCACTACTTCTTGTAAGCCTTTGCATGTAATATTTGGAACTTTTATTTCCTAATGTACGTGTTTGGTGTTCAAATACTTGTTTCAGGACTTATTACTTCTATGAATTTGGTAGAGATGAACAGCATGTAGCATTAATGACTGCTGTTAACAGTGGAAAGGTTTGTTACTATTTCTTTTCAGTGATAGAATGCTTGTTTGTAAAAAAATATAGCCGGTACATACCAGGCTTTTGTGCCTGTGATGGATATTGTAAGAGCCTATTGCCCATTAGTTGATCAACTCATTAGAATTCTACTGAAAGGCCCAAGAACTTTCTGATAAAAAATTAGGATTTTGATTTGCACAAGAAAGCCATGATGCCAGTGATTTTGTTTTCATTTTGGTGTTTAATGATTTCATCAAGTAAACCAATGTCTCCCTTTCATATGTAGGCAATTATTGCTGGAGCAACTGCCCCAAGTTCTAAATGGGAGGATGATGGTGTGAAGCTTCGTTCTTCTGCTATATCACTAACAGCCCTGTAGTCAAACCACCAAAAATTCAAATAGCAGGTTATCTATAGCTATGACTCTCCTAAATTATCCTTTTAAATTTGTTGAGACAAAGAAAATGAATTGTATGCTGTTTATAATTTGTCCATTATTGCCAAATGAATTGCAAAGAAAAGGAGAAGGCTTAGCTTCAATTAATTACCTAGACATCATTGCCATGTTTCAAGTACTTTCTATGTTTATGCAATCATATTACCATTCATCTTTCTGACCGGGAATGGTCATAACCTCAAGCAATTGGTGCTTGCACCAAAATATTTCAGGTCAGTGAACTAAAGTGAGATACTTAAATGATCATGGACTAAGTTTTCAGCATTTGGCTAAGTCTTAGACTCAAGATCTAGCCTTCTATTTTCGGCTGTTGGTATTTTGAGAGCTAAGTTATTGGTTAAACTTAGGCCCTGGGGTTGGGGACCGGTGTTGAGAATGAAACAGAAGGAAAAAAAAAGTTTTAGGACTCATTTTATGTGACGAAGCCACAATGTGACATAACTTGATATGAATTTAACAATTTATTTATAATTTATATATTACTAAAAGCCAAAAGTAGCATTTAATGCTACTGTGCTCACGTTGAGCCATGTCAGTGTCCACGTCATTATCTTTTTTCTTTCCATTTTCTTATAATTATTTTTAATATTTTTTTTATTTCATATTTACATTTCTCCAACATTTCTCCCTCTATACCTTTTCATCTCCCCACTACTTCTCCAACCTTTCTCCTTCCCTCATCTTCTCATCTCCCCACTACCCTTTACATTAATATCATTCTTCATATTTCCCTTCATCTTTCTCTATTTTTGTCTCTTCTTATTCACACCCTCTTACCATAAATTTGTCACTGTCTCTTTCATTTTATGCATAGTTTTTTCTTACAAAAAAAAAAAAAAAGGTTCTCTCTCTCTCTCTCTCTCTCACACACACACACACACAAAATTTTTGGGTGGATCTTTATTTTTTATTTTTCTTGCATCTTCGCTTTAGGTTGATAATTTTTTTATATTCTTTAATCTACTTTAGGTTAATGCAATTCAGTTTTTTTTTTTTTAATGGTTGTTTTTTTTTTTCTCTTTCTTTAATTGTTAAATGTTATCATATTGCGTTATTCTTTAGGTTAATGCAATTCAGTTTTTTTTTTTTTAATGGTTGTTTTTTTTTTTCTCTTTCTTTAATTGTTAAATGTTATCATATTGCGTTATAAAGGATTAAATATAAAAATATAAAATTATTCTACTACATAGCATAATTTGGACAATTTAATTTGGTAGTTATTGTAATTTGATAGCATGATTTTTATAGTGCTCAATTTAGATGTTACACTATGAGACTTTAATCATTTTTGTTTATTTTTTAATCCTTTGTGGTAGACAAAGTACTCTTAATAATTGAATTAGAAGTACTCTATAATGCTATTTATTTAGAGAAAAGCAAAAGTTGGCTAAACAAAAATTATTGGATGAGAGACAAATTTTATCTTTCACAATTTTACTTTAATTATTATTATTATTATTTTATAACAATGCATATATAGAAATTTATTTCATAGATTTTGCTAATAATTGTTTATTTGATAATATGTTTTGGGTGGACGAAATTACAATTTCTGCAAAGAAATAACCTTAATAGATTATAAACAATAAATTGTTTTCCTAATTGGTCCAATTAATCATAGTTAATTTTTATTAAATTTTTTAGTTACTTTTTTCAGTGTTGTGGATTGTAGGCAGAAAAAATAAGTTTGAGAAATTTTGTCTAAAACTAAAAGAATAATTTCCAAATTTTATATTCTTTTTAATAATTTACAAGATGTTATAAATAACTTTTATTAAAAAATAAATATTTTTGTTAACTTGCCTTTTGAATTTTTGAGAAAAATTGTATTTTTTTTCATTTTAGTACGACAAATATTATTAAATTTATGATTTATGATTGTTTCTATATTACATTTACGTTTATTCTTATAATAAACAAAAATATAATTACAAAATACATTACTCTTTATTAAATTAGTTTAAATTGTATAAAAAAAATTTAATAAAACTACCATAAAAATAATTATCATACGTAACGCGCAGGTTCACGGCTAGTGATATAATAAATCCCAACTCAATTATCAAAATGCCCAAAGAACAAAACAAAATAATTATATAAAACGTCATTATTTTTTATATATAGCATACCTCATCTGCATGGCCTGGAAGATCTAGTTTCAACTTTTGTGTTCGGATATCCCAAACCTAAATGATTGTAACAAATTTACAACAAAAGGTTATGGATATATCCATCCTTGGCAACACTAATAAGGCATCAAGATGTAGATACTCTAATGTGAAGGGTTTACACACATATAATTCCTAGTTAATATTAAAATGCACCAACACTTTCTTTTTTAGCTCATTCTTACTTTTCCTGCCTTCACCGTGTTCTCATTGTTCATACCATGCAGCTACATTTCAGATGGGACTCAAAAATTTTCTTGGATTTGATGTGCCATTCGTTGAATCAATTTCTACTGCCTCTTTCATTTTTCAGATGATTCTGGGACTGCTGAGCCAGTTAATGGTTAACTGTCTAGCATCTTTTCTTCCTAGGACAACTTTTATGTAGCTTAAGAATATAGCATATAGAGTTTATTGAAAATGTTAATTTGAGGGAACTTTACCATTTTTGAGATTGTATAAGGTAATTTATCTTCAGCGTTTATCTGAAATTTTGATTGTACAACCCCTTCAATTCAGCGTGCATGTTTGTGGGGGGAATTTTAACTTGAACTGTGACTAGCCTTTGTTATATTAATGAATGCAGAAGAGATGTGACTTAGTTTAACAAGAGCCCATTAAAGTGCTTTAAGATGATTAACAAAGTTAAAAATGCCAGCATCCTAATTTAAAATTACAGTTAATGTCATGAAACACCACGTGTGTGTTAGTCCCATCTGCTGTTGAACACTTGCACATGCACCCTTGCCCACCCATGGCCCTCCAATGAAAGGCAACAAGGCTGCCTTTAATGCCACAAAGAATTCATCACCCAGAATAACATCAAAGTCATCCAACTATCTTTGCCTCTGAGTTCGCTGTTTTGATTTTACTTGGGCACTTGCTAACTTTCATCCCAAGCTGTTGGACCATTCAATCAACCTGACACTGACTTGCCCATAGGCTTTAGCCCCACACACTAGGCCAGCACCAACCAGCCCATGCCAACTTTATTTCCCACACAACATTCACTTACCCACTATCTTGTGCTTGTATCTAGCATTACTCTCCCTCATTTCCTCTCTCTCTTAAAGCAATCATAATATGAATAATACATGTTATTAATATGTTAATTATCATTAAATATCCTTCCCTAATTTATTATATTATTACTAGATGTTACATGAGTAAGTTGTATCAGAAAAAGTACCATTGTTTATCTAGTGATTAAACTAGTAACACATTAGTATAATCATGCAATGCGTGGTAAACTACATAATAATTTGTGACTTAAAGAATATATTCCTTTCATTTTTTTTTTTTTTTATATATAGAAATTATGTAAGAAAGATTATCTTAAATAAAGTTAGTGGGTAAAATAATTAATTCATAAGAAACCTTTCTTGCTACCTCAATGAAAAAAGGATGGAGAGGGAAGAACGATGAAGCTTTGTAAAATCTAGAATTTACTTCTAAAATTCCTAAAATTTGTCTTGCCACCGAACCATTTGTGCCAATTGTTTGGGTATACAAAATGGATCCTACGAAGTACACATGAGGGTATACAAATTTCATAACAAAGTTTATAGGCATCGGGATATGATTTCATAACATTTATTTTAGCTGTATTTTCTTCAATGCTTTTCTGTTCTTTTTTGTACGACGGAGGATTGTCAAGGTAATGAGCAAGTGTACCAAAAGTGAGACAAGGTGTGGGATAGGAAGGAAAACTAGGAAGCAGAGGTTGATCATCTCCTTGTACTACTACTGCAACAACAACAAGTATAAGCATAATTCATTCCAATATAATCAAATTGTGATGTAGGATAGAATCTACTATTTAATTTTTGTAATTTATTATTTTTTGTATTTTTATGTAATTTTCGTTATTTTAGGTTTAGGGCATTTTATTTCCTTGTTTTTAGGTGTTTTTCATGCTTTTTAAGTCAAATTTGGTTCCTATTATGGTTAGGTATTAATTAGGAGTCATTTTAGAACATATTTTCTTATCCGTCAAGTTTTTTGGAGCCCTTAAAATAGGTCCCTAAATCTCTAAACGTTTTCCATAGATTATGATTAATAAAACACAAACTTTTTGTCAAATTCTTTCTCTGATAGATTCCAGTTTATTTCCTTATGGATTTAGGGAACCCCTCCTGAATTCTAGTTTATCCACAATATCAGTTCGTATCAAAGTCTTGACATATCCTAATTTGATGGCTAACTGGTGAGACGGTGACCACCACAACAACGACGGTGGCAATAACGTCGACAACACAGTCCTCTCTAGGGCTGAGTTCCTCAAGTTTCATGAAGAGACTCGAGATGAGAATCAACAATTTTATTAAAAGAGTCAACAAATTATAGGCAAAATCCAGCAAAAGATTGCTGCTCTTCTTGCTAGGAAATCATGTCACAACAACAATGTTCAATATATTCAAAGACGCACTCCTAATTACAAGAAAATTCCATTCTTTGATAGAGATATATGTAAATTAGATTTTATTGACTGGCTTCTTGATTTGGAGGAGTATTTTAATTTTTGGAAAATTTGTGATAAAGCGAAGGAATGTTGGGAAGACATTCAAATCGATAGAAAGTGGCGAGGTAAGCATCCGATCTGCTCTTGGCAAAGAATGAAAAATGTATTAATTGATTTATGGTTTCCTAATGACTATTATGATATACTATATTATACAAGTGTTGATTATAAATCTGTACATTCATATGAATAGAACTATATTCAAAATATGAAAGGTCAACCATAAAACCAAAATTATCACAGCCAAATCCATGTGTTAAGAAAAGAAAAGGATTTAAGGGTTGACAAGAAGCAGCCTATTTATAAAGAAAATTTTGAAGTGGTTAAAAATAAATAAATAAATAAACAAGACTTGCAACAAGTTATTGAATTGAAGATTGAAGATACCACTTGTCAAAAATTTGATGAATATGTCAAAGAAAAGAAAGTTGAGTTGATTGTGGATAATGACAAAAATAAAGAGATGGTAATTATTGAGAATATTTAGAAAAATCCAATTGTGGTTAAATATGAGGATAAGTCCACAACTCACAATCTCCAATTTTTGGTTAATTTGTTGAAGATGACTACACAAGCATGCATGCACACACATTGAAATAGACACATCTGTTTATGAAGTAACTTCACATGTGAAGTCATTCAAACATATTCACATGGAGCCAAAAGAAGCAGTAAAAGACATTTCAAAAGCCACATGACACTATTAGCTTTCCATGTCAAGAGATTCCAAGGTCAAGTAACACAAGAATGCCCCAATAAATTGGAAACTTTATATAAGTCCATTATCAAGGTAATGGACTTATAGAAAGTGGAAACTTTCTGTAATGCCCCAATAACATCTTCAACGTGCTCTGATACCCCCCCACCCCCCCAAAAAATCAATTGAACTTCTGGCATCATTCTTGCCCATTAGGCCGAACCATGGAACTCTCTCTCTCTCTCTCTCTACAACATCAATTTTCTATTGATCCTTTAATTTTAACAAATACAGTATAATAAAATTGAGATTATAATACTCAATTTTATGTAGAAGAATATTCAATCTCTAAATATAAATACAATCTCATTACAAAAAACTAGAATCCTGTGAAACCAGTAACACAAGGAGATTTCCTCCTAGAGAAAACCCATAAGTTGTCTTCTTTGTGTGTGTCTTGCAAAATAAAAAACAACTCCTTCTTATCCCCCCATCACAGCTTCTCTAGCACTAACTCTTTCGCTGCATGCTACTATCTAAAGATTCTAAACACATAAACACGTTGGACCGTTGGTTTTGAACGAACCACCTGTGTTCTCCTGATTCAATAATAATAAGGAGAGTTGATGCGAGATGTGACCTACTAGCCACCGACAACCGACAACCGACAACATAAGTACCTTAGGTAGCTTAGGTTCCATGTCTGGTCTAGACAACAAGTTGTGGTGCACTCAAAACAATCTCACACTCAAGCCCACTGATAAAGTAGATTAACAATCCAAATCTTCAATTAATATCCATGCTGACCAACACAGCCCAGAGCTCTCAAGTTTCTTACTAGACATAACCTTAGTCTACATATCAAACGGATTTTTGTCGTTCCAACACTTTTCTCCAAAACATCAATGGTTTCTCAAAAACTAGCCATAGCCAATAGCATCCCAAATCAATATGCTTCTAATGAGATTGATACATAGCATTCTTACTCAAGTCTAATGTCCTCTAATTGTCATAATACAACCCCCACAATAAAAGTGAACAAAAGCTCACTTAACTATATTTATTTGTCTATATAATCATTTAAAAATTGATTAGGTTCACCAAAACTCAAGCACGCCTTGGATTTCTCTCAAACATTTGGAGATCCACTTGCCATTGATATTTGCCAAGATTGACCATAAATATCCTAACTATCCTCTTCGCATGAGCAAAATAAGGGCCTATGGAAACCATAGCATACATCAAATTACCGATTGCAAAGATGTAAGGAATCATTTCTAGGTCTTCTTTCGCTTTCATGATTTTATGGGAAAAGATCTTCTATTCAGGTTGAAATGACCACTAAAAGATAGGTGTATAAACTAGCTTAGCATGGTTTATGCCTCTCAAGTATTCTTGACACGTTTTTCTTGTGACAACAGGAAAATTCCTTTATTAGTCATAAGAACCTATATAGTACATACTACTATATTTGTATATACCCTATTTTGCATTTGTTCTTTAACCTAAAATCAAGGATAAAAGGGTAATTTTGCAATGTAAGACAAAAGCTAATTACAAACAATATCATAATTTCTAACAATCAAAACCGTGCCTTAATATTGGAAATCAAACCACCAAATCACAAGATCAAACCACACAGGTGTCAACAAACAAAATCTATATATTACTAAAAGCCGAAACGTAGCGTTTAATGCTGCTATTCTCACATTACGCCACATCAGCTGTCACGTCATTTTTTTTTTTTTTTTTGTAATATAATTTTTCCTACAATTTTAAAATGGTTTTACAATTTTCAGCCCTATAAATCCCAGCCCTATAAATGCAGCCCACTATTTATTTATTTACTTCCACTATCACCCCATAATAAATCCAACCCACTATTTATTTATTTACTTCTACCACATCATTATCCTATTTCTTTCTAATTTTTCTCTAATTTTTTTACATTTACTTTTTTTTTTATAAATATTTTCACTTACCCTAACCTTTCTCCCTCCCTTACCTTTTCATCTTTCCCTTTCCTTTTCATCTTTCCCTTACCTTTTCATCTCCCCACTACCATTTACTTTAATATCACTCTTCATCTTTCCTTTCATCTTCTCTTATTTTGTCTCTTCTTATTCACACCATTTCACTATAAATTTGTCAATCTCTTCCCTTCTCTGCATAGTTTTTTCTCATAAAAAAAGGTTATTTCTCTCTCTCTCTCTCTCTCTCTCTCTCTGTTGATTTTTTATTTTACTTTCATCTCTACTTTAGGTTTATAATTCTTAACTAATTTTCATAACTTTTTGGAATCAACGTTTGGTCTGTATGATGTCATTGATAAATCTTTGTTGTAGAAAGGATATAATGGTGAAATACTTCAGTTCCCTAGGATTTCTTGTAGCTGTGTTCAGCCTTGTACCTATAGAAGGCCAATGTAGCTGTGTTAAGAGAGATGGCCTCGCTGTTAAAGAAAATTTTGACTTACTAATGCAACCTAAATTTGCCGTTGCTATCATTGAAGAGGATGTAATTGTTACGGTTCATAGGAACTGACGATGCTTGAAGTGTGCATGAAATTAAAGGCTATAGGGGAGAGATGGCCTCGCTGTTAAAGATTATTTTAAGTTACTAATGCAACCTGAAATTGCCACTGCTATCATTGAAGAGGATGTAATTATTACGGTTCATACCAACTGACCATGAATCATGTATATATCATGTATATGTTGTAAATAAAATACTAATATCACATATATACTCTTGCAATTCTGCACAATTAATCTCTTTGTTTATTGTGTTTCAATGTTTTTTGAATATAAAGGATGTCAACAATATTGATCTTATGAGAAAAGTTACATAAAATATTGAGATTTTAATTTTTTTTTATATATATTAAAATCTACTAAAAATGCTTTTTAAATATTTAAAACCTTTCTATTTTTTATATTACTGACGTGTTTAACAAAAAAATATAAATAAATTATTGACTTTATACATTCATCTTTGGTGGTTTAACATTATATATAATTTTACCTTTACATATTTGTCTACTTTAATTTAGATGCTTATAACTAAATAATATTATCAATGAAGAATAAAACAAAACCAAAAATAATGTCTATACATATCTATACTATATATAATAATGGAGTTTTGTAATAAATTTTATAAAGTTCTTTATGCACTACATCTTTAGCATCTTTTCTTTTCTTTTCTTTTTTTTTTTGGTATTTATTTGCAATTCTTACTTTGTTCAACTTTTCATCTTCTTCAATTATTGTCTTTTTAGTTCAATATTTCATCCCCTCCAATTTTTTATTTTATTTTAATTTTCATTTGATTTTCTTTAGATTTTAAAAAAATTTCCATTATATCTTCTTAAATTCAATAGTTTCACTTCATTCAACATTTCATCTACTTCCACCCTTTCTCTTCCATCTTGATTTTCATATAAATTTCTTCTTAATTACTTCATTTACACCTCTCTCCGCTATTTTTTCCAAGTTATCCACAACAAAAAGGTCAATGCTCTCTCTCTTTCTCCAATTTTTTTCTCTTTTGGTTGATTTTTTATTTATTTTTATTTTTATTGTGTCAACCACTTTTTTTTTTTTTTTTTTTTTTTTNATTATTGGATTGAAAAAAAAAATACTCTATCACAAGTATGCACGCAGACAAGTGCCATTAATCTGCCAAGCAACCATACCTCCCTGCAGACTTGCTTATCTGCAAAACAAAGCAAATTCCCAAAAAAACTAACAGCATATGCATGGCTGATGCATAGGAACAAGTGTAGCATTATGTATTTATGTTCAAATATATTATAGTGGCCCTAGAAACTATAATGACCAAACTTCTCAAGCAGTTTGCGAGGAAAGACACCAACTTAGTGGCCAGCCATAACTTGGCTGCTAATCGTATCAGCATTTGAGGATATCAAACCATGTCAACATGGGTTGAAGTCGTAGCCAGGGGAAAAGCGGCTATAGATCATTAAAAAAGACTGAAGGTGATGAAGAAGAGAAGTAGAGAACATAAAAGCTCACCTTCCGTGACCAAATCTCTAAGCAAAATCGATATCACAAGACATTTTTTTCCCTGTTTGAAGGCAAAAGATGGAGATCACAAGGTTGATGGAGGTAGAAACATAATCTGTAAGTAAATCTGAAATGTGAAAGAGGAACTTAATTTGGAATTGGTAAATACTTGTTCTCATACTGTTAAAAGAAACAACAATTCTTTAAAAGCTATGGTTAACTAAAGTTTAGACTTGAGGTGGTTATGAAGAAGTATGTAAGAAAGTGAAGTCGCTATAAGCATATTAGTTCATATGTAGCATGTGAAGGATGAGGTAGGGTCACTGGTTAGATATTTTTTTGCTAGGTAAGTGCGGGGGATGAACTCCCGAGCAACAGGTCACTTAGGATCCCAGGTACCAACTCGACTGCGGTGGTGGGTCACCGGTTAGATTGAAAGAATGCTTTATCAGAAAGCACATTTCACTAGCTGCTTGGTTGTTTCTTCAAGTTTTGCATTTAATTCTTGACCCAATTGCATAAACATTTGCTTCCAACCAAAATGGGCCTTACCATCTAAATTTATAAATATGAGGTGACCTCATGGCACAGACTAGTCAACAAAAGTGTGTTAAGTTGCAAGGCCTGAGTCACTGCACAGACAAGTCAACAAAAGTATACGCGTCAAGAATACACACACACAAAGGAGACTCCACATCTACATCCTTCATATTCCATAGTATTTTATTTTCTATATATTTCCACATCCTTCAAAAGTGGTACAGAATAAAATTTTGTTAATCTGAGTTTGTTTTTATCCTGAAAATATTATATTAACCGCTTGCAGGCACTTATCCATTACTTGTAATTGAGTAGTAAATATAATATATAGGGTCACTACTTAATTTAAAACTTAAACTTATGAGTTTGGACCAACTATATTATAGTAACTACTTACTCTTTTTATTATTATTTAGTGTGAGACTTTACTTACATGTGTATACCCAACACAAACATTAGCAAATATCCATGGTTCGTTCGTCCTTCCTTTCTAGTTTGCTTTTGATTAACATATTAGCACTGTAATTGTTTTTCCTCCATCAATATGCAAAAGTTTGAGCAAAAAGACCATGATGTGAAATTACCTACTTGCATCAAGATTGGAAAAGTTCTATTCTCAGAGTTCAAACCGGTAGGGTAGATGTACCACCTGCCAAAATAAGTGTTCGTTATACCACAAAAGTTTACCTCTAGGACCTGCTAAGAAAGAATTTTCTAGGTATTGCAGATTTGCACAGAAAGTGGAAAGGTTATTTCATCCAATAGATTTCTTGTAAACACTTGTTGTGGAACATAATTTCTGCACTGATTATTTGCCACTTGGTGGAGTCTTTTAATTAACAGGAATGGATCCAAGGCTTTTTGAGGCAATTGCAGGAAATGACAAAAACGGCTTCATCAATTTAGTTCAAGAGAATGATAACTTTCTCGAACAGAGAACAGTTAGTTCCAGGAGCACAGTGTTACACTTGGCATCTAGATTTGGACACATCGAATTAGTAATGGAAATTTTGAAGTTGCACCCCATGGTTGGTGCAGAAGATATTAAGTTGGAGACACCATTGCATGAAGCCTGTCGTCAAGGGCATACTGAGATCCTAAAGTTACTACTGGAGACAAATCCCTGGGCTGCTGTCAAGCTTAATGCTGATAATCGGAGTGCATTCTTTATTGCATGCTGTCATGGCCATTTTGACCTGGTGAAGCTGCTTTCGAATCAGTCCTGGCTGCCAGGGTTAGAAGATGAACGATTTGTTCCAACATGTCTTCATGTGGCTACATCAAGAGGGCACACAGGTTGGTAGCACACTCATCTTGGCTAAACTATGCAAATTCACTCTTAATAAAGACTTAGAACTAATCACAGATTATTTAAATTTGCATGTATAATTAAGGTAGGACTATCAAGGAGTAGGTAACCAAGGAAAAGAAAAGATAATTAACTTCAATTTACTGCAACACGAGAAAATATCAAAAAAAGTCCTAAGGCCTCCACTTGTTTTTGTTTTTACATTATATATGTACTACAGATAGAATAGATACAATATATAGATGAGAATTTACTACTCCTTTCTTCTTAGTTCTGAGTGAAAGGAGTCGGTCCTGTGTATATCTTTGGAGATGGGAGACTCTTAATTATCATCACCTATTTCCATTTATACTATAAATTCATACTTTGTTTGTCAGGTGTTGTTAGAGAGTTATTAAATGTGCTCCCACATTTTGTCTGGAAGGTTGATGGGAATGGGTATTCTCCATTGCACCATTTTTGTAACAGTAGGCACCTGGAAATAACAAGAATGCTCCTAAAGCTTAGCGCAGACCTTGCGCTGCAGTTCAGTAACACGGGCTACATGCCACTGCACTTGGCAGCCATGAATGGAAATACTTTAATTTTTGAAGAATTTGAGCAGATGGCTCCCATATCCTTTCATCATCTCACAAGACAAGGAGATACAGTCTTTCATTTAACTGTGAAATAAAAGCACTATGGGGCTTTCATGTGGCTGGTGAGTGCCTTCCACAATACTGATTTCTTCCACCGTCCAGATCAATATGGTAACACTCTTGCATCTTGCAGTCTCTAGACGATGCTCTAAGGTAAGAAAATTAAGGTCACACACTCATATGTATATATATATATATATATATATATATATGATACAGTAATTATAGTTGCGAAATTTTGATGAACATGCAATATGATAATGGATTGGATGGTACAAGGCATACATATATTCTGGCATTTATTAATGCTCTTTATCATCAAATCAAGATACCAATCAGTTTTTGGTGTAGCCGAAAATTGAACTTCAAATCTTTTATATAAGCATCAGAAATTTTACTAATTGAGCTAACTGGAACCCACTTAACTTGATTCAATAGGAAATTAAACACATTCACTGTCCTTAGGAAATTACCTCATATGATCCACCACCAATAATAGATGCTAGCTCCTATAAAAAAATCAAATAATCTATATCTATATAATACTAAAAGCTGAAGCGTAGCATTTAATGTTGCTTCACTCCTGTTGAGCCACATCAGCCGTCATGTCATTATCCTTCTATTTCCTAAATTTCTCCTATAATTTCAAAATATTTTTTTTCTAAACTTTTCCCTTAATTTTAAAATACTATAAAAAAGAAAATAATTTCTAGCACTATCTCAACCACAAAGTCCAATTTATAGCTTTAATTATATGTAACTTATGTTAGTGTTGTCCACCATAAAGCCCAAACCTACATGTATCTTACGTTCAACCCAAGTCGAATAGTATTTACTCTTTAACGCCAATGTCTTTTGGTCTCCCCTCCTTTTGCTCTACCTGTCTTCACAGTTTCAAAATTTCAGACCTTTAGCTTTCTAACGTCAACCTTTATCTCTTCCAAAGACAGTTTCAAAACTTCTGACTTTCAGCTTTCTATCGCCAACTTCTTTCTCCTTCAAATACACTTTCAAAAATTCAGACTTTCAGCTTTCTAATGCCAACCTCTCTCTCTCTTCCCTCCTTCATCTCTTCTTCAGGTATCTCCGAATCTCAATTGTAAATAAAATGAAATGGATATTGTAAAATAATTTTCAATTGAGGATGCGTTGATGGGTCTCCATGGTTATTGAAAATTGATTTGAGAAGATTTTATTTTATTTTATTTTTTGGTGAAATTATTTCAATAGTGTTATTTGTCTATTGTGAATATTTCGACGCAGTGGCTTAGGCTCTAGGAAAAAAATATGCAGGAAATTTCAGAGATTCGACAACCTAAAATCCCAATGTAAATACTACAGACTACCTCTGGTAGTCATCCAACAGCGTTCGACAGCCCCAAAATCCCAGTATAAATACCCACAAAAAGCCTCTGGTAGTCTTCTAACATCGTTGTTTCAATTGTTTATTAATGGATTGCCTACAATGTATTTGATTGTAGTTGTAAATTTTGATTTTTCATTAATGGTCTACCTACAATGTGTTTGATTATAGTTGTCAATAACGTTCACACTACTCTGTTTCAAAAAAAATCCTCTTGAAGCAACCAAGGTTTAGAAGATGGGAAACTTCAAGTCTTGAAGGATGGTCTTTCAAGTTAGTCAAAGGTGATTCAAGTGGGAGGAATTGGTGGATGAAGGTACTACTATTGATAATGCCTCTTTCTACATTTAGATTGACGTTCCATTCCTCAATATATTTGTCTCTATCAATATATGTTGTCAATACATCATCTGTTTTTATGTACCTTGGTCAAATTATTGATTAAACTAATTAGACACTTCCCAAAAAACTTAGCACCAGAAGCCAAGAAATCAATGCCTTCTCACAGAAATCTATTGAACCTGCTCTCAATTTGCTTGATTATCTTTGTTCTAGAACAAACATGTTGGTCCAATAGACGTGAATACCAAACAACAATACAACACTTATTGGATGTTTGGATTTGTTGAAGTCTACCATCAAATGACAAAACATTTGCTATCCATGAATTGATTCTCACCAAAATTTATCGATTACAGGGCTGCAATCTTATCGCCTATAGTTTCAAACAATTTGTTAAACTGGATTTGGTTTGTTATTCACTTATGATTTCAACAATATTTAATTCATGAAAATTGTGGCTATTTAAGTTTTCTTATGAATTTTTTTTTTCAATGGCAGATTATTATTTTCTTTAACTATGAACTTTGTTTCCCCCAACCCCCCTTTTTTTAATGGCAAATTATTATTTTCTTTAGTTTATCAATACTATGAACTTTGGTTTTTTCCCCTTTGTTTCTTAATTCCTTTCAAAGTTTTAGAAGAGATGCTTGAATCAAATGTGTTTGATTGGGTTTTACAGATTTTGTAGATTAGCTTTGACTTTGGGAACATTTTTTTTTTTCTATTTCAAACCAATGCCATTTGGGTTCTAAAGTTTTTTCCCTGTATATCACATCCTTTTCTTGAAGAAAGTCACTCTCAAAAGATTTTGGTTGGTAAGTGATATATATATATATATATATGTGTGTGTGTGTGTGTGTGTGTGTGTGTGTGTGTGTGTGTTTGTGTGTGTGAATTCTATTGACAGAATTGTAAAGCCTTATATTACTACAAAGAATATCCTCCTAACATGCAGCTGAATCAGCCTAATATAGCCTTTTTCTTTTTATTCGTTCAATTATTATAAAATGTATGGAATGTAGGCTATTTAAAAAGAGAATTTTCAATTTTCCTTATATGACAAAAAGCTTTCAGTTCCGCTTTTGAAGCTTTTATTTCTTTTGCATGCTTAGAGTTTTACACATTGATTTTGTTTCAGATTTGTTCACTTTATTGAATTAACATCATCTTATGTTGATGTTGTTTGATGATGTGCAGTATTATAAGATATCAAAATCCAAGAAAGTCTAAGATCTTTTTTATTTTTTATTTTTTATTTTGGATTTCTACATAGTAAGAGCACATAAATATGAAAGACAAAACCTACACGTATTATGCATTTTAGTGAGCAGGAGCTTTGTGCGTTGAATACGACCTTTTAATGAGCAAGATGATGTTAATTCAACTTAATTATAAGACCTAAAGTGAGTTAGGTTGCTTAGATTATGTGTAAATGTGATTTTTACTTGAAATCACTTTTGACAACTTTCTTACTTAAAATTGTTGACGTGCAGGTTTAAAGAAAAGATATAAGATTCTAGAAGGAGAATGCTTGGATCAAGATTGTCATAGCATTGAGCAACTGTGATAGTTACTGTTATTGGCTTATGTGTAAATTAAATGCCTAAAATAGAGATAGATGTGGCAATAGTGTTTATTGAAATTCTTGATAGTGTCTGATTTGCAAAATAAATTAAAGCAAAAAGTGGATTTGTGTAGAGAGGCTGCTGTATGTTTTTTTTTTGGTTGGTTGTTGTTGCAAAATTGAATTTGAATTTTGGCTTTGAGCCAAGTAAACATACTAATGATGCCAAAATCGTATCACGTATAAATGTTGCAATCCTCTTTGCAAATAGTTTCCCCATTGTCTTTAATGTTGCTTTAGTTTCAAACATTACACTTTTGTTTTTCTTTTTTCTATTTTTCGGTGGGCAAATCAGTCTCTCACTTATTATTTTAGCTTTTTCTTTTAACTTTTAACGTAACATTACAATTTTTTTTTTCTTTCTCAATCTCTTCTCTTCCTTTTTCTTTTTCTTGGTGGGCAAATTAGTCTCTCACTGATTTCTTTAGTTTTTTCTTTTAACATAAGGTTGGTTAATTATCCTTTTATTTAACTATCCCGTGCATCGCACGGGTTAGCGACTAGTTCAATTAAAAGATGCAATTACTGTCCTAGAAGGACACCTAAGTAGTAGGGGGCTCAGATTAAGAAATTTCTTTTGGTTGAATTATAAAAATTTCTTTTAAGATTTGAGGGAATGAAACTCTGGCTCAAAACTGGGAGAAAAATGATGCTCTCTTTTATTAGGCTTAAAGGTTAGTATTATTATTAATAAAATATTGATCACACCCTAACAGTTGTTAGTGAATTTTTTTAATTAAATATTATTCCTTGTCACTCATTGCTCGAAAAGAATAGTTATAATTTTTCTACACAATTGAAATAGCAAGCAAAGACAAAGAAGTTGTGGTGATTCCATTATAGATACCCTTATAATTTTTTTTTCCCTTTATTATATTAGGAAAAAAAAATTCTTCTAATTTTTAAGAATGGAGATTTTGAAAAATTGCAATTTCGGTTGGATGGTTTTGGTTTAGGATTAAACTCTAGCAAGGAAAAATCAATAGTTTCAAACAAATTTTAGTTTGGTTATTACCAAACCATTCTCTATTCCACATCCCAAATTCAGCTTTGGTTTCCTTCAACTTCTTGCATACCTTATACAAAGGTGTTCCCTGAAAATTCTTTTTCCAATATCACTTGTTTCATCTCTAGTCCAGGCCTCTTCAAATTTAAATGATCTTTTCTTGTTACACTGCTCTCCTTCAGTAAAGAGCACAACCGGGGAATGATTAGAGCTGGAAGCGGGAATGTGGTGAACCGCAGCTCTAGGGAATAAGACTATCCATCTCTCATTTGCAAAGGCTTTATCTAGCCTTTCCTTAATATTTGCAAGGCCTTCTCCTTAATTGGACCAGGTATATGGGTTGCTTGCAAAGTTGAGATCAATAAGCCCACTATTATCTATCTGGCTTGGGGACCACCAGATGAAGACTTAGCTACCGGTTTACCACCTTTTTTATCTGATTGATTCAAAACTTGGTTAAAATCCCCTATGCACAACCAACCCCCATTAAAGGACTCCCCCACTTTCTCAATTGCTTCCCAGAAAATGCTTACGTCTTGGCGATTAGGGGGCCCATATACCAAGGACATAAGCCAAGGTTTGTTAATAGGATCTGAAAAAATAATGCTATCACCACATTTGCACTTTTATAGATGGTCTCAACCTCTAAACCCATCTTCCGCCCTACAACAATCCCTCCTTTTTTCCCACATGGGTTAACAAAATGCAAATTATAAAAACCAAGTGACTCAAAATATTTTTTAATCTTACTGATGGGAACTTTGGTTTTGGATAAGACTAGCATGTCTGAACCAATATCCCTTATTAAGGCTCTTAAGGTTCTTTTTGCCAAAGCCTGAGCCAAGCCTTGACAATTCTAGGCTAAGATAATCATGTCTGAGTAGGGGGCTTGATAAGGCTTGTCTACCCAGCCATTTTGGATTCTGGGGAACTTACAGCATCATTAGTAGGAATGGATTTAGACCTCAACTCCAGTGGGGAACTGAATCTTCTTTAAACACCTTGTTCTCTTGCTAGTTTCTTGAGTCTCTTCTTTTCATCTACCTTAAATAGCCTGGTGGGTGGATTAACATTTGGTTTTTCTAGGGATTCATGGACCACGACAAACTTAAGTGCCCTTGCTTCTACTTTTGTTAACTTCAAAGCCCTTTCATTAAAGGCCTTCATCCACTTGAACCTTCCTTTTGATTCCAATGGATTGCTCATTATGGACCCGGGGGATTTTAGCTCATTATTAGTTGTCTTCAAACTTTGTCAATGCCTCGCGGTGGTTTGACCACCCATCACAGCAACGCTTGGCATACACTTGCGGGTATGCAGGTCTGGGAGCTCAGGTGCTGTGGAGAAGGGTTGTACCTTTGGTGTGTGACTGGAAAATGAGTCAATTTAATGGATTCACCAAAGGTAAGTGAAGTCGCCACCAATCATTGGGTTTTTCTAAGGTGTAATTGGTCATTTGACTTTATTTGATTTTTTTTTTCCATCTTAGGCTAAGAAAAATGTTGTTTTTCTTAATCTAATGTGGATAGGTAAAAAATATTGATTTTTGAGTTCGGAAATCTAGTTACTTGTGGGGAAGGTGTTAGGCACCCCACAATGCCTGTTCGTAGACAGTCCTTTGTTATACATTTGGTTAATCAAATAAAAAAGGGTTTGTATTTCTTATTTTGTTTCCCATTTAAAAAAAAAAAAAAGTGGCGACTCCTCAGTTTTCCAAAACCCATGATTTTCTAATAAAAACCCTCAAAACCAAACCTTTTTCCTAAAAACCCTTCCAGAAGGGCATCACGTGGCAACGTCCACAAACTGGCGATTTTGTTGGGGATTAGTTAATAGGGCCAAGCTTGACCATATGAGCAGGGGCAATTTTCTGTTTTATTAATTATTTGTTGGACACAACTCTCACATGCAATCCTTAAATTTAAAATTTGTGGTTTGCTTGAATTGTCTAGCTCTTTTATGATCATCTTGCTATGGTTGTGCGTATGCACATGAGGGCATTGGCATGGGTGGATGTGTGAGATTGCATATGTGACTAGTTTGTATCCCTAATTACTTCAAATGTTAGCAACTTGGTCGACCCATTCAATGTACTAAGAGATTCAAGACTATGTAGTTCATTTTTCCATGAGTTTGTCATCTCCTTTATAATTCATTTATATTGGGTTGTACTAATTATTTGCTGGATACAGTCCTTGTGTGTACTCATGTTGGGCGAAGGTGTTGGGTAAGTGTTTGAAAGGAAGTGGGCTGACACTGAGTGAAGCTTCCAAGGCGCCAGTGATCGATTTAGCGTTGGAACAATGTGACAGTTCCTCTGCCCTCTTTGTGGAGCTTATTCCCACCGCCTCGGTGGACTCACTCTCTATTAGGGTGGAGGGATGCCTTCCCGACAAAGTGAC
>NW_027069503.1:704153-755220 GCF_002906115.3 Quercus suber
TAATACGGCAAAAGACCATTGAAGAACCACTTCACTAAAAATCCTAAGACATCTTGACCTATTTCCCCTCTTATTGAATTTGACATGTAAGATGCACCCGGATACTACTGGCTGCATGGTTTCAGTCAGAATCTTAAGACCTTGCATGGAACTGAAAGCTTTTGTGATGCTTATTGTTGCTACCAATCTTAGTTTGGCCAAAATCTAATTGCCATTATAAATCAGTAATTGGCACATTGTGTGATTTGGGGTTTAAAAAGAGGAGGAGAAAATTAAGAAAAGGAGAAGGGAAATGCCCAGTAAACGTACCTTGTTGGGGTAGGATTTGTATGTGATGTGCTTACCCCAAAAATATATAAAAATAATGTTGTTTATTATATGAAGACAACGATGTCCATTTTTTAAGGAAATATTTTAAAGATCTTAGACCTACTGTAAGTATTGGACTCATAAATTTTTTGATAAAATAATATTCAATGTGGTTATTCAGTTCACCTTTAATTCTAATGGTGTTTCAATTTTGCCTGTCAAATTATATGCAGACTTGTGCAATTATTTCAAGAGCATCAAGCTCAAAAAATCAGGTTTGGAAAATACATGTGATCCCATTACCTACAGTTCAGCATTCTGTAGTTCTTGATATTCTTTCTAGCAACCAAAAAATAATAATCTCTACTCTTACTGTCAATACAAGGAAAGTCCTGGTTTTTGTATCTTCACCTTTCTGTATTATTATACATAGGGAGAGGCTGTTGAATTTTATAAAGTTGTTTGAGTAAAGCTAATGCATTGCATAAATCACACTACTCATCTATATCAACGATGTTTTCTACTTCTTTAGATTGAACTTTGAACTCAATTAAAAAAAATGAGGCAAGTTCATCAACATGTATTCAGAATGAATCAGATCAACATGTGTCTAGTAGTGGGTTTTGGGTTTAAAATGGTGGCTTTCTACGAAAATTGGTCCAAAGATTTTTATCTTTTGTTCAGTTATCTATGGTTATCAGATGCTTTATGCCACGAAAAATTGCTACTTTTACACCCAAAATTGCTGCATTCACTTAACTGATGGAGAATTTCAGGAGTATGCCAAACAAAAAGAAATAAATGTAGACATAGGGTTCTCCCAAGTCAAAATAACTTATTCTTTGTTGAGTTAGTTCTTGAGCTAAATATAGTACAAAGCACATGACGGTGGTCATTCCATTGACATGTATGTTCGATTATTTGTGGAGGGAAAAGCACAAGGATTTGTGGCTGGTGTGGAATCAATAGCAAGTTTGTTATCACCGCTCGTAATGAGTCCATTGACTTGTGAGTGGACTAACTCATCGTTTTTTTAAGATGCACCCGGATACTTCTGGTTGCATTAGCTACAACCAAGGGAAAAATTCCTTGTATATCCTTGTAACTAATTCCTTGTATATCTATGGTCTAATCGACCAAAGTTACATTATTAACTATACACATGCAGTAGTTGTTAAAAACCTACCAAGTGAAAAACAAAAATATGGAGAATTATATCCTTCTACATGATTTCGTAAAATACCTGGTGTGCCCGTATACTCGACAGTGACGCCCGATACACAGGTAGCACATGTGTGGCATGCTCTGTCATGCTCTTTGGCCCCTTCCATCTAGTAAACATACAAAAATAAAGCCATTAATTAGCTTTCGTATTTCCGGTGGAACATACTTATTACAATTGATGAAGTGTTGCAAACAACGCATTTCTAGTTTGGCCAATTTTATGGTTCAGAACTGAAAATATATTAATTCCCATATGATTGGGGGGGGGGGGGGAAAGTGAATTACAATGTTGTCATAAACATGAAACTAATACTGGAGCTATCTGGTCTGGTGTACCATGGTCTACTGCACTACATGTGACTCAAACGCACACAAAGGGCATTAAGAGCATTGTAGTTTAGATGTTTTCTCCGAAGGTGATTTCATTGGTTTCATCCCCACTTGTTACTATTAAAAAAAGAATTCAAAACAAAGTATAGACTGTGAATTTCTGAGCACTAGTTGAGCCTTTGGAAAATATAATAAACACAAACAAATTCATTGTTTCATGATAATACAAATTTAGATATAAATTCATAACAACGTATATAGATTGGTTAACAAACAACCCGTTTTTTCCTTGTTGAAAAAGAATGACCAGTTTACATACTCTACCAAATGAAATTATTACAGAGACTTTTTCATGAGTTAGCCAAAATTCAAAAACAAACATCTTCAATATTAAACTTAAATATGATCAGATTATATACTATTTACAAATATTTTGTGCAACCTAATTTTATAAATTGTGGCCGAGTACATATTAAGTATTGAATGACGTGTGTGACTATGATTCCCATTGCACTAGTACATGAATCTAAGTCTACTGGCTTAGCATTATCTATTAAAACAAAGTATTTTGTATTTGTAATTTTCTTCTACACTCAACACAGCGTATATTGGCATGCTATCTTGTTAAATAATCCATTGAATTAATGTCAATTACACTTTCGGTTTGAAACAGGGGTTACTTCTCGACAACAGTGTACTTAGTGAATGTATTAAAAGTGGCATACATGCAGGGATTTTGACCAACTATACACACGTGCACGGTGAATGAAAAATGGCATGACAGTTGTATCAAACTAATGAAATAACATACCAACAGGCAAGGGGACCTGCCTCCACAGGCGATTGCGGCGGCCTTGTAACAGGGCATATCACTGGGAACCTCAAATACGCCCAGAGCTGCACCAACATCAATGTTCCTCCCATCTGCATCGCCTTCATCTCTGATGCCTTGCATAAGTGCCTATACAGCCAGGCTAATGCTCCACTACCCCAACTGTACCTCTTTGCGTTGCTAATTGGGTTCAAGAACTGTAGAGGCATCACTGACACCCGGTCCGCCGACTTGTCCACAAATAGAATGGTCCCCAATCTGAGAAGAATGTGATAGCGCGCATGTTGCTGCACTACCTCATCAGTAGCATCCACAGCTAAGGGAGCTCTAAATTGTTCCTTTAGCCAGGTGACTCTTAGCCTCGCCCTAGTAAGGATAGACTTGTTTTCATGGGGATTTGGTATCGGCTCTGGAGGATGATGACCCAGTAACTCAAGACACAACGCTCACCACCCCAGCTTGACACTCCCAGTCATTGGCAACCCATTAATAGGAACCCCTAGCATCACCTCAATATCTTGTAAGGTGATGCCCATCTCTCCATGTGGTAGGTGAAATGTGTGCGTCTTCGAACACCAACGCTCAACTAGTGCTGTGATCAACGCGTGATCCACTTCCAAGTTTGGAACCTTGAATAACCCTTCAACACTCGCCTCAGTTATGTAGCGAGCAATTCGAGGCTCTAGCCCATGCCGGGGTAACTTGCAAGATCGGTGCTTGCACTTTAGCACGCCTGGCACTACCTACTCATGAAAGAGCACTGTCTTAGGATATGCAAGAAACAGTAGCCTAACTAGTTAGCTACGAACATTTTACAATATGTTAGTTATGATGTTAACTAGTTATTCACTCTAGCTCAATAGTAGATAGGATCAATTCAAGGTCAATGACATTTTTTAAAATTAGCACTGAGGTGATGGGCATTATGTTTTGAAATGAATGAACAAAGTGCCTCACTATGTCAAATGGAGTAGGGAATTAGGAATCAACAAAGTTGTCTTATGTGTAGCCACGCCTAATTGTGTGTGCACATTTGCGAAAATAATGGCAGCGGATTCATTTTAATTGATTACTATAGCTTCTGAATGAGATCTACTGACTTTGAATATTTCTACTCCATAACATTTTCAAGTATTGCTGTTAATGAAAGAGTGTTTTTAAATTCACGATTATTTCTGCTTCATACCATTTTCTCTTTGGATTAAATAAAATTCTGCCTAAACCAAAAGAGAAATGCTACCATGCCCAACATCTATTCACAAATAATCAAAGAACCCTACAGAAATAAAAAAAAAAACAAATGATTTTGATATGTCCGAAGTTCAATACAACTACGTACTTGACCGGCAAGCGTCTCCCACAGCGCCGTGGATCGATGACCCGGCTGTTGTGTCAATTGTGTATTTACCGCGGGTCCAGGAACCACATTTCGCAGTTGCTACATATCTGACACGCATGCAATCATGTTAGACACATAGGTCTATGTTTAATAGTGAAGTAAAGCTTGGCTTTTGCAAGTAATCACAAGCAAGTATTCAACAAGGTTCTAGAACAAACTGACAGAAACAAATACACAGAGAGAGAGAGTGTGAGAGAGAGATTTGACAAAAAATTGAAAACATATAATTGCTCATCTGAATTATGCATCATGCATCTATATATACACTGATTTTCAATCCATTTAATCATATCAAGGAAGAGTTAAATTAAAACACTAAAATATAAAACACCTAGCCTGAGCATATATGCCTAACTTGATCCTAATATTCATGGCTGCAAGGCATAAACAAAAAGGACACATAGTTGCAAAATGTATAAGCAACCTAACCAACCAACAAACGTGCGAATCAATGTCTAAATCAAACAAAGTAAACCAACAAATGAATACAGCAAAATGCAAACCAATGAATCAATTAAACACCACAAAAAACACCATTGGAAAATACTAAAACATAGTTCTAAAAGGTACCCAACTACCCCTAAACAATTTTGAGATTATGGATACAAACGAGACAGAAATGGAAAAAGAATTCTTCAATTTTTTGCAAGAAGAATAAAAAAATAGATTATCTAGCATTTTTCTATAAAAGCCACAAGCCTTACAAAAAGGCCACAAGCCACAAGCCACAAGCCACAAGCCACCACAAATCTTAATGCTCCCCCTAACCTAATCCAAACTATTAGGAAAGGATTGGTGACCCTCAAAGGCCACTAAGTTCCCTTTTCAACCCCACATGTAGTAGATGATAATAATAATAAATTGATGCACTTAATCAACAAACAAAACCCACAAATTACTGCTAATCTGACACAAGACAGAAGCTTCAACAGGCTTAAATACCAAATTTGATGTAGGATTTTTAGGAATTTCAGCACTAAAAAGAACATCAAATAAAGAAAGATAAAACACTAGGCAATCACACCTAGGCTTTCGTAAGCAGTCACACTTAGGTAGGAGACAGCAATCGCGCTTGAAAAAAGTTGGAATGTTATTGAAATATATCAATGTTATCGACTACAATAAAGCCATTATCTAGGCTATTTCTAAATCCTTTCTTAGAAAGACTAGGAATTCTAATAACAAAAAAATAAGTACTTTAAGAACTTCTAAGACAATTCTAGTCTCTTATGACAATCAATTATGCATCTGTACACAAAATGTGGCAACAAAGGTTTTAGGAACCCAAAACAGTAGATATACAGGGCATTTATGAGCTCAATTTAGTTCAGTGATAGTGGATGTCCATGATGTGCATTTTATGGTCTATGTGTAGATATATGCGTGCATATCCATTATACATACATTATATCTATTATATTAATAACTTAACAGAGTGGAAGCTTGCAAAAGCCAGTAAGTTTAAAGCTTGTAAAACCAATAGCTTGTCAATTCAAGATCATTTAGCATTGAATTAAATAGCAATTTTCCCTAATTCAAAACCATGACATAACTTACAACATAATTTCCTGAAATTATAGACTTGAATTAAAAAGCAATTTTCCCTAACAATGGACATCGTTGTCATGCTAATGTATTTTACATGAATTTCTACCCTATACGTGCATCAAAACCCAGTTCAAAACCAAACCCAACAAAGCTAAAACAGCAACAATAATAATGAATAGAGATAAAGACAAATCTAACAGAGAAAAACTTAAGAAGCGACACTCAAATCAGAGTACATGCACAATCAACACTTAACTCAGGTTACATGCAAAGGGAAAAATCGAAAATTTGAACTCAGCATTTAGAAATTACCTTAATATGTTTCTACTCCTTTAACTCTGAAGATGGATTGGGTTGAGCTTTGGCTATGGTGAGAGTGAAAAGGTGTGGGTTTGGGCGTGGGTTTAGATTGAGCTTCAATATTGGGTGTGGGTTTGGGTTCTAGTAGAAATAGGAGAACTTGAATATTCGTTGAACTTGGGAAGGCTCTACTGAACGGACTGAGGGTGGCTACTGATCGGACGGAGGAAGGGAGAGAAACTGTAGAGGAAGGAAGACAGACACAAACTGTTTTAGAGACGTTACATTCAAAAGTGGTTCATATTCTACACATAACTCGGTTTCTCTACTGCCGAGTTATAAACAGTTACGCGGGAATATTTTATTGCCCAAAAGCCACGCTGGATTGCCACTGTGGCAAGAACTGCCTAAAACTCGGTCTTTCGATAAGCGAGTACTTTAAGTAACTCGATTTTAGCATCATCGAGTATTGAAACAGGGGCACGCCCTTATATAATTTCGAAACAAGGGCATAATGCCAAATATTTTTGCCCAAAGGGGCAAAAGGCCAGATAGTCCATCGATTGAGTGCCAAGGTTTTGTCTTCTTGGCCCTATACTAAAATTGTAGCGAAGGCCATTGCTAGGCTAGGATCAACGATCCTTAAGAGGGCTTGGACCTTGCTCTTCCATTGTATTTGGTTAGTCCTCCTTGTTTGTATCTTAGGCTGGGCCCAAACCTTTCTACCTCTATCTTGTCCTCACGGGCTTAGGGACCATGGGCCTTTGTGCAAAAAACTGACCCCTACAATATAATAATGACCATATTTAGCTTATGTAGGAATTATAAAATGCATTTAATTGCATATTTTAAAATGTAATCATGCACATATATGATATTACAAACTAGTTTAACATAATATGCTACTGACAAATAGTTAATCCTTTATTCCATTTTTTGAGGTTCCAAAATACCTTTTTACTTTAATTAAGTAGAAATATCCATCTTTTACTGAAATTTATTAATTTAAATAATTTTTTTTAAAGAATTATTAATTTAAAAACTTGTACTTATTTTATGTAAAGGATAAAGAATTGAGTCCAAGACTCCAATTTATTGGACCCGTCGGTCCACTTTTTGCCACATGTCATGGGTTAAGTGCAAGCCAGGTCCTATCATCCTTTGAAATCCTAAATATTTGCTGGGCTGTTGCCTGTTTTACAAGCTGGACCTCAAATAGCTGGGCTAAAATACCTTTTTAGGAGAACACAGCAATTCAGATTTTTGTAAGTTTATGCTGTGGCCTGATAATTCACAGTACCAATCTATAATTTTCCCCAGATTATTCAAGGATGCTGTGTCATTTTTTAAAGAAGAATATTGAATCATTTGCTTAAAAAAAAAAAAAAAAAAGACGGCTGAAGGAACAGTCTTGTCTGCCCAGTTTTATACCATGAATTAATTTATGGTTTTCAGCCAGCAACAGAGCTACAGATAAGAGCATTCTCATCAGCTCTCTCATAAAAAATGTCATTTTAACACACTAAAAACTTACTTTATCATTTTAGCATATCATTTTACAATATCTCATTTATCAGGTGTTTTATTATCTCATTCTATACATTAAAATAATATTTACACCACATTAAAATAATATATTAAACTCCTCCAACAACAACAACAACAACTCCTCCCACCACTGCCGCAACAATGGCCACCAACAACCTGCCGCAACAACACTGACAGCCACCACCGGCACAAACCCACATCCACCAACGATACCTTAAAAAAAAAAAAAAAAAAAAAAATCCACAACAACCCAAAAACTAACCACCACAACTACCTAATAATCACCACCACAACCACCAAATTGCCGCCACAATCACAGTCTGCTTGTGCAGAAACCCATCCCAAATCAAACCTCAAAACCCACAACCCACCACATTCACAAACCTCAAAACCCATCCCAAATCAAACCAACCCACAGCTCAGGCAGGGAGATCGGCTTCAGGCGGGAGACGTTAGCGGCGAGATCGACTTCAGGCAGCTTCAGGCAAGATCGGTTTCAGCAGCTTGAGGTGCCTTTAGGCGAGATCAGCTTCAGGTGGATTGAGGATGAGAGAGGAAGAGAATGAGAGTGAAGAGGGAGCTGTGGAGGACGACTATGTCTCCGGCGAGATCGGCGGCTTCGGCGAGATCAGCGGTGAGATTAGCGGTGAGATTGGCAGCTTCAGCTAGATCGGGCAGAGAGAAGAAGTCAGACGCAGAGAGAAAAGATGAGATAAAAGAGAGAGAGAAAGCCGGAGTGAATATATGAGAGAGAACCCAGTGAATAAACAAATAATAAAAAAATTTGGCATTGCTATCTGTACCGTCTCATATTTGAGACGATACTGTAGCATGTTTCATTTTTTTAAAACATCTACGGTACCATTTTTTTGAAACATTTAGAACAGCTGATGGGGCTTGAATATTGGTATTTGGTGTGTCAAATATCAAATATTTGGCATTTGACACACCTGATGAGAATGCTCTAAGATGTTAGATCATTAATTAAAGTTTTTTTTTTTTTGTAAGCAACTTAGACAGATGGGCTTGAAACAGTAGTCAAACTGAACGTGGGCCGCTGAAGGGGCATGTCCATTGCAGGCGTAGTGGGCCTATGGCAATTTTATGGATTATATATATATATCATTATGTGAGCCTGTGAGGTCTTAAGGAAGCAGAGAGTGACTTAAACTTGCAATTGAAGTTATTTCGAATGGTTGACTTAAGCAGACTATGAAAGATAGAACATAGAAGTCGTAAAAATGAGTTGGATCTGTGCTTTTTTAATTTTCTGGTGATATTTATAAAATGCGTCTGTCGGTCTGTGTTCCAAAATTAAGCACTTTAACCTTTAGATTAAAAGAGATTTGAACAATATCTCGACCGCCCAACTTAGTGAGGGACAATGTTTATGATTGATAATTGATTAAGACAATTAAGTTGCCAAAGTTTCATTCTCACTTGGAGTTGCCAGTTTCTCCATAATGACAAAACTCACTGGAGGTAGGGTGTAACATCACTTTACATCGGCTTGCCAAGTTATCTTGAATGATGCCTGCTAAATTAGTCAGTAGAACAGTAGAAGTGTGTATTTAGAGCAGTTTATTTGCTTGAATTATTTAGTTTAACAAATGAGTTGTATAAAAGTGTAACTGTACTTAAAAATAAATAAAAGAACCTTTAAAAACCTCTACTAATCAAATAAGCCAGAGAAGTCATTGGGCTATTGGCTGCCTCAATAAAATCCTCCCCATGAACTTGTTGATATTGTTTGTGCCAGTAGCCTGCTTTTTCTTTTGCATTTAGGTCAAACGTAACAAGAAAAAGAAAAAAGAAATTAAGAGTATTTGCATCAACTCATGCAAAAATTTCCATCTATTTTAATATAAGAACTTACTTTTTATATCTTACATATTTATTTTTCAAAACAACTCACGTCACATTATCTATTTTACATTATATTTTATTAAAATATCAAATTTTATTGATTTTTTAAATTGTTTCTCTTTCTCTATACACAACAACTACCATCTACTTTCTTCATTCATTCTTGATACACATAAAGAAAGAATAAACAACTAAATGCAAATTAATAGTATCAGTATAAATTTACACAATTACTGTAGCAAACTTGTAAATTTACACAATTATACACAGACTAATGTGGGTAATTTTTAGGCAAAATTGTGTAAATTCTACACATTTTTCTATTATACACAGATTAATATGAATACTCTAAGTTACTATAGCCCACGTTGGACGGAATTGTACTTCTCCAAGCCTTAAAGGCTTGTGAGGTCTGAGGACTCAAGTTCGAGTGGTCTTGAGTGGGAAGGGGTGGGAGTAGTATATTAGGTTCATTATATTAGAATTTTTATTAGTTGGGCAGAATGGTACTTCCCCAAGCCTTAAAGGCTTGTGGGGTTTGAGGACTCAAGTTCAGGTAATCCTGAGTAAAAAGGGGTGGGGGTAATATATTAAGTTCATTATATTAGAATTTCTATTTGATCTCCTAAAAAATAAAAGAAAGTAGTTTGAAAAGGAAATTGATTAAAAAAAAAAAACTCATGATTAATAGTAAAATAAATGCCAATCTTTGAAAGTCTCAAAAGAGCTTACCATCTTTTGCTCCTATTTAACGTTTGACTTTCTATACTCTTTATAAGACAGTCTTCTGCTGCAGATATGTGCAACAGAAAATGGTAATGGACGCAAGATAATCTGGAATTGCATGCTGACAAACCCAAGTATCCAGCAAACTTGTTTTGTCTTGTCTTTTTCTTAGGTCATGATGATGGTGATGCCCCCAATTTTTCTTCCTTTCTACTGCACACAGTTACTCACTGTATCTCAGTCATTATTATTCGGTCCAATCACATGACAAGATCAAGATGCCTAAAATAATTGGCTCAATCTAGCATCATAGACTCAAAGTTTAGGTAACCTGTCCTGCCCAGCCGCCCTATCCAGCTGTTATATTGGCATAGATTTCGGATTCAAGAGTAAGATTCTTGTGTGAGTATCCTCTTACTTCTCTCTCTCTCTCTCTCTCTCTCTCTCGTCACTAGCTAGAAATGTCTTGGAGTTCAAATAAAAAATTTGGGATTCGATTTTAGTTTGCATAAAAAATTAATTGATGTTTTTGTTTAATAATAAAAAACAATCATCACGAATAAACGCTATAAGTTAAAAATTATTTCTAAAAAGAAGTTTTGACTTGAAAGTTAGTGATAATACTCAACTAAGTCAAGAAAAAAACCAATGAAAGAATGCATATGCATTGGCCCTATTTATTTCAATATTGTGATCCAAATGTATTTGTTATATATACATTGGATTTCTAATAACATATTGTCCCACCAATTGTGACACATCCATTACATACAATGGATATGTGAGATACTTCCCTTTCATTCCGGTGAGGCAGTGATACACATGTCCTAGAGTGAGGAGCAAGAAATTTCTCATTTTAGTCTCATCGAAGCATGCTTTTCCCATAAGCGAGACAACAATTTTACCAACTATTCAGGAAACTGTCTCTCACTTAGGCAAGTGGCACCAATAATTTTAGACCACAAAACTAGGAGTCTACCATCCAGTCAATCAATTTAGCTTCTGTTTAAATAGCAAAACTAACTTCTAATCTAATCAACAATTCCATCTCCAAAAAATAGAACAACATTAATCCTTGGCACAGAAATCATAGTTACATAACCACAATTAATCCATAAATAAGATATGCTATTAGTGAGATACATCAGATGCATACATATCGCAGAATTCAAAATTTTTATGTGAATGAATCACCCAATAATTCTAGATAAAGTTATGTATATGCAATTTATTAGGATCCTTAACGAAATTCACACAGAATATCATTAAATTTAATTATTCTTAAGAAAATAGCACTACTTGTGCTTCAATGAACAATGCAAACAACCACAATTAGTCTGTAGTGGGGTAAATATATTGGGCCTATTTAAAATATTGGCTCAAACAGTAGAAACAAATCTAGGATTAACTAGCTCTTTCTAATAATGAACATAGGGCCTTAGATCATTGGTCAGGCTCAATGACCTTTCAAGCCTAGTACTAAGGTCACATCTGAGGCATATCCAAGATGTCAAGGTATATTCCAAAGAAGGTAAACTTCTCCGAGGTAGCTTTCTAAAGTTTACTGATGGTTCCACAACAACCTTCGCATTAATGAAAGTCATATGCCTGACACCACCGCATTTAATACAAAAGGACAAGCCTAAACAGTAAAAAGAAGCCTCAAAAGTTTCCATTCATGATGAATAATCAAGAAAGAAGAGCCCAATAAGACTAGAAGTTATTCAGGTGAATGCCTGAACAGTAAGAAGAAACCCTAAAAGACTTAGTTCATGATGAATAACCAAAAAAGAAGAGCCCGATGAGGCCAAAAGTTATCTTGATGGACAATGGAAAAGTACAAAGAAAAAGGAGATGACTCATATAAAAGAGAAGAAAGAAGAAAGAGAGGAACGATAGAGAATACATTGAAAGAAAAAAAAAATAGAGACTAGAGAGTAAAAAGAGGCTAGAGAAATATCATTGTAATACAAACATACAAAAGTAAATAAAGAAGAGATCATTTCGATATATTGTGAGCACCTTACAATTCATGTATTCTTGTCTAAATTTCCCACTATGGATCAATATCGACCCATAACTCAAATTAGTTGTAATATATATCTTGTTTAGTATCATTAATTACTGGCTTCCCCTCTCTTTCTGTGAGGGTGGTTTCTCCAAAAAAAAAAAAAAAAAAAAAAACCTATTAGGAAAGGATTGGTGACCCTCAAAGGCCACTAAGTTCCCTTTTCAACCCCACATGTAGTAGATGATAATAATAATAAATTGATGTACTTAATCAACAAACATAACCCACAAATGACTACTAATCTGACACAAGACAGAAGCTTCAACGGGCTTAAATACCAAATTTGATGTAGGATTTTTAGGAATTTCAGCACTAAAAAGAACATCAAATAAAGAAAGATAAAACACTAGGCAATCACACCTAGGCTTTCGTAAGCAGTCACACTTAGGTAGGAGATAGCAATCGCGCTTGAAAAAAGTTGGAATGTTATTGAAATCTATCAATGTTATCGACTACAATAAAGCCATTATCTAGGCTATTTCTAAATCCTTTCTTAGAAAGACTAGGAATTCTAATAACAAAAAAATAAGTACTTTAAGAACTTCTAAGACAATTCTAGTCTCTTATGACAATCAATTATGCATTTGTACACAAAATGTGGCAGTAAAGGTTTTAGGAACCCAAAACAGTAGATATACAGGTCATTTATGAGCTCAATTTAGTTCAGTGATAGTGGATGTCCATGATGTGCATTTTATAGTCTATGTGTAGATATATGCGTGCATATCCATTATACACAGATTATATCTATTATATTAATAACTTAACAGAGTGGAAGCTTGCAAAAGCCAGTAAGTTTGAAGCTTGTAAAACCAATAGCTTCTCAATTCAAGATCATTTAGCATTGAATTAAATAGCCATTTTCCCTAATTCAAAACCATGACATAACTTACAACATAATTTCCTGAAATTATAGACTTGAATTAAAAAGCAATTTTCCCTAACAATGGACACCGTTGTCATGCTAACTGTATTTTACATGAATTTCTGCCCTATACGTGCATCAAAACCCAGTTCAAAACCATACCCAACAAAGCTAAAACAGCAACAATAATAATGAATAGAGATAGAGACAAATCTAACAGAGAAAAACTTAAGAAGCCACACTCAAATCAGAGTACATGCACAATCAACACTTAACTCAGGTTACATGCAAAGGGAAAAATCGAAAATTTGGCTATGGTGAGAGTGAAAAGGTGTGGGTTTGGGCGTGGGTTTAGATTGAGCTTCAATATTGGGTGTGGGTTTGGGTTCCAATAGAAATAGGAGAACTTGAATATTCGTTGAACTTGGGAAAGCTCTACTGAACGAACTGAGGGTGGCTACTGATCGGATGGAGGAAGGGAGAGAAACTGTAGAGGAAGGAAGACAGAGACAAACTGTTTTAGAGACGTTACATTCAAAAGTGGTTCATATTCGGCACATAACTCTGTTTCTCTACTGCCGAGTTATAAACAGTTACGCGAGAATATTTTATTGCCCAAAAGCCACGCTGGATTGCCACTGTGGCAAGAACTGCCTAAAACTCGGTCTTTTGATAAGCGAGTACTTTAAGTAACTCGATTTTAGCATCATCGAGTATCGAAACAAGGGCACGCCCCCATATAGTTTCGAAACAGGGGCATAATGCCAAATATTTTTACCCAAAGGGGCAAAAGGCCAGATAGTCCATCGATTGAGTGCCGAGGTTTTGTCTTCTTGGCCCTATACTAAAATTGTAGTGAAGGCCATTGCTAGGCTAGGATCAACGATCCTTAAGAGGGCTTGGACCTTGCTCTTCCATTGCGTTTGGTTAGTCCTCCTTGTTTGTATCTTAGGCTGGGCCCAAACCTTTCTACCTATATCTTGTCCTCACGGGCTTAGGGACCATGGGCCTTTGTGCAAAAAACTGACCCCTACAATATAATAATGACCATATTTAGCTTATGTAGGAATTATAAAATGCATTTAATTGCATATTTTAAAATGTAATCATGCACATATATGAGATTACAAACTAGTTTAACATAATATGCTACTGACAAATAGTTAATCCTTTATTCCATTTTTTGAGCTTCCAAAATACCTTTTTACTTTAATTAAGTAGAAATATCCATCTTTTACTGAAATTTATTAATTTAAATCATTTTTTTTTTAAGAATTATTAATTTAAAAACTTGTACTTATTTTATGTAAAGGATAAAGAATTGAGTCCAAGACTCCAATTTATTGGACCCGTCGGTCCACTTTTTGCCACATGTCATGGGTTAAGTGCAAGCCAGGTCCTATCATCCTCTGAAATCCTAAATATTTGCTGGGCTGTTGCCTGTTTTACAAGCTGGACCTCAAATAGCTGGGCTAAAATACCTTTTTAGGAGAACATAGCAATTCAGATTCTTGTAAGTTTATGCTGTGGCCTGATAATTCACAGTACCAATCTATAATTTTCCTCAGATTATTCAAGGATGCTGTGTCATTTTTTAAAGAAGAATATTGAATCATTTGCTAAAAAAAAAAAAAAAAAGACGGCTGAAGGAACAGTCTTGTCTGCCCAGTTTTATACCATGAATTAATTTATGGTTTTCAGCCAGCAACAGAGCTACACATAAGATGTTGGATCATTAATTAAAGTTTTTTTTTTTAAGCAACTTAGACAGATGGGCTTGAAACAGTAGTCAAACTGAACGTGGGCCGCTGAAGGGGCATGTCCATTGCAGGCGTAGTGGGCCTATGGCAATTTTATGGATTATATATATCATTATGTGAGCCTGTGAGGTCTTAAGGAAGCAGAGAGTGACTTAAACTTGCAATTGAAGTTATTTCGAATGGTTGACTTAAGTAGACTATGAAAGATAGAACATAGAAGTCGTAAAAATATGAGTTGGATCTGTGCTTTTTTAATTTTCTGGTGATATTTATAAAATGCGTCTGTCGGTCTGTGTTCCAAAATTAAGCACTTTAACCTTTAGATTAAAAGAGATTTGAACAATATCTCGACAGTCCAACTTAGTGAGGGACAATGTTTATGATTGATAATTGATTAAGACAATTAAGTTGCCAAAGTTTCATTCTCACTTGGAGTTGCCAGTTTCTCCATAATGACAAAACTCACTGGAGGTAGGGTGTAACATCACTTTACATCGGATTGCCAAGTTATCTTGAATGATGCCTGCTAAAATTAGTCAGTAGAACAGTAGAAGTGTGTATTTAGAGCAGTTTCTTTGCTTGAATTATTTAGTTTAACAAATGAGTTGTATAAAAGTGTAACTGTACTTAAAAATAAATAAAAGAACCTTTAAAAACCTCTACTAATCAAATAAGCCAGAGAAGTCATTGGGCTATTGGCTGCCTCAATAAAATCCTTCCCATGAACTTGTTGATATTGTTTGTGCCAGTAGCCTGCTTTTTCTTTTGCATTTAGGTCAAACGTAACAAGAAAAAGAAAAATGAAATTAAGAGCATTTGCATCAACTCATGCAAAAATTTTCATCTATTTTAATATAAGAACCTACTTTTTATATTTTACATATTTATTTTTCAAAACAACTCACGTCACATTATCTATTTTACATTATATTTTATTAAAATATCAAATTTTATTGATTTTTTAAATTGTTTCTCTTTCTCTATACACAGCAACTACCATCTACTTTCTTCATTCATTCTTGATGCACATAAAAAAAGAATAAACAACTAAATGCAAATTAATAGTATCAGTATAAATTTACACAATTACTGTAGCAAACTTGTATATTTATACAATTATACACAGACTAATATGGATCATTTTTAGGCAAAATTGTGTAAATTCTACACATTTTTCTATTATACACATATTAATATAAATGATCTAAGTTACTATAGCCCACATTGGACGGAATTGTACTTCTCTAAGCCTTAAAGGCTTGTGAGGTTTGAGGACTCAAGTTCGAGTGGTCTTGAATGGGAAGGAGTGGGAATAGTATATTAGGTTCATTATATTAGAATTTCTATATGATCTCCTAAAAAATAAAAGAAAGTAGTTTGAAAAGGAAATTGATTAAAAAAAAAAAACTCATGATTAATAGTAAAATAAATGCCAATCTTTGAAAGTCTCAAAAGAGCTTACCATCTTTTGCTCCTATTTTCCGTTTAACGTTTGACTTTCTATACTCTTTATAAGACAGTCTTCTGCTGCAGATATGTGCAACAGAAAATGGTAATGGACGCAAGATAATCTGGAATTGCATGTTGACAAACCCAAGTATCCAGCAAACTTGTTTTGTCTTGTCTTTTTCTTAGGTCATGATGATGGTGATGCCCCCAATTTTTCTTCCTTTCTACTGCACACAGTTACTCACTGTATCTCAGTCATTATTATTCGGTCCAATCACATGACAAGATCAAGATGCCTAAAATAATTGGCTCAATCTAGCATCATAGACTCAAAGTTTAGGTAACCTGTCCTGCCTAGCCGCCCTATCCAGCTGTTATATTGGCATAGATTTCGGATTCATGAGTAAGATTCTTGTGTGAGTACTCTCTCTCTCTCTCTCTCTCGTCACTAGCTAGAAATGTCTTGGAGTTAAAATAAAAAATTTGGAATTTGATTTTAATTTGCATAAAAAAACTAATTGATGTTTTTGTCTAATAATAAAGAACAATCATCATGGATAAACGCTATAGATTAAAAATTATTTCAAAAAAAAAAGTTGTCTTAAAAGTTAGTGATAATACTCAACTAAGTCAGGAAAAAAACCAATGAAAGAATGCATATGCATTGGCCCTATTTATTTCAATATTGTGATCCAAATGTATTTGTTATATATACATTGGATTTCTAATAACATATCGTCCCACCTATTGTGACACATCCATTACATACAATGGATATGTGAGATACTTCTCTTTCATTCCGGTGAGGCAGTGATACATATGTCCTAGAGTGAGGAGCAAGAAATTTCTCATTTTAGTCTCATCGAAGCATGCTTTTCCCATAAGCGAGACAACAATTTTACCAACTATTCAGGAAACTGTCTCTCACTTAGGCAAGTGGCACCAATAATTTTAGACCACAAAACTAGGAGTCTACCATCCAGTCAATCAATTTAGCTTCTGTTTAAATAGCAAAACTAACTTCTAATCTTATCAACAATTCCATCTCCAAAAAATAGAACAACATTAATCCTTGGCACAGAAATCATAGTTACATAACCACAATTAATCCATAAATAAGATATCCTATTAGTGAGATACATCAGATGCATACATATCGCAGAATTCAAAATTTTTATGTGAATGAATCACCCAATAATTCTAGATAAAGTTATGTATATGCAATTTATTAGGATCCATAACGAAATTCACACAGAATATCATTAAATTTAATTATTCTTAAGAAAATAGCACTACTTGTGCTTCAATGAACAATGCAAATAACCACAATTAGTCTGTAGTGGGGTAAATATATTGGGCCTATTTAAAATATTGGCTCAAACAGTAGAAACAAATCTAGGATTAACTAGCTCTTTCTAATAATGAACATAGGTCCTTAGATCATTGGTCAGGCTCAATGACCTTTCAAGCCTAGTACTGAGGTCACGTCTGAGGCATATCCAACATGTCGAAGTATATTCCAAAGAAGGTAAACTTCTCCGAGGTAGCTTTCTAAAGTTTACTGATGGTTCCACAACAACCTCCGCATTAATGAAGGTCACATGCCTAACACCACCGCATTTAATACAAAAGGACAAGCCTAAACAGTAAAAAGAAGCCTCAAAAGTTTCCGTTCATGATAAATAATCAGGAAAGAAGAGCCCAATAAGACTAGAAGTTATTCAGGTGAATGCCTGAACAGTAAGAAGAAACCCTAAAAAACTCAGTTCATGATGAATAACCAAAAAAGAAGAGGCCAATAAGGCCAAAAGTTATCTTGATGGACAATGGAAAAGTACGAAGAAAAAGGAGATGACTCATATAAAAGAGAAGAAAGAAGAAAGAGAGGAACGATAGAGAATACATTGAAAGACAAAAAAATAGAGACTAGAGAGTAAAAAGAGGCTAGAGAAATATCATTGTAATACAAACATACAAAAGTAAATAAAGAAGAGATCATTTCGATATATTGTGAGCACCTTACAATTCATGTGTTCTTGTCTAAATTTCCCACTATGGATCAATATCGACCCATAACTCAAATTAGTTGTAACATATATCTTGTTTAGTATCATTAATTACTGACTTCCCCTCTCTTTCTGCAAGGGTGGTTTCTCCAAAAAAAAAAAAAAAGTCATTGACTTGAGATTTATGCTCATACATAGTCCATAAATAAAACATACACTATTACTGAGATACATTACATACATATATGTATTGTAAAATTCAAAACTTCTATGTGAGTATATCTCCCAATAATTCCAGATAAAATTTCTTATGTGTAATACATTAGGATTCTTAATGAAATTCAAACACAGTTCCATTAAATTTAATTGTCCTGAAAAACTAATACTGCATGTACTTCAACGATCAGTGCAAGTTGCAACCATATGTTTGAATTTCACTGTCTTGACTCTTGATTAGAAATGGTTTAAGTTGCAAAGGTACAACCAGGCCAGGACACAACCTCCATTTCCTGCACTTATCACACCCGATAATTTCCCAACAAAATCCAGTACAAGGTAACAGACAAAACGCTGGGTTTCAAAAAAAAAAAAAAAGACAAAACGTTGGAAATAGCTCACGTGGCAACACATGATCATACAAAAACAAGTACCTAATAATTTCATCTGAACATATCGCCTTTTTTTGCTCCCGAGTTTGCGAGAAATTGAGATTCTGACTTATTCAGTGGTTTTTGGAGTAAATAATGCCAAATCAAAGGGTAATTTATCTAAAGAAGCGCCAAAATTTTCTTCTACAGAAAAGGACAACAAAGTATAAGTTTTATAATTATTTAAAGAGATTTTTATTTCTTATTTCGTTTATTCTATTGGATTCAGAATTCAGATCTCTTGGGGGGACAGTTTTATGTTCAAATCTGAGGTGATTTTTTTAATCTCATTTATTTACTTTTTACTAATTGGTATATACCACTTTGTATGGTTATATGTTTTTTTAGAATTTTATGCTTTTTTTTTTTTAATTCAGTGGTTTTTGGAGTAAATAATGCCAAATCAAAGGGTAATTTATCTAAAGAAGCGCCAAAATTTTCTTCTACAGAAAAGGACAACAAAGTATAAGTTTTATAATTATTTAAAGAGATTTTTATTTCTTATTTCGTTTATTCTATTGGATTCAGAATTCAGATCTCTTGGGGGGACAGTTTTATGTTCAAATCTGAGGTGATTTTTTTAATCTCATTTATTTACTTTTTACTAATTGGTATATACCACTTTGTATGGTTATATGTTTTTTTAGAATTTTATGCTTTTTTTTTTTTAAGCATAAAATTTTTTCGTGCTTTATTGAACTTTCGTTTTTAGAATTTTTTTCATAACATTATTGGAAACTTTCTTTTCCTGGTAGTGGCTTTTTTCAGTTCTTCTCAAACTGTCTTATCTCCCAGAAACCTAAGCTTGAACATTAAATTAAAAGACTTGAATGGTGCATTTGTTTGTTTGTTTATAAATGCTAGGAGATTAACTTTGATTCTATTTTTCAACCAATCAATTTTAGATAATAAAAAAAAATCATGTGGATCAGCTTTTAATTGTGTAACAAAAATGTAAACCCAGGATCCAGTTTTTATCAAAAAAATTTCATAATAATAAAATGGGTCAAATATTCAAAATTGATTGCTATCTAAAATGAAATATGATGATTGCTCTTTATTATCACATTAAGACATCAATTGATGATTGCAGTTTCATCGTAAGAGGTGGTAAGCATCCATATGTGGATAATTAAAAATAAAAATAAAAATAAAAATAAAAAGAGAAAGGAGAAAATGTAAGCTATCAATTAGCCATCAATTACAAAGTGTAACGCACAATAGATAATGTTTAGAGAAGCTGCCAATGGACACCTCGATAAGAATTGATGGCTAACACTAAAAAACGAAAAAGCAAAAGGGAAAAAAAGAAAAGAAAAGTTGGAATTTGTTAAAGAAATTGTCGTGAATCAGGGGGTTCTATTATCTTATATTGAAGTTGACATATGAAACCTCTTGCATATGGAGAGGAAAGGAATTTCAACCAATGGACCATATGTTACTTTGGTGGGCCTATGTTGTCAAAATCATATTTGTATACAAATTTCTAGTTGTATGGTTTTTTTTTTTTTTAGTTTCTTGTCAATGTTAGGTGTTCCTCATTCCTATGTTGTCAAAATTATATTTGTTATTACTATATATATATATATATATTTGTATATAAATTTCCAGTTCTTATTCTTTTAATTTCTTGTCACTATGTAATACTTTTAAAAACCAGTTTTGTTTGTGATTTAGCCTTTTTTTTTTGGTGATGTTTAGCTCCTATTTTCATTTAATACCCTAGTGCATTTTTGGTTTTGCAGTTTCATTTGCTATATGTGGCTTTTTAATGTGACTTTGCCATTAATGGATATATATATTCAAACTTCTTGTTTTAATTTTTACCTTAGATTCATGAACTGAATGGTTCAAGTCACATGAAGAATCCCATGCGATATAATGATTTTGTTCATTTAATCATTATTGGTGAGAGCAGCAAAAAGTGTTTCTTGTGAATGACATGTTTTATGACAGATTCTATTATGGCCTTCCTTTTCTTGGCTTTTCTCCACATAACAGTGTAGATTCCTTACAATTTCTTTGTTTCCCATATGAAAATTTAGTTTTACTTAGTCAAGAGAGACAAACCATGGGGCCCAAGCTTATGAAAGTTTAGACCTCAATGGGAATGTTGGGCTCGATGGAACTAACTGGAATGAATAAACTTTCAGGTTGCTAGTCCTGCTTTACTTTGTGTTTGACCATATGTTTGCTCATGTCTCCTTTTTTTTTCCCTTGATCTTTATTGGAATAATTTTTTTTTTTTTTTTTTTGAGATAACCGATAGATTTATTGGAATAACTGTTAATTGTAGTTAAGAAGTTTGGAACCTTCCCAAGGGTGGTGTATAGTGCTTATCATTGAGTTTAAGTGTTCCACTGAAATGGCATATAGATCACCAATTGAAGCTGTAATTTTATATCATTCAAAAAGCTTTGAACCTCCCTTCTTAATAGTAAATTTTATCTTATCCTTTTTCTCACGCTTCAGTGTATACAGGGAACAATCACATTTAGCTTTATCCTTTTTCTTTGGGTTCTATATTCAACAATAATTTGGCCCTTGTCCAATTCCAATCAAATCCTTTTGTATATAGACCCTTTCCTACATATTGATGCTAGGAATTTTGTAAAATGATATCATGACAGACTTACCCAAAAAATAAATAAAGACAGGACTTATTGCTTGGGATTTCAGTAGTGCATTTTGACATGGTAGAGAATTGTAACTGTTTGCTAATTACAAATAACGATTACAGACGGGCATGCCAGCTTTCCTCTTAATTAACTTGAACTAATTTATTTTTAGTTAACGTGTTCTTGGACTGTTCTTGCTTGATTCTTTCTTTGCCAGCTTGTAGTGCTAAATTTGATAATTCTAATGTCAGTCTGTTTGTCCATTCCCTGCATTTGTTGCTGGGCTAAAAATAAAATCAAATAAATATTAGGCAAGGTGTTTTGCAGACTAATCAAATGGTTCAATGAAGTGTGCATGTTTCAGTTCCCATGTCTGAATCCTAAAAAAAAACATAATTAATTTTTTTAATGCTTTTTTTTCACCTTCTAGATCTCAGGTCTTTGGTGCTGAGGAAGGAAATTGCCTTGTATTGACAAGTACACTTCCATGTGGAAGTCTGCTTAAAGGTCTAAACTAGAAATGATATAATGCATCGGTTGGGTTGGGGGAGTAAAGGAAAATCCTGTGCAGGCCGCATGGATCCTGAAAACACAGAACAAATATCCAAGACCAAAACAGGTGCAACTCACTCTTCCATACAAACTAAAACTTTGAATTTCTGTTTGCAGTTATGAAGAGAAAAGTACGGCGAGCAAAGCATGCATTTTAATTAGACACATGACATTATGCTTAACTTCAAAAAACTGGGGCATTTTAGTTGACTGCCCCATTACCATTACTATTATTTTGCCTGAGTAGTGAGTAGTAATCTCGGTACCATAAACGCAAAGGATATGTCTCATTGTCCAACTCTATTTCTATCATTTTGCACCTTTGTGCTGTGAAAATTTTGAGCTTGTGAGCCATTTATAGAGTTCTATTTTTGAAGTCAAGCATCATCACATGTTTCTGGTTGCCGTTTTCCTCTAATTTGCAGAAATGGATAATCATGTGACAAGGATCTTGAAGCTTATCAAGAATGAAGATCGAGGGAGAAAAGGTAGGAAGCATAAGGACCCAAAAAAGGAGTCAGAACTTGTCGGACTCATTGAGGACTTTTACACAGAGTACCAATCACTCTATGCCATATTTGATCATCTGAGAAGAGAGTCAGGTAATGTTGGTCGTGGCCGAAATGAAAATGAAGTTTCTTTCTCCAATTCAAGCTCAGACTCGGAATATTTTTCCTCAGTGGAATTTGACAGCAGCAATGGCAGAGTAGAAAATGAGCATAAGGAGGAGGCGGACAGACTTAGAAAAGAACTTGAGACAGCTGAATTCGAAATTACTGATCTGAAGCATAAATTGGCCTCTACAAGTCGAGAAAAGGAAGCATTAAATTCAGACTATATGGCAGCCTTTAGCAAGATTCAAGAAGCTGAAATTATCAAAAAAAATGAGAGGATTGAAGCGGATAAGAGAGAAAAGGAGCTTTTGGCTATTATAAAGGCGCGTGAAATTCATGGGAATCGAGCCTCAGCTCGGATAAAGGATTTAGAGAGCAAGTTAACTAGCTTGAAAGTTGAAGTGAAATCCTTGTGTGGCCAGAAAAGAGATATGGAAGCACAGATTGAAAGCAAAGCAACTGAAGCTAAACAAGAAAAGGAGAAAAATACTGGACTGCATGCCTGGATTTCAGAACTTGAATTGTCATTAAAAGAAAAAGACTACAAAGTATCTAGTCTCCAGGAGAAACTCAAAAATAATGAGGAATATTCAATGTCTAAAATTGCTGACATAATGGCTCAGGCTAGCAATTTGCAACTGGAAGCAAATTCTTTTCATGCTCAAAAAGCTGAACTGGAAGAAAAGAATCAAAAAATGGTAAGCGAAAGAAATGGAGCATTGGCTCAAGTCAAGGGCTTAATGGATCAGGTCACTGCAATGCAGATGGAATTGGAGACCCTACACAACCAGAAATCTGAATCAGATCAGCAAATGGAGAAAGAAAACAAAGAAACATCCAAATACCCGGTTGTTATTGAAACCCTGAAAGATGAATTAGCAAAAATGAGCATGGCTGAAAAGAGAATGATGGATGAGAAAGAAGGCTTTCACATACAGGTGAAGGACTTGGAACTGGAAGTGGAGTCTCTACAGAACCAGAAAAACGAATTAGAAGAGCTTATAAAGAGTAAAGTTTGCGAGACGAATCAGTTGAAGGAGGATAAGGAGGGGCTGCATGCTAGAAATCTTGAACTAGAGAGAGCATTGACAGAGAAGGAGGATAAGCTTTCTGCTCTTCAAAAGAAATATGAAATTAAAGAGAATGAAGCTTCTACACAAGTTATGAACTTAGCACAGGTTAATATGCTACAAGATTCGGATTCCTTGCTGAAAAAGAAAAGCCAGTTGGAGCCACAAATTGAGAGAGAGAAACAAGGATCATCCAAAAGGCCAAGTCAAGTAAGTCAAAACATCAAGTTGAAAAGAAAGATTGCAGATGGGCAAAGAATTGTGAAGAATAGCACTATAAACAAGACTAATGGAGAGCATAGAAAAGCTAAAGTTTGGTTGCAAAAAAAAAGGTTATTTCTACAAGCTGCAGAAAGTAAGATGGAAGAATTGGCAGAAGCGTTCTGCAAGAATCTTGATGATAAAACCCATCTCTTGTACCAAAGAATCCTGGTCATTGAACGCTTACACACTGAAAACAAAGATAGCTACAGGATGACACAAAATATATATGAACAAGAAATTGGAATGCTTGAAGAAAAGGTGGCAACTTATGAAGCTGAGCTAAGGAAAATGAGTCATACATTGGAAACAACAAACAATGCATTGTGTGGAGCAGAACAGGTCAGGAAGTTTGAGGAGTATAGCAGCAATGTTGTTAGTCGTATTACCAACATGTTGAATGAGCTTCAGTTTGCAAAGGACTGGGTCACCGTAACAAACAATGAAATCAAAAGACTAAAGCATAATGAAAGTTGTTTGGCTGCTCAACTTGAGAACAAGGAGGAACGAGAATTTATATTAAGAGAGAGGGTTTGGAAATTGGAAGCACAGTTGAGCAAGGAAGGAGGGGAAAAGTTAAATTTGTTGACAGCCATAAGCCAACTTGAAAAGAAGGTGGGAAAATTGGAGAAGAACATTAAAGAGAAAGATGAGGAGTTGATTAGTCTTGGGGAGGAGAAGAGGGAGGCCATTAGGCAGCTATGTTTGTTAATTGATTATCACCGTAGCCGCTACGATGATCTTAAGGAACTGATGCAACAAATGAAAAAGTAGAAGCATGATGACACTAACATATTACCGATTTAAAGATATATCTAGTGTCACGTCATTTAAAATTGTAAATTACATGAACAAGCTGCAGAAAGTAAGATGGAAGAATTGGCAGAAGCGTTCTGCAAGAATCTTGATGATAAAACCCATCTCTTGTACCAAAGAATCCTGGTCATTGAACGCTTACACACTGAAAACAAAGATAGCTACAGGATGACACAAAATATATATGAACAAGAAATTGGAATGCTTGAAGAAAAGGTGGCAACTTATGAAGCTGAGCTAAGGAAAATGAGTCATACATTGGAAACAACAAACAATGCATTGTGTGGAGCAGAACAGGTCAGGAAGTTTGAGGAGTATAGCAGCAATGTTGTTAGTCGTATTACCAACATGTTGAATGAGCTTCAGTTTGCAAAGGACTGGGTCACCGTAACAAACAATGAAATCAAAAGACTAAAGCATAATGAAAGTTGTTTGGCTGCTCAACTTGAGAACAAGGAGGAACGAGAATTTATATTAAGAGAGAGGGTTTGGAAATTGGAAGCACAGTTGAGCAAGGAAGGAGGGGAAAAGTTAAATTTGTTGACAGCCATAAGCCAACTTGAAAAGAAGGTGGGAAAATTGGAGAAGAACATTAAAGAGAAAGATGAGGAGTTGATTAGTCTTGGGGAGGGGAAGAGGGAGGCCATTAGGCAGCTATGTTTGTTAATTGATTATCACCGTAGCCGCTACGATGATCTTAAGGAACTGATGCAACAAATGAAAAAGTAGAAGCATGATGACACTAACATATTACCGATTTAAAGATATATCTAGTGTCACGTCATTTAAAATTGTAAATTACATGACATCATGTATACAGTTACATATAATGGAACGAACCATGTTTTGAATTTTGAATGGTCTTATTATAATTTCTTGCTAATGATATTTTCATTTAGCATTATAAACCATGATTAATTCATTCATTTTTACATATAATGAAACGAATCATGTTCTGAATTTTGAATGACTTTAACAATTTTCAGTCAATGACATTTTCATTTAACATTGTAAATTAATTCATTCATTTTCCCTTAATTTTTTTTCCCAACGAGACAGTACACAAACATAGGGGCACCTTAGCTTACCTCATTGTATTCATATTCATAGCTTAATTTAAATAAAAATTCAATTGTCTTGCCAAGAAAAAAAAAAAACAAAGCCTTAGCTTTCCCTCATTGACTTCGTAATACCTTTTGGGGTACATGTAACTTGATTATGACTAGATTGTTCACAAATCAATTGTTATTAATTTAGTTTGCTGCCTCTTAGTTAAATTCTGAATTGGAAATAAATTCATCACTTTATTGTTTAATTATTTTCTTGTATAGAATACAAGTGTGACGTGATTCATTGCTTATTTGTTTAGACTTTATATGCCTGAAAGGTCGCATATAACGTGACCACTTGATATGTGTTTTGAGTTTTGACATTGAGACTTGAGAGGACCCAAAAAGCACATGGTTTGGTTTCTAATACTTAATAAATCTGATAATCAATCAGTTCCTCAAAAAAAAAAATCTGATAGTCACATCAATTGACTTTGAAACATCCTCCGTACAACAATGCCAAACTTTTGACAACAATTCAGACCCAAACATAAATATCTTAATGGGAAAATTCTACAATATCCAACTTTTTTTTTAGGGTACCTATACTAATAATATGGTTATATATGAAATTAATAAAGTTTTAACAATTATATGGTTTATGTCACCACAATATAGTTGAGGGAAAAAAAAAAGCTTCTTTTTAAATTGAGCGTGCTTGTCTTAATAATTCTAGGCACTAAACATGTACTAATTAATAACTAGTATTCCCACCGGTTTTAGCTCAATGTGGACGTCAAATATTTTTGAGATTGAAAACTCAAAGTTATTCTAGTCCTGCGTGGAAAAATAAACCTTGAAATTTATAAGTAAATTTTTATAAACTTAGTAAAATTTCTTATCATCAAATAAAAACCTAAGATTAAATCAAACCAAAAAGATGTTTACTGATGCTTTAACATAATTTTAAATGAGTAACAATATATTAATCTTATCAAATCTATTATTAAAAAAAAAAAAAAAAACTTTGAAACGTGATATGTTTGGTTTCCATTTTTTTAAAACAGTTTTGAAAACACCATTAAAGAGTTTCAAGAATGAGAACAAAATATATATATATATATAAATGGTTTTGTTTTTTGTTACTTTCTTAGTAAACATTTTTCATTGTAAAAAAAGATTAATCAATATGATTTCTTTGGCCTCTAGAGTAGTTTTAAGATCACAATTTTTATCACACATTTTTTCACAGCTATCTTATAGGACAGATAATTACTAGTTATCTATTACTTTCATATAAACTTATCACTTTTTTTTTACCATAACTTACAATTTGTCATATCAAATGGAGTTGTGGCACAAAAGAAGTTATATAACTAGCCAAAAATATTGTAATTCAACTGATTGACATTTTTTTGATATTTTTAATAAAAGCATTCAAGATTCAAATCTCAGCTCCCTTGTCATAACTTGTAACCATTGAATTTAAAAATAAAAATAAAATCTAAAAAAGTGGTTTGTATAACTGGATTTTCTCTAAAACCTTCTAATAGGCTAACTACGTGTAAACGTACACCCCTTCAAAGCAGGAATGAATTCCAACATTCCCTGCAGTGGTTACACAGCGAATCCACGCTACTTACATCAGAACCAGACAAACAACGAAGGCGGGAACCACGTTTTGTTGGCACCACTGTCACCAGATACCGGGCCACGAGTACCTCATGATAAATTGAAATAAATAGTATCCTAAATTACAAAATTCCTCATCAAATTCTACTTTCTACAAATAGGTTCCGGATTAGGTCCACTAAACATGTGTCTATTTTTTATACATGTCAGCATGGGTCTAATATACTAAAAGCACTGGATCCAAACATCCTATTACAAATAAACCCAAAAAAAAAAAAATATCATTGGAGGTGCCAAAATTTTTTTAGCACCACGAAAAACTATTTTATATATTTCACCACAAAAACAACCCTAATCACAACCACAAAAAAAGTAATAATAATAATCATTATAATAATAAGAGGACAAATAAAATATATTTTTTAAGTATAACATTTGAGTTACAATGCATGCACAACCAAAGATAGTTGTACACTGTAACTCAAGAGCCAAAAATTATACCTTTAGCTCCAGTGATGCAGCCTATTTTTCTTATATTGGTTGTTAAATTTGGCAATATGGCAATATGACCCCACCAATGCTAATGCTAATGCACAAAATCTATATACATATTCCTAAGAATAAAATATTTAATTTACATCTAGTTTTTAAATGAATTTATATATTGCACTTGGTCAATTTACTAATCTAAATTAAATTCAATTTTTTTTGCTATTTATATGAGTAATTATTAGATACTTTTGAAGTGCGATAAAGTAGTGCTCATTTCTCTCATATTAATGGTGATCCCATTAATTAAATTCATGGTGGAGTTTTTAAAATCTTATATGTCTATTTTAAAATAAATAAATTGAATTTTATAATTATTTATTTAAATAATTTTTAATAGTTGTGAGAACAAGGATTTGAATCCAATACATCTTCATTGGAAACATCAAAATGTGTCAATTTAGTTACAAAACTCTTAACATAGATGATGACATGGAAAATAGATGAATTCTTTATTTAGAGTTACCTTAAAATATTTATTTGAATATGTTATTTTATAATTGCAAAAGAGAGTATTTAAACCCTAGACATATTTACTCTTTAGAACATCAAAATGTGCCAATTAAATCACAAAACTATTAAGATAAATGATGATATGAAAAAAAAAAAAAAAGATGAATAATAAGTTATGAAATATACTATGGAGTTACCTTAAAAGCAATGTACATAATAACAATAATAACATAATTGAGTAATTATTAGGTATTTTTAGAGTACAGTGCCATGGTACTTCATTTTTTAATATATATTCCACTAAATAAATTCAAGAATGAGCAACACATTATCGTGTTTTGGGAGCACCCAATAATTTGTTTTTAAAAGGCTTATTAAATATTGAACAAAGTTGGGCTACAAACTTAATTATAGCCAAAGGCTACAATTCCTACTAAAAAAATGAATATAGCTACATATTTTTAAAAGGACAAATTTTAGATATAAAATTAGTTATAGCCTAAAACTACAAAATTACTAAATATCTTTTTATTAGAGGTGAATTTTGACAAATCCACAATTTGATTACATCTTCTTCTTATATTCCATGTGTATAAAAAAAATTTAGAAAATTAAAGATTAATAGTTATGTCATCAATAAATTGTTTAAATTACAAGTTTTTGTAATTTAAAATTATGCATAAAATATAGATTTATAGATTATATAGTAAATAATATCCAATTGACACAAAATTTGATATGTGTATTAAGAGTGTAAAAAACATGTAATTCAATGGTTAGATTTTCAAAATATGAAGTAATGTTTATTTTATTAAATAAGGTTGCAGCATTAAACTACAACCAATTTTGTAGCTAACTTTGTCCTTTTTAAAATTTAACTGCCAAATTATGTGTTCTTTATGTTCTTAACGCACATAACAAATTTCCTGCCAGTAAGATATTATTTACTTTTCAATATATAAACTTATTTTTTATGTATAATTTTAGACTACAAAAGCTCAAAATTGAAATATTTGATTGATAATATAGTTATCGATCTCTAATTTTTTTGAAATTTTGCAAGTGTGAAAGATATAAGAATAAAATATAATTTAATAGTAAATTTGTCAAAATTTACATCCAATAAAAATATAGTGGGTGGAGTTGTAGCCTTAGGTTATAACCAAGTTTATTACTAAACTTTGTCCTTAATTATTATAGTATAAATATAGAGCATTTGCATTAGCTCATGTGAATGTTTCTGTCTATTTTAGTATGAAAATCTACTTTTTCTATTTTACACACTCATTTTTCTAAACATTCAATATCAAATATTTATTTTACACTACATTTCATTAAAAATGTCAATTTTTATTAATTTTTTCCTATTTATTCAGACACAACAGCCACCGATCACTTTTTTTCTTCATTTTTGAAATATGTAAAAAAAAAAAAATACTAAATGCAAAATAGATATTACCTGTGTACGTTAGCTTAACAACATGTATTTTTAGTTTCATACACAACTTGTCAACTTCGCATTACTTGATGCGAGTAAAATTTGGGTTTAGTCAGTTAAAATGCGGTAATTTTTCTATTATACATGCACTTGCGCGAGTACTCTACGGGGTGAATGGCACAACCGCTATAAACCTATAAACAGAGGGGCAAAAGACGAAAAAGAAGCTCCAAAGATTCCAGCTTCTGAAATTTGAAGCTAGAAACGCTGTACCAGTCACTTTGTGCGCTCAAATCCAAACAAAACCCAAACCCGTTTTTATTACAATTCATTTTCTTTATAAAATCCATTTCCATTAACATCTCTCTCTCATAGTCCCATTGGAGAGAGCTTCCTTCTCTCTCTCTCTCTCTCTCTCTCTCTCTCCGTTTTCTCTGTATCTTTGATCGTCTCTCTGAGGATATTCTCTCTCACTTTCAGGTAATCTTATGCTTCTCTTTTGATTTTTGTTTATTATTCTAATTATTTTTGAACTCAAAAAAGTTCTCGATCTCTGAGTTGAACTCTTGGTGAAGAACTCCACCAACTAACAGTCTTTGTAACTTCAATTACAGAGAAAATTGAGAAATTCTTTTTCTTTTTCTTTTGCTTTGTGTTGTTGTTTTTTTGAATAATTTGATTAGATCAAAGTTCTTGTACGGTAAAATTTTGATTTCTCGAGCTTCAATATGCATGCGCTTTGTGTTTTTTCTTTGAATCTTTGGTTACTGATCAAGTTCTCGGTTACGATATAATAAAATCTTGCATATAATCTAAATTTAAATCTGATTTCATGTTAAGGAACTGTATTGAGATTAAGAACATGAATATTTTCATTTTGTTTGTTTGTTCAAGTTATAGTCAACCTCGTGATTATATTTAAATCTGTTCTACAATCTCAAAATTTTGATTGCGATTTAAATATATATTTTTGATTTTATTTTGATTTATTTATTTATCGATCTTTGCAGCTTGGGTGAAAATTGAAAATTTTGAGTTTTGTGAACAGAGAAACTTGCAGAAGAAGGGTGAAAGGGAAAGTGAGTAGAAAAGGAAAAGAAAAAAAAAAATTGTGGCAGGTAAGGTAATTTTGTTGCTGTTTTTGGCTTATTTGTAGAAGGTTGAATTGCTTAATAATGGTTTATTATTTTCAGTTTTTATCGCGCGGCTTCAAATGTGGAAATTATTAGTTACTTTTTTTTATTAATAGAAGATACTTTTTTTTTTTGAGAAAAAATAAAATAGAAGATACTATTAGTTACTTAGAGATATAAGGATACAAAATTAGCCAAATTTTAATTTGAATAATTCTATTTTTACATGTATCGATCACACTTCTTATCCGGCAAAACTTGGGTCTAGTATGCTAGATCCGTTATAATTGTGACACATGGTAGAAATTGGACACATGTTAATATCATGATGGTCTAGTACATTGGAGCATCAGATCCAAGCAGCTAAGTCCAACAGTTAAAATCATGTCATATCAGCGGTGGCAGTGGCGGAAAATTCCTTTTTTTTTTTTTTTTTTTTTTTTTGGCAGCGGCAAAAAATTTTATGTGTTTATTGTTTATAGATTAGTGATAATTATCTTTGTCTTTAAAAGGCAAATCTAATAATAAAGTAACAGCTCACCTTTTGCTGAAAGAAATAGCTGTCTTTTCTATATCCCAAATTTGGCTTCTGAGGCAATCCTTAGAATTGCTGACGTGGCACCAGATTAGTGCAGCTGTTTAAACTTGGTATTAAAGACGTTATGCTGTTCTGGATTGACATGTTATTTTATTTAAATATAGCTATTATTATTGAAATTGTATATATTTATAAAAAATAATAGTAATTGGTGGTTGGTTGCTATGATTCGAAAATCATAAAATTTGACTTGACCAAAATAAAAACTGGCCCTACTGAATGAATTTTGACGTACGGTAGTATTGAAAGGAGAAGATGGGTGTCTCTATTTTGCTTGGTTTTGAATTGAAAGTCATAAACTCATAATGCTACTTTTTTGGGTTCAGTTGGTTCTTGTTTCTACACCAATTGCTGTGATAGGTAGTCCTTGTATCGCAAGTATCATTAAATGATGAGGAATTTAAGTTGTGGACTAGTTTAACGGCTACAGTTTCCATCCAAGATTCATGGGCCCCTGTATTTATTGAACCTTTAATTTTCAGCGTCTGAAATTAAGATTAGGTTCCAAATGGCTTTTGGCTGTATTGGTCCATCCTTTTACACATTTATAAATCCATATTTGTTAAATCTTAAATCTTCAGCAGCTGAGACCTAAGATGACTGAATTGATGTTAGTTTTAGCCACACCTTAAACCCAAAAAGAAAAGGGGTTGTCTTGACGTTGATATTTCATTATAAGAAAAATATCAACTGGTTTTGAGGTGGTAGATTAGCATTGAGCCCCAAAGAGCAAGATCTCTAGTTTTGAATTTGAGGCAGCAGGTTGCACCATAATTTGAAAATAAGAACACCTGGAATAAAGTAATTTGTATCCCAGTTTCAAATCAAGATCTAGGTATGCGAGCACATTCTAAAACAGCATGTTTTAACTTTTAACTCATTGACCTGTTTGCAGATATCATTGCAAGTGGTATCGTGAGAATGAAATTCTTATGTAGGTCTCTGATGTTGTGTGTCTTGGCCCTCAATTTGGCCTTTTTGATTAAAATTAAAATTATGTTTGTAATTTTGTTACTTGAGAAGTGCTCCAATCATGTTTGTGATAAAAGAATTCCATAGATACAACAATTGTCTAATGATATGGAGTTATACTATCAATTGAGGATTTGCTTTTGCCATAAGGAGCTACTCTCTGAACAACTTACAAGTGAATAAATAGTGTAGCTACCATAGGGTTTTGTGTATTCCAAATTTAAAATCTTTATAACAATTCATAGTTCAATGAATATTTCACTGCCTGTGGACACAATACGCATAGTTGTTGTAGGAAAATCATGCCTAGTGAACACAATGGCAGAGTATGATAGCAGTATTTGATATTCTTGTTTTGAAAATTTGGATAGGATCTCATATAAATTGCTTCCTCCTGAATCAAACCTATATTTTGTGTTAATTCACTAAAAATGGTCCATCTTACTATCCAGTTTCTGTTTGTAAGCTGACACTTATCCTATGATAACAGTATTAGAAATCTAGTTTTGAAAATTAGAATTATAAATTGCTTCCTATAGAATCAAACCTTTATTTTGCATTAATTCACTATTAATGGTTCATCTTGTTATCCAGTTTCTGTTTGCATGCTGACCTTTATCTTACTGATGATAACATTATTAGATATTCTTGTTTTGAAATTTTAAATAGGATCTCATATTAATTGCTTCCTCTAGAATCAAACCTTTATTTTGTGTTAATTCATTATTAATGGTCCATCTTGATATCTAGTTGTTTGTAAGATGATTTTTTATCTTACTGATGACTATTTATACCTGCTCCAATTTAATATTGTAAATTAGCAGCTAGGATATATTAGCATGTTGAAAGCATTATGCTTTAAATGTTAATATTTTCTCTTCCTGTTTTCTTAGATTTTGAGTGATGCCTACTTGCTCAGGGAATTTGAAATTCTGAAGAAGAGATGGCAAAACATCGGTTGAGGAATTCTATAAGGTCCATTTTTGGGAGTCATATTGATTCAGAAAATGATGAACAGCTGAAAGGAGATAAAATAGGTGATTTTCTTTATCAAGATAATGTTAATCCATACATCTATTTTAGATGTGGAAGAGTATTTTGTGCAGTGAAATTTAATGGCAACAATTTGCTTAAGATCAATGTTAAATTATGATTACATGTTTTGCCTTAGCATCTTATTGTTGGCCTTCCCCTTATTAACATTGATTGATAATCAAACATAACCTGACTATGCAGAAATTGAGGGCAAAGTGAAAAAGATCTTGAAGCTTATCAAAGATGAAGATCTTGAAGAAAAAGATGGTACCCCAGAAGAAAACTCCAAAAAGGAACCACTTGCTAAACTAATTGAGGATTTCCACCAACAGTATCAATCACTCTATGCACGATATGATCATCTAACGGGAGAGCTAAGGAAAAAAATTAATGGGAAACAAGGAAAGGAGGACAATTCTTCGTCTAGCTCAGACTCAGATTCAGATTATTCCTCGAAGGACAAAGGCAAGAATGGACAAGTGGAAAGAGAAGTTCAGAAAATTAGAGATGACATTAAAACAGAACTTGAAGCAGCACTTCTAGAAGTTGCTGACCTGAAGAGGAAGTTGACGGCTACAAGTGAAGAAAAGGAAGCTCTAAATATAGAATATCTTGCTGCTTTGAGCAAGATACAAGAAGCAGACAAATTCATTGAAGATATGAAGACTGAAGCTCAAAAGTTAGACAGTGAAAAATCGAATCTTTTGGTTGAGAATAGTGAACTGAATAAAAAACTTGGGACTGCTAGTAAGATAGAAGAAGAACTGAATAGAGAGAAAGATAATTTGATCGTAGAGAAAGAGACTGCCATCAGAAGGATTGAAGAAGGAGAGAACATTACAAAAGGCTTAAGAACCATGGCTGATCAGCTGAAAGATGAAAAGGTAAATCTAGAGCAAGAACTAGAAGCCGTTAGAGGGGAAATATCAAATATGAAGCAGCAGCTAGAATCTGCAGAGCAGCAAGGGTCAGATTTAAGCCACAATCTGAAAGCTTCCATGGAAGAGAATGAATCTTTAAGCTTGAAATTTTCAGAAGTCTCAAATCAGATTCAGCAGGCGCAGATCACAATAGAAGAACTTAGGGCTGAATCAAATCAGTTAAAGGAGGAATTGGGTCAGAGGGAGAAGGAACTTTCAAATTTCAAGGATATGCATGAGGTGCATGAGAATGAGTCATCTGCTCGAGTAAATGGATTAGAGGCACAAGTAAGAAGCCTGCAAGTGGAGCTGAAGTCGTTGCAAAACCAGAAACAAGATATTGAAGTACAGATTGAGATTAAAGAAACAGAATTTAGCAATATAAAGCAGCAGCTGGAATCTTCTGAACAGCAAATTTCAGACTTAAGCCACACTCTGAAAGCCACTGGGGAAGAGAATAAATCTCTAACCTTGAAGGTTTCAGAGCTTTCAAATGAGGTTCAGCAGGCACAAAACATGATACAGGAACTCATGGCTGAATCAAGTCAGTTAAAGGATAATTTGGGTGAGAGGGAAAGGGAATTTTCAACTCTTTCTGAGAGGCATGGGGTGCATAAAGATGAGTCTTCAGCTCAAATAAAGAGATTAGAGGGGCAAGTTACAGAACTTGAACTGGAGCTGGAATCGTTGCAAGACCAGAGAAGAGAGATGGAAAAGAAGATAGAAAGTAAAGCAGCTGAAGCAAAACAATTGGGAGAGGATAATATAGAACTGCAATCCCGAATTTCAGAACTTGAAAAGATGTCAAAGGAGAGGGAAGATGCGGTTTCTGCTCTCACGAAGAAAATTGAAGAAAATGAGGGTGAATCCTTGTCTAGAATAGCAGAATTGACAGCACAGATCAACAATCTGCTAGTGGACTTAGATTCTTTGCGCACTCAGAAAGTTCAATTGGAAGATCAGATTGTGTGTAAAAGTGGTGAAGCATCATCTCAAGTCAAGAGCTTAATGGATCAGGTCAATGTATTGCAGCAGGAACTGGGGACCCTAAATTGCGATAAAAGTGAACTGGAAGTGGAGCTGAAGTCATTGCAAAACCAGAAACGAGATATTGAAGTACAGATTGAGATTAAAGAAACAGAATTTAGCAATATAAAGCAGCAGCTGGAATCTTCTGAACAGCAAATTTCAGACTTAAGCCACACTCTGAAAGCCACTGGGGAAGAGAATAAATCTCTAACCTTGAAGGTTTCAGAGCTTTCAAATGAGATTCAGCAGGCACAAAACATGATACAGGAACTCATGGCTGAATCAAGTCAGTTAAAGGATAATTTGGGTGAGAGGGAAAGGGAATTTTCAACTCTTTCTGAGAGGCACGGGGTGCATAAGGATGAGTCTTCAGCTCAAATAAAGAGATTAGAGGGGCAAGTTACAGAACTTGAACTGGAGCTGGAATCGTTGCAAGACCAGAGAAGAGAGATGGAAAAGAAGATAGAAAGTAAAGCAGCTGAAGCAAAACAACTGGGAGAGGATAATATAGAACTGCAATCCCAAATTTCAGAACTTGAAAAGATGTCAAAGGAGAGGGAAGATGCGGTTTCTGCTCTCACGAAGAAAATTGGAGAAAATGAGAGTGAATACTTGTCTAGAATAGCAGAATTGACATCACAGATCAACAATCTGCTAGTGGACTTAGATTCTTTGCGCACTCAGAAAGTTCAATTGGAAGATCAGATTGTGTGTAAAAGTGGTGAAGCATCATCTCAAGTCAAGAGCTTAATGGATCAGGTCAATGCATTGCAGCAGGAACTGGGAACCCTAAATCGTGATAAAAGTGAACTGGAAATGCAACATGAGAAAAAAATTCAAGAAAATTCGGAGTACCTGGTTCAGATAGAAAATCTGAAAGAGGAGATTTTGAGCAAGGATATGGAGCAACAGAAAATTTCACAAGAGAGAGAAAGCTTAACAGCGCAAGTGAAGGATCTTGAATTGGAGGTGATCTCTATATGCAACCAGAAAAGTGAACTTGAAAAGCAGGTAAGTGCTAAAGTCCTTGAGAATGGTCAATTGATAGAAGAGAAGGTAGGGCTAGAGGACAAAATTTTTGAACTGGAGAAAACATTAACTGATAGAGGGGTTGAGTTCTCTACTCTCCACGAGAAACTAACAAGTGGAGAGAGCAACACTTCTGCTCAAATAACAGCCCTGGAGTCAAAGATTAACAGTCTACAACAGGAGTTCAATTCCTTGCAGACTCAGAAAAATGAGATGGAGTTGCAGTTCAAGAAAGAGAAACAGGAACTTTCAGAAAGCCTGACCCAACTGGAGAATCACAAGGTTGACTTAACAAGCAGCATCACAGATCATCAGATAATTCTGAAAGAACAAGAAGATGCATACAAGAAGCTAAATGAGGAATACAAACAGCTTGAAGTTCAGCTTCAGGAATGCAAGGTAAATCTCGAAGTTGCAGAGAAGAAGGTTGAAGAAACAGAAAAGGAAATCCATAAAAACATGGGATCCAAGGATGAGAAGGTAGCAGAGTTGGAACAACTTGTTGAAGACATTAGAAGAGATCTTGAAGAAAAAGAAGAGGAACACAGTACTTTGGTAGATAATGTGCGCACAATTGAAGTTAAGCTCCGCCTGTCAAACCAGAAGCTCCGGGTCACTGAACAATTACTAACTGAGAAGGAAGAAGCTTTCAGAATTACGGAATTGAAATTCCAGCAAGAACAGAGAGTGCTTGAAGACAGAATCACTAGATTGTCTGGAATAATTGCTGCTAACAATGAAGCTCATCAAAGGATGATAACAGATATCTCAGAGGGTGTAAACAGTACCTTGACAGGAATGGAAATAGTGATCCAGAAATTTGAAGACGACTACAAAAATTATGAGAATTGCATCTTGGAAATGTCAAATGAACTTCACATTTCCAAGAACTGGGTCATAGAGACAAATAAGGAGAAAAAACAACTAATGAAGGAGGTGGAGCATCTTGTGGTGCAGCTGAAAGATAATAAAGATAAGGAATTAGCACTAAGAGAAAGGGTCGAGAAGCTAGAAGTGAAGGCAAGCAAGGAAGAAGCAGAGAATGAGAAGCTGAGTAAAGCAGTAAACCAACTTGAGAAGATGGTAGCGGAATTAGGAAAGACAGTGAAAGAAAAGGATGATGGTATGTTGGGTCTTGGAGAGGAGAAGAGGGAGGCCATAAGGCAGCTATGTTTGTGGATTGATTATCAACGTAGTCGCTATGATTATCTAAAGGAAATGCTCTCAAAGGTGGCTGCTAGAGGCCAGAGAGCAAGCTAAGTAACTGTTCATTCTACATTGCTGTGTATGTCCATTTTAGTTTCGCACCATGATTGTTTTTATTGATTTTTAATTTTTTTTTTCGTTCTTGGACAAGGCAGGCCACTGTGTTGATAAAACATTTTAGGTGATGCTTGAAACATAATTAGTCAGCACATTATACAAAGTTTGGATGCCAACTTAGCTTTCCTTATTTTATAATCTAGCCTTTTCAGACCTTTGCTCCCTATTCAACTGACTACAACTTGAGGTAATGAAACTTGGAATTATATTGAATCCAAGAACGGCTCATATAGGCAGTGTTAAAAACCGTAGGGGCTTTTTGCTTGGAGAGGTGGTAACGGGGTAGAGTGTGTGTGACCCTAGGTGACTTCCCCGAGAACAAGAATCATTCAACATGATAGTAAACTTGCTAGCATCTTTAGAACACTTAAAAACCCCTTCAGAACAATTTATACATAATTTTATATAATGAAAAATACAATTTACATCCTATAAGTTTGTTGAATTATCATTGTAGTCCACTAAGTTTAAATTGTCATTTTAGTCTTTTTGCTGACGTTGTTTCACATTTGTAAAATTATAAAATTATTAAAAACGGCATTATTTTAAGAGAAGTAGCAAGGTTTTTTTTTCAAATGGTTATGGACCGAATGACTAAAATAATACACTGTAAAATTACCAAACTAAAATGATAAAATTTAAAATTAGTAGACTAAAATGACAATTCATCAAACTAATAGGGTGTAAATTCATCAAATGGTATTTTTACCGCTTATTTTACATGTAACTTTCTTGGATCGAGGATACCTCAAAACTTAGTTTTTGCTTAATTGCTAACAAATAATTTTGGGTTTGCCACACACCATCTTTGATGAAAGATACTGATGATTCCTTGCATTCTTTAATAACATGTTGCCCATACCCCAATGCCTTTTAAACAACCATGGGCATTTGACCGTATCCAAGTTTGCATAGAGCTGCAACTACATTTTAAATTTGGATTATTGATATATATTTGATCTCCTTTTTTGCATTATCATTTTATGCTCTGTGATGATGAAAACTTAAAGAACTAATTACTATTATAAGAAGTAATTAATAGTAATAACAAATAATTATGACACTAATAAATTTTATTATTATTATTAAACCATAAGAGTGAAAGAATATCCTTATTTTTGTGAACATTTAATTATCACTAAGATGGTTATGATTTAACCACTTATAATTATTTTTAAAAACCAAATATTAGAATGTTAGGTTCTTGTAATGGAATCTTATGGGAATGTGACTTACAAACCAATGACTCTGTAATCTTATATCTTATTGTGGGGATAAATGAGCCGAGTAAGAGTATTGGGCCGTGGGCCATACCTGAGGATGTAAGGGAGCTCAAGGATGGTCGAACAATAAGATAAGTGTGTGGGACAATGGGTCAAGGACAAGGACAAGTAATAACAAACAAATGGTGTCTCCCGAGGATCTAAACTTCCTCGAGAAGTGTTGAGCAAGGTTGGAGCCTGGTCGTCTAAAGAATACCGTGCAAGAGACTACCATACTTCTAAGGATAAGTTTCAGATAAAGGAGTCCACAATAAACCAAGAAATATCTAAGAAGAAGGTTGCTACCACCACATTAAATATTCTGCACCCAACAAACTGGCCGCATTTAAGTGGAAATGATCACTGAATCGTTGTCTAATATCAAGGATGTTGATGCCAAGAAATTTGTCTAGAAGAATATTGTTACCCAATTTGGGATTCCCCATACTCTTATCTTGGATAGTAAGCTTCAATTTGACAGCAATGTCTTCTGGAGGTTTTGTTGTAATCTTGGCATTAAGAATAGATACTCAACCCCAACATATCTGCAAAGGAATGGGTAGAATGAAGCAATTAATAAGGTTATAGTTAGTGGGCTCAAGAAAAAGTTAGATGAAGCAAAAGGTAGATGGGTTGAAGAGCTCCCACATGTTCTTTGTACATATCAGATAACTCATCGCCATTCAACTGGGGAAACACCATTTTCCATGACATGTGGCTCTGAGGTCGTGATCCCTTTGAAGACTAGGTTTCCAACGTTAAGGACAAGTCTGTTCACTCTTGACAATAATAATCAATTACTACAGAAGAGCTTGGATTTAATCGAGGAACGAAGAGAAGTGACCATGATCTAGTTGGCACATTATCAGCAAAAGCTCAAGTAGGGGTATGATATAGGAGTGAAGGTCAAACCATTAGCACCGGAGGATTTGGTGTTGAGAAGGGTGGTGGAAACTGTAAAGAACCCATTCTAGGGAAAACTAGGACCTAACTGGGAGGGGTCATACCGCTTCACTTCGGTGGCCAGGATAGGAGCTTATTTTTTGGAAGATTTAGATGAAAATGTTGTACCACATCCGTGGATTATAAATAACATTCGAAAATACTATTATTAATGAAAGACAATCTTGCCGTCTTTTATCTTGATTATTATTGCCTATGTTCTTTCTTATTTTTCTAAGTATTAAACAGAATATCGGTCTGCTTGGTTCCTCAGATCACACACCTGGGATTAATTAATACCTCTTATTTGTCTAAGTACTAAACAAAACCTCGGTCATGCTTGGTTCCTCGAACCACATGCCTTGGATAAATTAATACCTCTTATTTTTCAAAGTATTAAACAAAATCTCGATCATGCCTAATTTCTCAAGCCACATATTATGGGTAAATTAATACCTCTTATTTGTCTAAGTATTAAACAGAGCCTCGATTATGCCTGGTTCTTCTGACCACATACCATGGGTAAATTAATACCTCTTATTTGTCTAAGTATTAAAGAAAACTTCGATCATGCCTGGTTCTTCGTATCACATACCTTGGGTAAATTAATACCTCTGATTTGTCTATGTATTAAACAAAACCTCAGTCATGCCTGGTCTCTCTGACCATATACCTTGGGTAAATTAATACCTCTTATTTTTCTAAGTATAAAACAGAACTTCGGTCATGCCTAGTTCCTCAGACCACATATCTTGAGTAAATTAATACCTCTTATTTTTCTAAGTATTAAATAGCACCTCAGTCATGCCTAGTTCCTCGAACCACATACCTTGAGTAAATTAATACCTCTTATTTTTCTAAGTATTAAATAGCACCTCAGTCATGCCTAGTTCCTCGGACCACATACCTTGAGTAAATTAATACCTCTTATTTTTCTAAGTATTAAACAAAATCTTGGTCATGTCTGGTTCCTTAGACCGCATACCTTGGGTAAATTAGTACCTCTTATTTGTCTAAGTATTAAACAGAATCTCAGTTATGCTTGGTTCTTCAGACCACATACCTTGGGTAAATTAATACTTCTTATTTTTCTAAATATAAAACAAAACCTCGGTTATGTCTGGTTCCTCAGACCACATACCTTGGGTAAATTAATACTTCTTATTTTTCTAAATATAAAACAGAATCTCGATCATGCCTATTTTCTCAAACCACATACCTTGGGTAAATTAATACCTCTTATTTGTCTAAGTATTAAATAGAATTTTGGTCATGCCTGGTTCCTCTGACCACATACCTTGGAAAAATTAATACCTCTTATTTTTATAAGTATTAAACAAAACCTAGGTCATGCCTAGTTCTTCGAACCACATACCTTGGGTAAATTAATACCTCTTATTTTTCTAAGTATCAAACAGAATCTCGGTCATGCCTGGTTCCTCAAACCACATACCTTGGGTAAATTAAGGGTTTGTTTGGATACCGTTTATTGCTGAAAACTGAAAAATGAAAACACTATAGCAAAATAATTTTAGCTATTGTATTTTAGATACTATAGCCATGGGTCCCACTATGTGTAAAAAGCAAACACACAAACGCAGATTTAAACGCAATCTAAACATACGCTAATACCTCTTATTTTTCTAAATATTAAACAGAACATCAATCATACTTGGTTCCTCGAACCATATATCTTGGGTAAATTAATACCTCTTATTTTTCTAAGTATTAAACAGAATCTCAGTCATGCCTAGTTCCTCGGATCACATACCTTGAGTAAATTAATATTTCTTATTTTTCTAAGTATTAAACAGAACTTCGGTCATGCTTGGTTCCTCTGACCACATACTTTAGGTAAATTAATACCTCTTATTTTTTAAGTATTAAACAAAACATCAGTCATGCCTAATTCCTCGGACCTTGGGTAAATTAATACCTATTATTTTTCTAAGTATTAAACAAGAATCTCGGTCATGCCTAGTTCTTCGAATCACGTACCTTGGATTAATTAATGCTTTTTATTTATTCAAGTATTCAATAAAATCTCGACCTTGCATGGCTCATCGGATTAGGCACATTAGACACATTAGTACTGTTCACTTACTAAAGTGTTAGCTTGTCAGTTGCTTGAATTGTGTAAGTATATTGGAACAGTGTTATGCTAGTTTTCTTTAATCTTTGGGATTTGCAATGTTGTTTCATGCCTGAATGCTTAACCATATTTAGTAGTAAACAGTCAGTAGTAAAAGTTGTACATAAGTGGTAGGTAATTAGAGAAAACTAAAATTTTTCATTAAATTATGCCTTGATAAGGTAGAAGAAGTACATGTTAAAAAAAAAAAAACATAAAGAGCAAAACAAATACAAGCCGAAGCAACAATGTCATATCTATTAGCTAATGGTTGGGGGTTGGCCTTAGTTGCTGACTGAGAAGAAGGTTCAGGCACTTTGTCCTTGGCTGCCTCCTTTTCCTTGGAAGCCTCTTTGGTTGCTAGTGGAGGCTTAGAATGTTCAGCCTTGTTTGCCTATTTTTCCTTGGCCTTTATGTTTTCCTTACCAGGCTCCTTGGAGGGCCCTGAGGTGGCTTTAAGGGTACCAGAATCAGCAAGCTTAGCAATGTCAGGCGCTTTTGGAGTAGTAGTTGCCTGGAAGTTGGGCTGGGTTGTTATGCGCAATGCTAGAGGGTAGAAGATATTTTCTATCTTTCTCAGGTCCAAAGAAGCACTTACCCCGGCTAGGTTCAATGCCTCGGTCCATACCTGAAGGTAGTGACCTCAACAAACTCCTGTGACTTGGGCTCTTAGAATGTCTTCAGTCTCTTTAACCCTGATATCATAGCCATTTTGCTCAGCCCAAGCAGTAGCCTCCTCCTTCTTTTCCAGCTCTTTTTTCTGAGCTTTTGTTTGCTCCCTAGCAGTTGCTAGTTGCTCCTCAGCCTTACACAGCTGCTGACGCTGGTCCTCAACTTCTTTTTCAACATCAGCTAGAGTGACTTCTGCGCTTTTCCTTTCCCTATTTGCCTCAGTTAGTTTAGTGTTGAACTCTTTAATTCTCTTCTCGGCCATAGCCAAGGTCTTAATGACAGATATGCGATGAGCCTCCTCGACCTTTAGCTGGGCATGGCCATTGTCCACCCATTCTTCAGCGATATTTGTCGTCTTGATCGCCTAAAAAATAATAATAATAACAACAATGTAAAGACTAGAAAAGTAAGCTAAACGCTTCAAGTGAAAAAGGTAATGATAGTAAGTAAATAACTTTTGCAAGCTAATGAACTAAGGTATTTACCATAGCTAGGCCCCTTTTTAGAGTTCGGAAAACTTCATGCTTCTTCAGGGTCCTCAAGTCAGCCATGTCTTGAGGCAAAAGTCTAGGTTGTTCCAGGACATCAACAATGTGGCCCGCTTTCCCTTTTTGAAAATCCCTAATGGATGAATCCAAAGGGAATGGGGCTCCATCCAGCTCAAGCATAGAATTCCAGACTGGAATCCTAGGGCGATGATTAGCAACTTTGTCTACACCTGAGCCTTCTGGCGTGTTCTTCCTTTGTGCCCCTTTAGCGACCTTTACTCCTCTCTAGGGCTCAAGATCCTTAGGGGCAATTTCACCTTCCTCGGATGCTTCTGTCCCTTCCTTCTCCCTTTTTCTTTTCTTTTCTAGTTGTTCAGAATGGGAGGTATGAGTAAAGAGGGGAGTGGGAAGTCGAGTCTGAACAGCTACCTCGAGGGTATATGCTCCTACATGTGATTCCAAGAGCTCAAGAAGGCCGTGTTCTTTTTATGTTGGAGCACCATGGCTTCTAGAACGTTGGATGGCTCTTGGCTGCTGCTCACTTAAGCAGAAGGCAAATGTGTGAAAGTGGCACCTGGAGATTCTATAGGAAGCGGATGATCCAAGACTTCAAAATCTTCTTCAGAGTTTAGAACTTCAATTACTCTGACTATTCGTTCTTCAGGAGCTGAATGAGAGGAGGTTGCTTCTTCCTTGGTAACGCGTTGGGTAGGTAAATCAACTTGGTGGGTACCTTCGGGTGGAGGGCTAGTAAGGAACCCAGGTACTGCGATGTTGATTTGTTGCAGTCGGGGATCCTTTGCCTTAAGGATTGAAAACTGGTTGAGATGGGCTTATATCTGAGGATGTCGTGAGCGGCGTGCAGTTATCCGTCCGTATGGAGAAAGATCTCGGATTGGAGTATCTTGGTGAGATCGGGTTCGTTCACAAAGTTGAGATTGGGGGCTGCGAAATTCTTATCTGCAGAAATCCAAAAAACAAAAGTATAATTAGAAAAGGGACTTTTTAAAAAGAATATATCACCGAACTATAAGAAAAGAGAGAAGAGATTATGAAATTAAATTGTTTGCTGTAAAAAAAAAAAAAAGGGTACTTAAACCTAAAACACCCCACCTGGTTGCCCCTCTCGTGTTGGACAAACATGAGATAAGCCTGACTTCAGGGACCCTAGTTTTTAGGTAGTACCCCATACTCTTAAGGTGGTGCCAATTATACACCCAGTTGACGTCATGATGGGTGAGGTTAACCCCCCCCCCCCCCTTTTCTCTCTCTCTCTCTCTCTCTCTCTCTCTCTCTCTCTCAATGAGTCTCAGTATCTCTCTTGCCCTCTCTTTATGTCCGTTGCTTTCTCGCTCTCTTTACTTCTCCAAATAACTATTTGGAAGGGTGCCTCTCTCTTGCCCTCTCTTTATGTCCGTTGCTTTCTCGCTCTCTTTACTTCTCCAAATAACTATTTGGAAGGGTGCCTCAAATTGTCTTTGTTCATCAATTTTAGTAAAATCCATGAAAGTAATTTCCTAGAATTCCAAAATATCATTATCGTTGTCTTAGAGTTAGAGAAATATTCTAGATTACTTTTTTTTTTTTTTGGTGTCAATAATGAAATTAAAGGGTAAATGGGTCAGAGAATGTTTCATCATTCTACATCAAAAAAATATCCTTACGCGAACATGAGAAATTAAATTAAAAGAATATAGAATGTGATTCATGATCTCACACAACTTTTGAGCTCAACGGGTTTTCATGAAACCTATAAGCCTTTAATAAATGCTTAAATGCTTGCCAAAGATGCTTTAGATTTGGTATGATTTTTGAGAACTAAATATAAAGAAACCAATACAATAATCTTTGATATGCGAGAGAAACAATTTTCGATATGATTTATGGTGATGGTAAGGATCACAAAAACCCCAAGATTTTCTTAGCCTAAATTATGATTAGGCGGTGCTTGATGCCAACGATGACGGTAGGGAGAAGATGTATGTTTAAGCCAATTAACCTAGCATGTACAGGCTTCAAAAGTTAGGTGTGAGCCCATAATTTAAATTCAATTAAGTTAGGCTAGCACTTTGATAATATTATGTAAAAGTCCAATGTTCAATAAAAGTTTAATTATTTATTTTTAGTCATTTTTATTTTTATTTTTGTACTATTTAATAATTAATTTGTGTATTATGTGGCTGTAATTTTAATAACCAATTAAATTTGGTATTTACCCACATTCAGTGCAACCTTAAGTCTAGATTAAACAATTAAATTTGGTTCCATTATTTTTTAGTTACCTTAGATATTATCAACATTACATTGGATAGTATGAATGTCATATATGATTGTAACTATGTCATATATATATATATATATATATTTAGAAAGGTAACTATGTCATATATGATTGTATAGATACATCATTTGATGGTCCTCTTAATATTTTCATTCAAATTGGACGATACTCACGTCACATTAGATAGTACAAATATGAAATATCACATTTGAGGGTTCTTTTATATTATTGGTCACATTCAATGGTACCAACAGCACATTGAATAATAATTATTTATTATATACGTCACATTTGATGGTTCTCTTTTAATATAAGGACTAGATTTAGACCCCTAAGCCACTAGAAATGGATGATGGCCCAATAAGCCCAAAAAAAAATATTTGTTAAAGAGTGAATTTTACAAGTAAAGACTTAGCAAATCAAGTATGAGCCACAATAGATTGGATTCGTGCTAGANTAGATATTGGTATGATTTTTGAGAACTAAATATAAAGAAACCAATACAATAATCTTTGATATGCGAGAGAAACAATTTTCGATATGATTTATGGTGATGGTAAGGATCACAAAAACCCCAAGATTTTCTTAGCCTAAATTATGATTAGGCGTGCTTGATGCCAACGATGACGGTAGGGAGAAGATGTATGTTTAAGCCAATTAACCTAGCATGTACAGGCTTCAATAAGTTAGGTGTGAGCCCATAATTTAAATTCAATTAAGTTAGGCTAGCACTTTGATAATATTATGTAAAAGTCCAATGTTCAATAAAAGTTTAATTATTTATTTTTAGTCATTTTTATTTTATTTTTGTACTATTTAATAATTAATTTGTGTATTATGTGGCTGTAATTTTAATAACCAATTAAATTTGGTATTTACCCACATTCAGTGCAACCTTAAGTCTAGATTAAACAATTAAATTTGGTTCCATTATTTTTTAGTTACCTTAGATATTATCAACATTACATTGGATAGTATGAATGTCATATATGATTGTAACTATGTCATATATATATATATATATATTTAGAAAGGTAACTATGTCATATATGATTGTATAGATACATCATTTGATGGTCCTCTTAATATTTTCATTCAAATTGGACGATACTCACGTCACATTAGATAGTACAAATATGAAATATCACATTTGAGGGTTCTTTTATATTATTGGTCACATTCAATGGTACCAACAGCACATTGAATAATAATTATTTATTATATACGTCACATTTGATGGTTCTCTTTTAATATAAGGACTAGATTTAGACCCCTAAGCCACTAGAAATGGATGATGGCCCAATAAGCCCAAAAAAAAATATTTGTTAAAGAGTGAATTTTACAAGTAAAGACTTAGCAAATCAAGTATGGGCCACAATAGATTGGATTCGTGCTAGAAAGATAAGCAAACAAAATTCAAAGGGAATAACACTCCTCAATCAAGTCCAAGGATGAAGTGTTATTATATTCACTCAAGTTTATCTAAGTATAAGGTGTTCTATTCTTTTTCTCCTTTTCTTTCTAGATTACATGCCCCATTTTTCACGAGGGCCATTTCCTTATATAGTCCTATTCTTTTCAATCCTAACCTTCCACTTGTTGATCATGTAGGCAATCTTTTGGATACTTGTCCCATTAAAAACCTTTTGCAAGCTTCGTGAGTAGCTGTGAGCTGAGATATCCTTACTTAGGGCTCATTTCCACATAAATGTAGCCAATTGGTTAGGTGTAAAACATTTAATGTGATGGTAGCAGCATTCTTCTTAGATTTTTCTTGGTTTACCGTGGACTTCTTTATCTGAAGCTTATCCTTAGAAGTATGGTAACCTCTTGCATGGTATTCTCTAGGCGACTGGGCTCTAACCTTCCACAACGCTTCCCGAGGAAGTTTGGATCCTCGGGAGACACCATTTGTTCATTATTACATGTCCTTGTCCTTGACCCATTGTCCCACACACTTATCTTACTGTTCGACCATCCTCGGGCTCCTTACATCCTTGGTATAGCTCACGGCCCAATACTCCTACTCGGCTTATTTATCCCCACAATAACCCTCAAAACTTCATTTTTTTTCTCTTTGAGGAAAGTGGGGTTTTGATTTTGGTTTCAAACTTCACACACTTAGTGAACATTCCCACGTGGTAACGTCTTTACACCTGCTCTGTACATGCTTCTGCCGCTTTGGCATCTGTGATGCCCCATTAATTGCTTCACACTGTGCTCTGCCCCCCACATTCTACAGTGAGATGAGAATCTTGCGGTAGAGATTTTCCATGGAAATTCGAGCAGGAACTTTCCTGCCAATCTTCTCTTCCTATTTAAAGTGTATGGGAAACATGAATTCTCCATTTCTTTGAATCTCCAATATCTTAAGAAGCGGTCTAAGGTGCTCCTTTTCTATTTCTCTATAAGTACCTTTAGCTCGTATATTGACTTTTAGAATCCTTTCTTCCTCGGCCTCCTACTCTCTACCTCACTCTTCAACAGTCTTCTTTTACTCCTTAGATAGGTAGGTTTGCTAGCTTAGTAGATACTCTCGAGGGTATAGAAAGCTTTATGAATCGGTACAATATCCCACCTGGGGTCTCTATACGGCATTGCCTTCTTGATGAATGGCATGCTCTAAGATCAAAGGGGACATGGTGATCCCTATGATCACCTTATAAAGGAAGGAATGAAAATCCCCATAGGGAGGGTGACTAGGGACTTTCTGATTGCCCATAGACTTTGTCCAACCCAATGCTCTCCAAACCTATTTAGGATATTAGGTAGTGTGGATGCCCTTAATGAGAGAGAGAGAGAGAGAGAGAGAGAGAGAGAGAGAGAGAGTTTTGCTAGTGAAAATTAACGGTTAACCACGTTAATTTTTAGTTGCATTGGATAATACTGTCTGATGAAGCAGAATTTCACCTTATCAGTATGTTCCTCATCAATACGATGGACGACCTGGAGCTCGTCAGTATGTTCCTCGTTAGTAATATGGACGACCTGGAGATCCTGTACCAAAGTAAGCACTAAGCAAATAATGACACTGGTTTGGGGCCTGCCAAGAACCCTGTAATGCTTAAATTAGTTTAAACTCTTTAGAAATCTGTAATTTGTAGAGTAATTTGTGTGTGTGTGTTCAAAATGCACCACTTACTTGTCTCTCCTAGCTTTATATAGCTTTTGTATGAGTAAATGCTCAATTTACTGGCCTTACCACAACTAGACGATTTATGGCCTAATAATGATCATTTATCCTCAACCCTTTAACATCTGTAACAGCCATTAAATGCACATAATTGGACGGCAGTAACGGCTCTGTGCTCATTTATCATTTGGACATTAAATGTTGTCTGGAACTAATGTGTTTATGCTCATCCATACTTTTACTCGTCATTAACATGGACAGTTTACAATATGGACGAGCATTTTATCGCTGTTCATTAGTTATGGTTGAGCTGGAGGCTTAAATGCTCATTTGATTGCCATTTAACTTCCCCATTCAATTTTCTATAACAACTGTGTAATGATCAGTTTGAGGTAGTTGTGACAGCTGTTAGTTGGTGGCTGGAAATGCTGTACGTCCGTTACACTTGCACCATTTAAGTGAGGAATCTATATCTGAGCATTAATGTGTGCTTACGATTGTCCTTAGTAATGATGGTCGTCCTTAATAATGACGATCGTCTTTAGTAATGATGGTCGTCCATAGTAATGACAGTCACTTTATAGATGACCATTTTACACTACTTGTCACTCTCTAATGTTAAGTTATCTAACGTGACTAAAAAATAAATGAATCATCAAATGTAACATTGTGCTACTATGTACTTTGATTTTCGTTTAAGTTGTGAATCGTTAAGTTGTTTTTTCTTGGTTTTACTTTTGTTATCTCTTTTACTTTTTGGGGTAATTACGCTTAACCCACTTGTGGTTTGGGAGAAAATCACTTTGTCTAACCGTGGTTTGAAAAGTATCACTTAACCCACCTGAGGTATGTTTCCATCAATCTCCGGAACCCACCTCAGTCCCACCGTTACAAAAACACCTCTTAACGCCAAAACACAACATAACGCGAATCAAAACACCCAAAACTCATAAACTTTCGAGAGAGAGACCAAAACGCGAATCAACGTGTTCTTCGTGGTTTGGAGTGTCTGGAGGGGGAGAAAACATAAGTTTTGCAACATCAAAGCTAGGGGAAAGTATGTGTGACTGCTATTGACTTGCATTTGGGTTCTTGACAGTATTTTTTATTGACTCACCCAAATTTTCTCAAAATTGGTGTATGTTAAAGGCGTAAATGCACTTTTAGTCCCTATATTTTGACTGTTTTTTATTTTAGTCTCTACATTTTATTTTTACCACTTTTAGTCCTTAAATCAATTAACGCCCTTCATTTAAGTATTTGAAACACTATTCTATCATCGAATTAACGGGAAAACTGACGAATTAATAAAATATTATTAAAAAATTTATTTAACATTTTTTAAATGCCAAAATTTAAAAAAAAAAAATTAATTACTCAATTTTAATTTAAAAAATAAAAAACCAAACAAAAAAATTTATTTTCTTCAAACAAAAATTTTACTTTCTTTTAATTAAAACGATTTTTTTTTTAATTCCAATCTTCTTCTTCTTTTATTCAGAAGAACATTTAACTTTTAAACCCTTTTCTCTCTCTATTTTCAAACTCTCTTTCTCCTCACCTTCCATGGATGGAAAGTCTCTCTAATCTCAAAATCTCATCATCACTGATCTGCCAAACTCCGATCTGATTCAAACTTTGACTGACCCAAGCTCTCTCTAATCTCGTTCAAGACTTAGTGATGAGGTCGTCGTTTCCGTCGAAGAAAGAAACCCCAGAAGGTCCGCGGTTGCCGTTGCCATCGACCCATCGAACCCATCAAAAAGGTCAGCCAATTAGGTGTACGAAACCCCAGAAAGAAAACCCATTGTTAATTTCTGTGTAGTTATGGCTCTGTTGTACAAAACCCAGTCACCGATTCGGTATTGGAGCCCGATATTGACCAACGACGAGCAGATCAAGAGGTTGATCTTTGAGGATTTGATCATGGAGGCCGTGGGGTGTTAATGTCGTGAAAACAATGGGAAAATTTTGGAGGCTTGCATGTGGGTGTTGAGAACATGGACCGGTGGTTGGGTCAACTAATGATTTTGGCTTGGGTTGTGATCAAGGTTTCATTTGTGTTTAATCTCTATTTGTGATCTGGGTCTGCGTTTGTGTTTGGTCTCTGTTTTTTTTTTTTTTTTTTTTTTTTTTTTTTTTTTTTTTTTTTTTTTTTTTTTTTTTTTTTTTTTTTTTTTGTTTTTT
>NW_027069503.1:755595-797894 GCF_002906115.3 Quercus suber
AGAGAGAGAGAGAGAGAGAGAGAGAGAGAGAGAGAGAGAGAGAGAGAGAGAGAGAGAGAGAGAGAGAGAGAGAGTTTTGCTAGTGAAAATTAACGGTTAACCACGTTAATTTTTAGTTGCATTGGATAATACTGTCTGATGAAGCAGAATTTCACCTTATCAGTATGTTCCTCATCAATACGATGGACGACCTGGAGCTCGTCAGTATGTTCCTCGTTAGTAATATGGACGACCTGGAGATCCTGTACCAAAGTAAGCACTAAGCAAATAATGACACTGGTTTGGGGCCTGCCAAGAACCCTGTAATGCTTAAATTAGTTTAAACTCTTTAGAAATCTGTAATTTGTAGAGTAATTTGTGTGTGTGTGTTCAAAATGCACCACTTACTTGTCTCTCCTAGCTTTATATAGCTTTTGTATGAGTAAATGCTCAATTTACTGGCCTTACCACAACTAGAGGATTTATGGCCTAATAATGATCATTTATCCTCAACCCTTTAACGTCTGTAACAGCCATTAAATGCACATAATTGGACGGCAGTAACGGCTCTGTGCTCATTTATCATTTGGACATTAAATGTTGTCTGGAACTAATGTGTTTATGCTCATCCATACTTTTACTCGTCATTAACATGGACAGTTTACAATATGGACGAGCATTTTATCGCTGTTCATTAGTTATGGTTGAGCTGGAGGCTTAAATGCTCATTTGATTGCCATTTAACTTCCCCATTCAATTTTCTATAACAACTGTGTAATGATCAGTTTGAGGTAGTTGTGACAGCTGTTAGTTGGTGGCTGGAAATGCTGTACGTCCGTTACACTTGCACCATTTAAGTGAGGAATCTATATCTGAGCATTAATGTGTGCTTACGATTGTCCTTAGTAATGATGGTCGTCCTTAATAATGACGATCGTCTTTAGTAATGATGGTCGTCCATAGTAATGACAGTCACTTTATAGATGACCATTTTACACTACTTGTCACTCTCTAATGTTAAGTTATCTAACGTGACTAAAAAATAAATGAATCATCAAATGTAACATTGTGCTACTATGTACTTTGATTTTCGTTTAAGTTGTGAATCGTTAAGTTGTTTTTTCTTGGTTTTACTTTTGTTATCTCTTTTACTTTTTGGGGTAATTACGCTTAACCCACTTGTGGTTTGGGAGAAAATCACTTTGTCTAACCGTGGTTTGAAAAGTATCACTTAACCCACCTGAGGTATGTTTCCATCAATCTCCGGAACCCACCTCAGTCCCACCGTTACAAAAACACCTCTTAACGCCAAAACACAACATAACGCGAATCAAAACACCCAAAACTCATAAACTTTCGAGAGAGAGACCAAAACGCGAATCAACGTGTTCTTCGTGGTTTGGAGTGTCTGGAGGGGGAGAAAACATAAGTTTTGCAACATCAAAGCTAGGGGAAAGTATGTGTGACTGCTATTGACTTGCATTTGGGTTCTTGACAGTATTTTTTATTGACTCACCCAAATTTTCTCAAAATTGGTGTATGTTAAAGGCGTAAATGCACTTTTAGTCCCTATATTTTGACTGTTTTTTATTTTAGTCTCTACATTTTATTTTTACCACTTTTAGTCCTTAAATCAATTAACGCCCTTCATTTAAGTATTTGAAACACTATTCTATCATCGAATTAACGGGAAAACTGACGAATTAATAAAATATTATTAAAAAATTTATTTAACATTTTTTAAATGCCAAAATTTAAAAAAAAAAAATTAATTACTCAATTTTAATTTAAAAAATAAAAAACCAAACAAAAAAATTTATTTTCTTCAAACAAAAATTTTACTTTCTTTTAATTAAAACGATTTTTTTTTTAATTCCAATCTTCTTCTTCTTTTATTCAGAAGAACATTTAACTTTTAAACCCTTTTCTCTCTCTATTTTCAAACTCTCTTTCTCCTCACCTTCCATGGATGGAAAGTCTCTCTAATCTCAAAATCTCATCATCACTGATCTGCCAAACTCCGATCTGATTCAAACTTTGACTGACCCAAGCTCTCTCTAATCTCGTTCAAGACTTAGTGATGAGGTCGTCGTTTCCGTCGAAGAAAGAAACCCCAGAAGGTCCGCGGTTGCCGTTGCCATCGACCCATCGAACCCATCAAAAAGGTCAGCCAATTAGGTGTACGAAACCCCAGAAAGAAAACCCATTGTTAATTTCTGTGTAGTTATGGCTCTGTTGTACAAAACCCAGTCACCGATTCGGTATTGGAGCCCGATATTGACCAACGACGAGCAGATCAAGAGGTTGATCTTTGAGGATTTGATCATGGAGGCCGTGGGGTGTTAATGTCGTGAAAACAATGGGAAAATTTTGGAGGCTTGCATGTGGGTGTTGAGAACATGGACCGGTGGTTGGGTCAACTAATGATTTTGGCTTGGGTTGTGATCAAGGTTTCATTTGTGTTTAATCTCTATTTGTGATCTGGGTCTGCGTTTGTGTTTGGTCTCTGTTTTTTTTTTTTTTTTTTTTTTTTTTTTTTTTTTTTTTTGTGATCTAGGTTTGAGTTTTTGGTTGCTGGATTTATGTTCTTGGTTGCTAGGTTTGATCTGGGAAGAACACGAAGAACAAGTTGTAATAGTCTTATGAAAAATAATAATGATAAGTAATAATGTTCTTTTGCTGGGTTGCTATTCTTTTGCTTGGGTTTGATTCAGTGGTGATCTTCTGAAAAAGAAAAAGAAGATTGAAAAAAAAAAAAAATTCATTTTAATTAAAAGAAAGTAAAATTTTGTTTGAAAGAAAACAATTTTTTTGTTTTTTATTTTTTTTATTTTTTAAATTAAATTAAAAAAAAAAAAAAAAAAAAACTTGTTTTTAAACTTCAAAGGTATTAATGTACTAAAACTGGGTTTTGTTGCAAGCAGTGGGAGGGGTGCCTGCACCTAGTACCAGATCTGGATTTACACCTCAGGCTACACCCCAGCCACCATCCTAGTAGCCTACCCAGACTTACAACACGAGGTCTTCCACTCAGCCTTCATCCTCACAGCAAGGAAATCAAGCTAGGCCATCTCACATGAGGGCAGGATGGTTCTCTTCCTCACAGCTAGAGTTTCACACAACTAGGGAGACCTGGGATACCCTACCAAGTTCTTCACAGGTAACTTAGTTGAGTTACCTCTTTCCTAGATGGTTGTGTGTAGACTAGGATTTTTTTAACAAGTGGATCTATTTTTTATTTTGTAGCCTTCACCTGCAAATAGGAGCACTGGTGGTTTGAGAACTAGAGGACAGCTTGCTACACAAATGCCACCAAAAATGAATTTAGTTGGTGGAAAGAGTAAAGGCAAAAAATGAAGCTAGTGGGTACGCATGCCAGCATTGGGAGTAAAGCTAGTGGGAACATGTGGGCCTGCAGCTAGTGTTTTTTGTCCAAACCATTGTTGGCTTTTTGTAATTATCAATTAGTGTAAAAAACAACCACATTTTTGTAATTATCACACACACACACACACACACACACACACACACACACATATGTGTATGTATATGTAGCTGACCTTGGAATGTGCTTTTTCGTAATTTAACAGAAGTTAAGGTACAATACACTCTAGGTTGTTATTATGGTATGAAATTTTGTGGTATTAGATGGAAGTTGTGGTATTATGGTATGGAAGTTGTGGTATTTATTCAATTCAGTTTGTATGGAACATTATTTGTCCAAAACAGTTTGTATGGAACATAATTTGTCCAAACCAGATTATATGAAAGTTTTATTATTGCTGCTACAAATTGTGTCCAAGTAGATTTTTCCAATACAAAGCGTATGGAAGTCGTTATTGTGAAATGGTTGTTATGGTATGTGCAGGTAACAGTATGGAACATTATTTGTCCAAACTGAATTATATGAAAGTTTATTTATTGCTACTATAGATTGTGTCCAAGTAGATTTTTTCAATACAAAGTGTATGGAAGTTGTTATTGTGGAATGGTTGTTATGGTATGTGCAGGTCATTGATAATTGACCAATACTTCTTTCATTATATGCCCAGAGACTAGTGGCATGACCAATACTTCTTTCATTGAATGGTTGTTATGGTATGCACAAAACAATACTCAATAATTGACCAATTCTTTGTTCATTGACACATCAAAACATTACATCAATAGGCTAATACTATTACAATGCAAATTCATTAACACCATTGCCATAACTATCTCTACTAACCAATTAACTACTTCAGGGCAACAACCTAGGTCTCTTCACTCCAAACAACTCAACTGAGCCAAAACACAACAATAACAAAATAACAATAACAAAAAAGATTCATGACAAAATGCATGCAGACTTCCACATTCTCTGCTTCTCTTCAGCAAACATGGTCTTTTCCTTAGCTTTTGCACAGACAGCTCGAGCCTTTCTCTCCCTCTCCTTGGCTTTGGCTTCCTCTTCAAGAGTCCTTTCTACCATTTGCCTAGCTTCTTCTGCTGTTTCCAGAGCTGTCCTTTCCCTCTCATTGGCAAGTTAGAAAGCACTCTAAAGCCTAGACATCCTCTCTAGAGCCAAAGGTGCAGTTTCATTCCCACGAGGACAGGTTAGGTTATCAAGCCAAACAAAGAAATGACACTTAGGGCCAACCTTATAATAGCTACAACCCAAGAACCTCCTCCAAAATTGTACAAACTCAAACTTGTTCTCAAAACACAAGTCTGCTCATTACACATATACCCACATGAACCCGAGAAATTACCACTTGATGAAGACATATCAACAAAACACGATTCCTGGGAATCCCAAATTTAGAGTTTCACACAGTAAGTTTGCACTTGAACAAAATCTGAAACTCTAAATCGAGAACAAACACAAATATCTTGATTTTCTTTACCAAAACTACCTCCCCTAGCTTCGATATTGTGAAACTTGTGTTTTCTCCACCTCCAGACACTCCAAACCACGAAGAACTCGTTGATTCACATTTTGGTCTCTCTCTCAAAAAGTTTTTGAGTTTTGGGTGTTTTGATTTGCACTATGTTGTGTTTTGGGGTTAAGAGGTGTTTTGTAATGGCTGAGACTGAGGTGGGTTACGGAGATTGACGGGAACATACCTAGGTAGGTTAAGTGATACTTTTTAAACCACAGGTAGGCAAAGTGATTTTCGCCCAAACCACAGGTAGGTTAAGTGTAATTACCCCTTACTTTTTTATAGGTTTCCACATCCTCTTACTGGGAAGAATGAAAAAAAATTGAAAATAGAAAAAGAAAAAGAAGTTAATTTTAAACACAAGAATAGCATATGTAATCAATAATTCATTTGCTTAAATACACATTTGGATATGAAATACTCAAAGCCCTTATTCTCTAAAGTAAGAAATGAGTGACTATTAGTCCCTAAATATTTAAGGTATTGGTTCCTAATCCCTTAGGGTCTGTTTGGTTGGGAGGATGGAAAAGTGAGAGGATAGAAAATGGAGAGATGATGGAAAAGTGGGGAGATAGAAGAGAAATTTCTCTCATTTGTGTTTGGTTGGAGGGTGGAAAAGTGGAAGGAGAGAAAATAAAGTTTGTATAAATTTATTCTCATGCCCTAATTACATAACTTATTTTATATAAATATTTTATAAAGGAAAAATAAAAAGAAAAAATTGGTTCTATGTAAATGTGAGTAGCAAAGAACCCAAGAAGAAAAAGGTTCAACAAAACCAAAGACATAGCCAAAAAAAAAGATTTTAAATAGAAAGAAAAATGAAAAAAGAAACAAGGTTCAACGTCAGACAAAGAACCCATAAAAGGAAAAATAATAATAATAATAATAATAATGCAGCAAAGGAAAAAAAAAAAAAAAAAAAAAAGAGGAAAGAAAAAAGTGTTAACGTTGAATTTACCTTAGGAGAGTAGAAGTGGTAGAAATGTCATTTTTATTAAATCACTTCCCCTTCCTATTTTCTCTCCAATTTGGGGGAGCTAAAAAATGGTGGGTCATGGGAGAAAATAGGTGGATCCCACCATTTTCTCTCCTCTAAAATCACTCCAATCAAACACCCTTTCCACCTAAAATCTCTCCTATTTTCTCCCTCTCTATTTTCCATCCTCCCTATTTTCACTCTAACCAAACATAGCCTTAGACAACGTGAATAAAAAATAAAATTTGGCACGCCATCACCTATACAATCACTTTAAATTTCAAAGACAGCAAGCGATATACGTTTTTTTTTCGGGAGGGGGGGGGGTGGCGAAGAAGCCTGTGGGATAAACTAGCTTGGCCTTTTTTTTCAAATTTATATATATATATATAAAAAAAAAAAAAAAAAAAAAAAAAAAAAAAAAAAAAAAAAGAAGAAGAAGAAGAAAAACCTAGCTTGGCCTAAATTAGTAATTAGGGATTATATTGTTCATAGTGATTTTACCTCAATAAACAACTAAACGGAAATTTAAGAATTAAGAGATATTATTGGGCTTTAAAGCCCAAACCAAACATTGGGGGGGATTGAAATGGTACATTTTTGTTGTGGCTTTATTATGCAATCTGTACAAGTTGAGAGGCCAAACTATTATTTTCTTAGGATTTTTTATGTAGATCTTATAAATCTTTACAGGCATATCACAGTTGAGCCATTTTTTACCTTTCAATTCTAAAATAGGAACATTGGTTTAGTTTTTTAAATTCCTGCAGAGATTGATGATGATCCTGACCTTTATGTGCTAAAGCAAATAAAATATGTGGGAATTGAAGTATGGCAGATTGGCGCAAGGACTTCTTGTTCTCCCGGAATCTAGTAATCTGCATTATTATTTATTAGGAAAGAACAATCTATTGCATCCTTCATAGTCAACTTGGTGAATTGCATTGCTGTTTTCTATCCCATGTTGACTAAGAGAACTGCAGGTTTTGTTAATCTGAATGGCAAAGTTGGTAAGTTCAATTGATGATTGGGTTAAGCCCTTCATCCCTTGTCTAGAATCTTGGTACTTGGATATTCCAAAGGACACCTACCTGGTTGGTTTTTATGAATTTTTGAACTTGTTGCTGTACTAAATTTGTTTATACTTATGATAGAGTTCAGAATTATTAGAGCTCTATCGTATGTCCAAGACTAGGCCACTTTGATCTCTTATATCTAATTTGAGCAGCCTTAATGAATATCTAACTTTTGTTGATGAGTGGGGCCTGATTAACTTTCTTGCAGGTTAAGGCTGGTTCAGTTTATGATAGAAGAGATATTTGTGAATAGGGAGGTGAGCTAGTGCTTGAGAGTTTTATAGTCTCTTACCTCAAAGAAAATGCTTAACTTGCATGTTTATTATGCATGAAATTTCAGATTGAAAAAGAAGCCTTAGAGGAAGCAGAGAAAGAGAGAAGGGCTAGGGAAGAAGAGGTGATTAAACAAGATGCTTAGATGCTTGTCCCATTGTAGTTTCACTGAGCAGTGTTCTTTTGAATGTTCAGTTATTGACCATGTAATTGAATGATTGTCCAGGAAGCTAATACAGCAAGAGAGGATGGTGAACATAGAAAGAGGGAGAGGGATCGTCGGTACGGAGATATAAAGCGCAGAAGGGTAATCTTTTGATGATTTTGTCCCATCTACCTTATTTGTGAGATATATTTTTGCATATATTACTAGTTGCTATGGATTTTGAATAGTTGCCTTACTTACAATGGAGGTATTGATCAGTTTTACAGAGTTGAGTTACAGTCATAATTTGTTCTTTTATATATGAAGCCTGTTTTCTATTAATAATTTGGACATTTCAAAATTAACTGATTGGGAGCCATTGTCGTTTCTTCATGACTTTTGTAGCTATGGCCTGTGAGTCTAATCGTTATAGTCTTATGGTTTTTCATTGGAAGATAAAACGATAAAAGCATTTAGCAAACTAGAAGGGAAAAAAATATTTTAAAAAAAAAAATCATTTGGGTAGTAAAGTCTCCTCACACACCACTGAAGCTAGTACGTAAGGATGACAATTTTTCCCCGTCCCGCTTAACCCGCCTCTCCCCGCTTCGCCTCATGTGGGTTTTCCTCGCCCCGCAAAGATGATGGGGTGGGGATGGGGCAAGATTTTAGCCCCGCACCACGAGACCCACCCCGCCCTGCCCCTCCCCGTCCCCCCCTCACCTCACATTGCTAAGGGTTATAATTGTAAATTTTTCATACCCTAAAATCCTACTATTTAAACAAACATATCAATATTAGCTTATTTTATTCTACCTAATGTGATTTTCTACCTTTATTTTGTTATGTGTTATACTATAAGATTTTTTTTTTTTTAATTATTATTGTCTTGTTAAACACTCAGATATATTATTCAATTTTTTCTAAAAATTTATTTGATTTGATGTGATAAATTTAGAGTAATTTCAAGTATATTTTTATTAATAAAATAGGATTCATTAAAAAAATTGTACTAGTTGTAAGGTAAATTAACAAAAAGTAGAGTTTTACGGGATAGGTGGAGCTTCGTGGGGCCCCAAAGGGCGGGGATGGGGTGAGAAAACTTTCCCCATCATGCGAGGCAAGGTGGGGATGGGACAAGACAAAACCATGCGGGGTGGGGACGAAGACCCTATCCTTCGACCCCACCCCGCCCCATTGCCATCCCTACTGAGCTTGTACTCTGGAGCAATAAAGTAATTATAGTTTATAGTGTGACATGGAGAGAACATATGCAGTTGATGAAGTTGGGTCTCCAGTTGTGTGTCCGAAACTAGTTGGCCATCAAAGAGAGATGATGAAGTTGGTGCTATACTTGATAATGCAGCTAAGTATAATGGCTTCTTCTTTATTCTTTTTTCTTTTCTTTTTTCTTTTTTCTTTTTTTTTTTTTTTGAGAAGAAAAGTATAATGGCAATTTGATTATTATTGCTATAGTTTATATCTTAGTTATTATTATTTTTAGTATCATAATTATTTGTTATTACTATTAATGGTTTCTTAGAATAGTAATTAATTCTTTAAGTTTTCATCATCACAAAGCACAAAAATGATAATGTGAAAAGGGAGATCAAATACATATCAATAACAATAATCCAAGTTTAAATTGTAGTTGCAGACTTGTGGCTCTAAGCAAACTTGGATATGGTTAGACGTCCATAGTTGTTTGAGAGGAACTGGGGTAATTTGCTTTTTTTTCTTTTTTTTCTTTTTTTTCTTTTTTTGATAGATAAGAATCATGTATATTCAATAAACTGCTAAATGCAAAGAAGCAGTAGTATATCAAACGTACAAGAAAAGAAAGAAAAGAACAAACATAAAAGAAGAAAAACACTAAGAACAAAGAAGAAGAGAACTAAGGAAAAAAGGAAGAGAATCACTAGATGTGAGTCCCCAAACCCTAACCCAATCAAAAAGGGAACTAGAAAAGAGAGCGAGTATTTGGTCATCGGATCTTTCCAAATCCTCAAATGTCTACCGATTGCGTTCCCTCCAAATACACCACATCAAACACAATGGAACTAAATTCCAAATGTGAGATTAACGCATCCCCAACCAATTCCACCAACCAAAAAGATCTAACACCGTACCAGAGGGGACCCATGAAATCTCAAAAGTTCTATAGACAAAGCACCACAGCCGATAAGCCTTTCCACAATGTAATAACAAGTGATCTATTGTCTCCCCACAACAACGACGCATAATACACCAATCAACGAAGTCAAAGCCCTTAAGCCTCGGATTATCTCCCATGAGAATCCTATCCCATGCCGCTGTCCAAATAAAGAAAGAGACACGTCGGGGTGCCTTAACCTTTCAAATACCGTTCCATGAAAAAACAATGGAAGAAGAACTGTATAACTTGTGATAATATAAGCGGATCGTAAAATCCCCTTTCTTTGTCCACTTCTATCTCATACGATCACCATCAGTCACAAGAGGTAAAATGGATGCCAAGAAAAGGAAGAAATAAACCACCACGTCTGTCTCCCAATCATTAGGACCCCGAATAAACCGAACATCCCAAGTTCTCCTATTCCCCGCTCCTTGGCACAATAAAGATGATTCTACGGAAGCTGCTTTGTTTGCAGCAAAAGTGTACAAGATCAGAAAAGCCAAATGGAGAGGAAGATCTCCACACCACCTGTCTATCCAGAATTTTACTTTATCCCCCACCCCAACCTTAAAGTGGACATTTTTGTGAAACACTTCCCATCCCATCCGAATACTTTTACACAGACCACACCTATGAACACCCCTTCCCAACTTAGAGGTCCATCCCCCCCATTCTTCCCCAAATTTCAAAGCTACCACCCTCCTCCACAGCCTATTCTCCTCGATCCCAAAACGCCAAAGCCATTTTCCAAGTAAGGCTTTATTGAAAGTGGTTAACTTCCTAATACCCAAACCACCATTAGCCATAGGCATACACACCTTATACCAACCCAACAAATGTGTCTTAGTGTCTCCCCATAAGTCCCTTTGCAGCTTCTCAATTTTGTTAGCCACATGTGTAGGAATAGTTAAAAAAGATAAGAAATAAGTAGGGAGACTAGATAGCGTGCTTTTAAGCAATATCAGTCTACCATCTTTTGACAAATACAACTTCTTCCACCCTGCTAACTTTCTTTCAATTTTTTCTAAAATAAGGTTCCAAATAGAGGGGGATTTATGGGATGCCCCCAACAGCATACCAAGATAAGTCATTAGCAAGGCCCCAACCCTACAACCCAAAATCTCTGCCAAAGCATGCACATTATTTACCTTTCCTATAGGAACCATTTCGCTCTTAGCTACGTTAACCTTCAAATCGGTCACAGCCTAAAAACAAAGTAGCAACAATCGAATATGTAGGATTTGCTCCACCGTGGCCTCACAAAACAAAATGGTATCATTTGCGAACAGGAAATGCGAAACACATTCCCCTCTGCCCCTCCTGCCATCTGCCCTAAAGCCACTAAGTAATCCTGCCCTTTCCATTCTCTTCACCATCCTACTGAAGACCTCCATCATAATTAAAAATAACATGGGAGACAGCAGATCCCCTTGTCTCAAACCTCTAGAGCTGCCAAAGAAATTAGCTGGAGACTCATTGACTAACACAGAAAACTGCATTCTCAAGATACAAGTACGAATCCAGCTGCACCATTTCTCCCCAAAGCCCATTTTCTTCATCAACTTTAGTAGTGCCTCCCAGTTCACATTCTCATATGCTTTCTCAATATCTAACTTACAGATCACCATAGGAATCTTACTCTTCGTCCGGCTGTCCACACACTCATTAGCAATGAAAACTTAATCAAGGATTTGTCTACCTCCCACAAAACTATTTTGAAATTCAGATATCAGTTGATCTAACACCACTTTCAATCGATTTGCCAAAACCTTGGTCAAGATCTTATACATGCTCCCCACCAAACTAATAGGTCTGAAATCTCGAATGTTAAAGGCATCATTCTTCTTAGGGATTAACACTAAAAAGGTGGCATTTAGAGATTTCTCAAACTTACAGTGCTAATAGAGCTCTTAAAAAACTGCTAAAACATCACTTTCTACCACTCTCCAGTAATGATGGAAAAAGGCCATGATAAAGCCATTTGGACTTAGAGCTTTATCCCTTTCCATATCTCTAACCACTTGAATTATATCATCCTTCTCAAACCTCCTCTCCATCCAGCCCCTCTCCAACTCCTCAATTTAATCAAACTCTAGACCTTGCACAAAAGGTCTCCACTCTTCGAACTCTTGATACAGAGTTTTATAAAATTGAACTACTTGAGCAGCCACTTCTGCTCCTTCCTCAAAAATCACCCCATCCACTTCTAAGAAGCTCAGATGATTATGCCTTCTATGGGAATTAGCCATCTTGTGAAAGAACTTAGTATTATTATCACCCTCCTTAATGTACAACATCCTCGATTTCTATCTCCATGAGATCTACTCTAGAGAAAGAAGATGCTCTATTTGCAATCTCACATCATTTCTCTCATACATCTCCATTTCAGAGAGTCCAAGAACCTCATCCTTAGCATTTAGCGCCTCTAAAGCCCCCAATAAATCTTTCTTCTTGCAACCAGCATTGCCAAATTCTTGGCGGTTCCACTGAATAATGTCTTCTTTCAAAACTTTCAATTTTTTAGCAAAACACATAACTAGGTGTACCCAAGAAAGAATGGCGATTCCACCATGAATCAACTCTATCAACAAACCCATCCGTTTTCAACCACATATTCTCAAACTGGAAGGGACTTTTCCCCCTTTCCATACCTCCTGCCTCCAAAAGGATAGGAAAATGGTCTGAAATAGGTCGTGGTAGAATCCGCTGGATCACATCTGGAAAGTGTTGCTCCCAATCATGTGACACCAGAGCTCTATCAATCCTAGACATGGATGGCTGGTTAATACCACTAGACCATGTATAACTCCCTCCCTCTAAAGGCAAGTCTATCAAGTTTAGGTCCTCGATAAATTCAAAAAACTTTTCCATAGCCGAAGTAAGCCGAGATCCACCCCTCTATTCACTAGGAAAGCGAACAATATTAAAATCCCCAAAACAGCACCAGGGAACATTCCAGTACTACTAAATACCAACCAATTCATCCCACATATAACCCTTCATATTGTTGTCATTTGGGCCATACACCCCTGAACATGCTCAAATAAAACCATCCTCCACTCCTTTCCATTGAACCGACACCGAGAACGAACCCACCAGAACCTCTAACTTTTCTAAAACCCTTCTATCCCACATAATCAAGACTCCCCCAGCTGTCTGGTCAGCATCTAGAACTGCCCAATCCACATACGAACAACTCCATAAACTGCAAACCATCTGTCTATCAATGATAACAAACTTTGTTTCTTAAAGGCAAATAACATCACACTTCCACTCTTGTAACAAATTTCTAACTACCAACCGTTTCTAGGAGTCGTTCAATCCTCTAACATTCCAAGAAATCATTTTTCAACTTCATTAAAACTTTCAATTCCCCACTGCTTTCTTCTACTACATTACCAACACCCTATCGCCTATCATAATTAACCAAGGAAATTAAATTCCTCAATTCTCTATTCCCTTTACCCGTTGAGGAGGCTGCCTTTTGGTTAACCACTGCTTTCTTTCGTCGTTTGATATCTACCTCCATCTCCCTTTCTAGCCTTTGAAGATAGTCAATGCACAGCCTTTCATGACGGTTTACAAAAAGCCCAACCAATTTACTAAAACCTAGGATCCTATGCTTCACCCAACTTGAGACATCCAGCCTACTACCCAGGCCCAACACCTCATTATCCTTGTGAATTTCTATCAACAGGTTCAGCCCTGGAGGAGCAATAGTGGATAGAGGATTACAATCTGTCAAATTCTCCTCCTCACCCAAACAAGCTACTTTTAAGAGAGCCCCTCCCTCTTCCATTAAGACCCCTAGGTCAGATATGCCAAAAACTGACTTTGATTCGATCGACTCTAAATTGGGTTGATCAGTTTCAAAAACAACAATCTGCCTGGTGCACTTGTCATCCACCCCCCGAGATAAATGCACTCTACTCTCACTTCGAGCTTTATCCACACCATACACACCATAATCCACCAACCTAGCAACCGTCATTCTAAGAAGGCCTGCTGCCAAGAAAAAAACCCATAGAAAATGGCGTAGCTACCCTATCAGCCTTACCCTAAGGCATTACGAAGTCACCGAAGCTGACCTCAGCACAATCCAACCCCATCTGAGTCGCTATGTGTCCATCGGAGCTAAACCCATCAGACCCATCAAAAGAACTACAACCAATCTCCATCGGAGCCACCCCAAGGCAAATAGAACCATTCCCAGCCACCATCTAAGGCATCTAAGGCACCACGAGATCGTCAAATATGAACCCATCCAAGAAGCTACTACCAACCTCTGTCCAACCCACCATGAGGCTATTAGAGCTGGTCAAGGACACTACCTGACAATCTGCCACCTCTTTAGTAAGCATCAGGGACATGGGTATATCTAAGGAAGCTTCTGCCGTTGTCGCAGATGACTCACCCATTACAAGAGAGCTTGGGCTAAAGAAAATTGCTTCGATCAGCTGAGTAATTCCCAAACCAGGTTGGGCCAGCTTGGTTCTCCAACTTAAGCCCACAGTTGGCAAGATATTACTTTTTTCCAGTGAAGCCCACTCAAAATCAGAGCCCACCACATGAAGTAAGTGAACCCGTGAATCTCTAGAAGGACACACCATGTGCTCCCTCTAACTAACCCACTTGGAATGCCTCAAACCACCTTTATACAGATTTGTGTGAACCTGTGACCCTCTTGGAGGACCCACCACTTGCTCCCTCTGATTCCTTTTCACCCAAATAGGACTCCTCAGACCACCTTCATTCACCTCTACAGTCAAGCCTACTGCTGTCCAATCAAAGTTCCTTAGGTCCCGATTTTTTCCATAACCATGTTCATTCAAATTTGATTTGAATTTCAACAGAGGTCTCCTATTATTTCCTACCGGATATGTCTCTCCAAAATTAGATATCTCATTAATGCTCCGAGAACCCACAACTCTACCACCTGAAGACGTCGGACCTAGCATGCTCACTGGCATACCGCTCAACAACCTCTGTTCAAAGACTAGGTACTGCTTCCCACGCACCGTTTCAACATAGGTTTTAAAAGGTTGAACCCCCTGAGTTAACCTTATGAGGCTGAGCTGCAAAAACAGACCCACCATACACATAGTTTTTAGGTTCCAGCATCTTCCTTAACTCTAACCCAAAAACCTTCCATCCATTTTTTGCTCTACCTTTTGGTAAAATAATGGACCTCCTAGACCCGTCAGCTTTAAATTCAGACAAAAGTAAGAATAGGCCCACAGAGTTGGAGCTCCGTTGGAGGGTGTAGGCTAAATCACCTTCCCTGACCGTATAAAAAAATCTTCGGACTAGTCCCAACGGCAAATTGTTCTATACTCTTCATCAGCCAAAGTGCCACAGTCTTACCCATTAAGACCGACTTCATGAGGTACCTACTATGCTCAAAGATCCTTAAAGAAAAATACCATCCCCCTTCCTCTACCACTAGTTGAAAATCTTTGGATTCAATACAAAAACTGTGAACACGACCCATAATGGCTACCACCACTCAGACCCAAAGACTCAAAGACACTCCACACTCCAAACACTTAAGAACAGCCAATGTTCATGTCATTGATTGAAAATACTGGTAGCAATATCAAGTTAGAAGAATCCCATTAGTGAGTTGGGGTGTTTTCCTTGCAAAAAGAGATGGGCAAATGATTTCTTCCTACATTATACTCTCTGGATTTCTAAAACTAATTCCTCAGGTTCTACTGAACATTGAGATCTTGTAATTTGCTTTTTCCTTTGATGGCAAAGCTAAATATGGACTAAACCTTGGTTTGGGCAACATGTTACTAAAGAATGCAATTAATGTTCAGTAATTTTCATCTAGATGGTGTGTGTCAACTGTCGAACCCAAAATTATTTATTACGCTAGTTTGGACCAATTTATTTTTATTAGTTTATTGGACTTAACAAATAAGCTGGATAAAAGTACACTTGTAATTTAAAAAATAAGTTTTAAAAAGTTGAACATGAGCTGAATAAGTTGAAACTTAAAGATATGACATATAGGCATGAAAATAAGCTGTGACAAACAGGCATGACTTTCCACAGCTGAAGGTACTGTTGAGTACTAACCCTCAGAGTTCATCATGATCAGGGTAGCCAGCCTCATGTTAGGCACAAAAGCATGCGAGCAGAAGCTCTTCACACTTCAGGAGTTATCTTAAAATTTGGTTTGTGGACATAGTATAATTATAAGCAAATAATACATTCATTTTGCCCCCAAAAGAAGCTGTTACAACTTACAATGCATCCATCATATTATTCAAAATCATTTAATTCACATAACCAACAAAGCAGATTCAGCAGAATAGTATCAAATCAATAACTGCATAAATAGAAAAAAGACAGGGGAAATAACCAAAAGATCTAAGATGGCAATTCTATTTTATAAACCGGTCACCAGAAATAAAAATGAGTAATAAATTAACTTCACTGGGAAGATATCAGAATGCATGTAGTGCATCATACTTATTGCAATAGCATAAGAATATGAATGCTAAAAACTAAGGTGGGTTTGGATAGAGACAAATGGGCAATATCTGGAAGGAATATCAACATGATGCTAAAAGTGGGTTTCTAAAGATTCCTCCTAACTGGAAAGAACACAATTCCTGATAAAATACCTTCTCCTAATAACCATTTCTTTCTGCTTGCAAAATTAGCACAAATGTTGGAAGAAATAGCTTTAAGTTTCCCTTGCTTCAGTCAGATATCCTCATCTCAACTCCAAGAACATCCTTGACCACCTCATATGTCACAAATGCAATTGCTATGGATGGGACCACCTAAAGAGAATAGCAATACAATTAAAATGTTCTCTACCCTGAATAACATTAACAGACAAAATGAAGTTTGATATAATAATCTCCTCCAGCAAACAAATTGATATTTGAATTTCCTTAAAAAAAAAGAAAATGAGGATAAAATATATCTACATCCACTCAAGTTACCAATTAATAGATAATGTAACTCTCCTTTCAAACACATGCTAAAAAAATTTAAAAAAAAAAAAATGCAGTAACTTTAGTAGGTGATGTGTATAATATCTTTTTTTTGATAAGTAAGAAGAGAATATTATTAATGAAAAGAATAGCAAGAGAAACACAAAGAGTTCACGGTAGTGAACAAAGGAAAAAAATGAACAAAAAGACAGATTCCTTTCCGTGTTGATGCAAAGTTTTTCTCTTTTTCTTTCAATGGTGGGCAACATGATTCGTATGCTATACATGTGTATAATATCGTTAGGCCAAATGAAGCAGAACATGAATAATAAAATACACTATACCTTCACTGAATTGGGGACCAAACCCTTGTACAACGCTCCAAATCCCTCATGCCGAACTGTTTTCCTGAAAGCATCAACCATGCCAGTATATTCAAGAGGCGCCTTGCTCTTCCCATCAGCAGTCAGGACAGATGAAGCATCTTTCCAGCCTACCATCTGCATTCTTCGTCGAATGACATCAAGAGGGTAAGCAACAGTCTGACCAACAGTTCCAGCAGCAGCACCACATGCAAGTCTTGTTGTCACACTCAGCTCAGAGTTTTCAGCCAGTCCAAATGGTTTAGTTTTAATCAACCAGTCTTTCAAAGATTCATACACGGCAAAGTTGAGACCCACATATGGAATCTACAAACACCATACAGTAATTACAAGACCCTTCATATAGAAATGAGAATTCAAAATCTTCTGTGAATATAGTAGTGTTAATGTGCAGATAATTTTTTATGACCTAATAAAGAATACTATTCAATAGTTAGCAGCAGAGGAGCTTAAAAATCATTAAGTATTTACTTACAACTCCTATGACAGAAGGTAGCCAGCCTCTGTAAAGAGCCCGAGGGCCTTCTTCCCGGAAGACTGTAGAAAGAGCATGGAAGATTCCCCTATATTGGCGAGGAGAATTTTCTGTCTGAAAAAATAAAATACAAAAACAAAGTTAAGCCAAAGTGATTAGATGAAAAGGCAGTCCTGCACTTCGAAGACAGTAATTAGAGGAGCTAATCACATTTAAATTCCAAATCAAAACTGTAAATAATACCTGGACAGTCAGCCGACCCCGTACCATGTCCATTGGGTAAGTTGCTGACATGGCAATAATTCCAGCACATGCACCAGCTCCAAGTCGTAAAAGAGGAGTAAGATGTGCCTCTTCTGCATTAGATGATGAAGAAATGTATCTTTAACCATCATTCACAATCATCATTATAATCTCCCTCTCTCCAACATCCACACCCCCAAAAAAACCCAAAAATAGGGTGAGAAAGAAAGAGAGATCAACACCAGAAGCAACCATTCAATGATAGCATTATGCACAATTTACAAGAAAAGGGTGTTCAGATGAGCTTATTTTTATTGGCTTCTTTTGTTTAAAAAAAAGAATGTAAAAATACAGATGTACCTAAGGCTTTAAAAAGGTGTACATAAGAGGTGAAAATAATATGGCATTTATAACTCTAAATCAAACAGAACACCCCCCCACCCCCCCAAAAAAAAAAAAAAAAAAAAAAAAAGAGGAAAAGAAAAGTATCATTTCTGAAATCCAATGATAACAAATGAAAAAGAAGACAATGGATGGTCATACCATTCCCAGATTGTCGACGATAAAGCCATAAAATTCCACTGTTTACAACAAGTAAGCAAAGGGAAAAGAGTAATTATTAGGATACAGAAATGAATGTCAATGGGAATCAAAACAATATTAAGGAGAGGGGGAGGAGGTTAAGTGCAGCAACATACTTAGATGCTTGCTCATAACTAAAGAACTTGACAGCTGAGTTTGGGACAATACGAGCACAGTTAGTTCCATTTCCTTTAAACATTCCTCTTATACCCTCAGTTCTCCATATATACTTTAAGCCTTGAATCGTTCCATTGTATTTGATACTATGAGGATTTTGAACCTGCATATTCCAAAAGCAATAACTATTCATTCCAGCTAAAGAGATGATGATAGTATATACATATAAAAGTAAAACATTCTCCCCGATGCAATCATAAGAATCATGAACAATAGCATCTCTCTCTCTCTCTCTCTCTCTCTCTCTCTCTCTCTCAAAAGTAATGTAAATAATCATTAATATATATCTGCTCACTAAAAGGGGAGCCTTTGGTGGGGGGGATTCAGATGGTGAAGAAGAAACTACCTGGAGCAAAATTTTTAATCTTTCTAGTGGAGCAACAGCACTACGTGAGCTGCAGCAGAAAGTACATAAGACTTGTTAAATGTAATAAACTACAGAGTCAAAAGCTTGCCCCAAGAATGCATGTTGCAAGAAAGAATATCTTGTTGCTGACCCTAGCAATAACAATGGTTAAGTGTATTGATTCAGGTCAGGCCAATACATTTTTCTACCAGTTCAAGGACCTCAAATAAAGAAAACATTCTGATACATAGCAAGACCATGCTTTCTATAGGAAATAATCAATACTATAAGGCATATGGTTGTAGATAACATTTTCCAATCTTATTACTATAAGTAACATTTTCCAAAAATATTTTATAGTCTTTATACTCAGAACTCAGGAAAAATGCCCTGACACCTCTTGAACTTTGGAGTAGTTGCCTTAACACCTCCTAAACTTTTATTTTGGCCAATTTAGTACCTAAACTTTATTGATGCGTCAAATTGCTACTTTCGTTAGTCACTTTTAATAAATTTAGCGTCTACACGTGTGGATGAAAGCAGTATTTGCAGGTTCAATTTTGACAGAGAAAACTTAGGCAAGAGGATCAAACGAATTGGACCGCTTCATTCCTAGGCCCAACTGAGCTGGAGTTTGGGGTTCCGCCGCTGCTGCATTCATGGTCCTGCTGGATTTGGTTCAGTTTTCTCCCTTTCATGCAAGAGAGAAATCAAATTAAAACTTTTTTTTTCCAACCATTGCTTTCTGCAGATTCTTCGTCAAATTAGCAAGATTTAAAAAGAACCCTTTTGCGTGTTCTACCATTCAAAATTGTTTCAAACCGTTGTTTTATGCTGACTTGTAATATATATACTTTTTCTACCTTTTGGGGTTTTTAAATCTGATGAACACCATCCACTGGATTTGGTAAAGTTCTTCCTCTGTTGGCCTGGTCAAAACTTCGGGGTTACCAAGAAAGTGTGTTTAGGGATGAATTGGAGACCATAATTCCTTTTGGGTTTCTTGATTCCATAGCTTGAAAATAAAACAGAATGAGAGAGACAAAGATAGAGCCTGAATAAGCTAAGAAATTTGGGGTGTGGTTCCGGTGGGTTCACCTAGTTTGCTCCTCTAGTCCTCTCTCTCTCCTAGTTTTTTCTCTCTAAATTGAACCTGCAAACACTTCGTTTTTTATAATTTTTTTCCCCCCACGCATGGTTAGAACGTTAGTTTATTAAAGTGAACTAACGGATGTAGCAATTTGACACATCAGTAAAGTTCAAGTACTAAATTGGCCAAAATAAAAGTTTAGGAGGTGTCATGGCAACTACCCCAAAGTTCAGGCAGTGTCAAGACATTTTTCCCTCAAATATCTCTCGTGTGCCAAACATGCCATATCACATTTCAATCCCTTAAATCTTCTATTCAATTCCCAAAAACCATACATTTGCTCCCAAAACATACAGCCAATTTCTTAAATGCTTGAAAACTATAACTTGTAGGTAATGAAACAAAATCCTAATTCCTTAAACCTCGTAGATTAGATTTAACTGCTAACGCTGTCAGTAGATTCAACAACTTAAAAAGTACAATAAGTAAAGTAGAGAAGTAGTCACTAAGACTTTCTTCCTTTTAGAAATAGAGTGAATGGCAAAGTCATGAGTTCAAAACCCATCGGGTGAGTATGTAACCAATCCTAAAAATTAAAAATAAATAAAAAGACAGAGTCTTGATCTCCGTAAGATTGATACCGTCTATGGAGCCATGCAACAGTAAGAATGTAATAAATGTAAACATAATCTCATCCTAATTAGCACTGACTACAGACCCTTCATAGTGAGAACTATATAAATCTTATTCCGCATTCAAAAACCCACAACTCAACACAGGCAACCCACAAGAATATCAGGGACAAAAAATTGGGAGCACCAACATATAAGGGGTATATCCTGCTCACAAAAAAAATAAATAAATAAATAAAAATTCCAAGCATTACCACTGGAAAATTTGATTTCACCCCCATCTAAACCTCCCAGCAATCTGACCAAAGGATATAACCTAAATCTTCACTGTTTATTCTTCCAAAAACCCAAAGCCAAGAGCTTTGTAGCTTGGTGGCATTACCTGGTCTTCTTTTAAGGAGAACCAAGGTTCAAATTCTCCCCTCATCTACTTGTTGTAAGAATTGAATTATCAAAACACCAAGAACCCAATGCAGAAATTAATAAAAATAGAAAAACTTCATGCAGCTCTAAAAGCACCATTTCTAAAAAATAAAAAATAAAAACCCAAAGTTGATAATTGACCCAAATTGAAATTTTACAATTTTTTTTGATAAATAAACCAATAAAGAAAAAAAATAATGATAGAAAATTTTACAATTCTAAGACAAGGGCAGCATGATTTTATGTGTGTGTGTGTGTATATATAGATAACAAAATCAATGACCTCTCATTTAACAAAATATAGAACATAAACCCCAAAAAAAAATTTAAAAATTAAAAAATTAAAACTTGTTCAATGATTAAAGCAAACGAGTAGAAACATAAAACAACAACAAGAAGTTAAAAATAAATAAATAAATAAATAAATAAATAAAAAAGGAGAGAGAGAGAAATGATTCAGAGAAATTCAACAAAAAAACGAATACAGATCGAGAACAATCACAGAAAGTAAATAAAGAAAACGAAAAATGAAAACTCACACTCCGCCGGCGACGCCTCCGGCTATGAGAGACTTGCAGATGCTGAGTAAGGCATCGCTAGGGGCTTTGACACCTTCGCTAGCGAACTTGGCTTCCTCGGCGAGGTTTACGATCGTCGAAACGGCAGACTCGCCCGTCGTTTTGCTCAACGCGTCGTCAGAAGCCATCAAAACAGAAACTTAAAAAAAAAAAAAAAAAAAAAAAAAAAAACAAACGCAGCAAACCCTAGGGTTTCACGGTCAAAACGGCTCCTTTGACCGGCGTCCGACGACGTCGTTTTTTAGCCAGAGTGAGTGAGCATATCTGCGAGAGACAGAAGCGAGTTTTTTTTTTTTCCTCTTTTTTTGTGTTTTTGGTTTTAGTTGGTTGGGGAAAAAAATAGTGAACGACTAAAAACAGAAATTCAGAAAATGAAAAACGAAAAGGAATAAGGATCTTAGTAATTACAGTAAAAAAAAAAAAAAAGAGATTTTATATTGAAACAAACAGTGATATGATGTTATCGAACATGAAAGAAAAATGATATGTCTATAATATTTTTACAATATTTTTACAATAAATCTTAAGTGACAGGTTGTTATTGATTGTTATTATTTGGGCAAAAAAGTAATCTTAGTGTTAGTTTCAAATTTGAACCAATAACAACTAACTACCTGTGATTTGTTGTAAACATAGCATCTCTCGACATGAAAACGTCATGTCGTACAGACTCGCCGTGTTTGGATGACTATATTTATTATTTGTGATTGGGGTTTTTTTTTATTTAAAAAAAAAAAAAAGAGATAGAAATAAATTTTGATTGGATTTGGGAATTATAAGAATAATTTTTATTTATTTATTAGAAGTTAGAAAATTATAGGAATAAATTTTAATATGGGAAAAAATCTTCATCTATTGTTTTTAATAACATTTTATATTGACCACAATGCACTTTTGATGCGATAATCACTCTACAAGTATAAGTATTTGTGGAGTGTGGGGGGATAAGGGTCGGGTTTCAAGTTTTCAAGAAGTAACTTCACATACATATACACTTAAATTTAGCTATAGTAGAATTTCTATCTCGTAAAAAAAACAAAAAACAACAGCAACAACAACATTCTATATTGTTTATTATTCCTTATGTGGGGGAATAGGGCTTTAAAAGACTTCTTTTTTTTCTTTTTTTTTTTGAAATAGAAGGGTTTAAAAATATATTTTAAATGCATTATAAATTAAAAATTTTAAAATCAAATGTGTAAGATATAAAATTTTAATTCAATCGTTTAATCTGAACATTTTAATTTACAAATTTTGGAATCTCATGGTACATTCTTTTACTCTAGGGTAAATTGCAAATTACACTCCTGAAATTGAGAGTCAACTGGATTTTACACTCAAAAATTTCAAAAACTTGATTTTACACCATGAAATTTGGTTCCATTAACAATTCACCCCCCCACGGTTAGTTTTTTCTGTTAAGTAACATATCATCATGCTGATGTGTTTTATTTTTGCCAAATCAGCCCTAAAACTACATCGTTTCGGTGATGACCAAGTGAAGAGCTAGCACAATCAAAACTACGTAATTTCAAGCCTAAACTTTTTTTTTTTTTTTGTTTGAGAAAGAGAGAAAATTTCAAGCCTAAACCTAAAACACACTACTTTGGCTTAAACAATAGCATTTAATTCAAAAACTAGAAACCATAACCCCACGATTTGTTTGCAGACCATCAGTTGTGTGAACCCAGGCAAATCCCGTGGTGTACAATGCAGCAATGGTAACTCTAATACTAATTCGAATTGACAACCCCCCAACTTCTCTGACATTCTAGTTGACTCCTTTCAAAAGTCCCTTGTTGTCTCTTCCGTTGGTGTCTTCCATTGCACCCAACAAGTATCATCTTATCCTTGCCATAAACTAGAACTATAATCATCTTCAATTCCCATGTTATTATATTGACTTTCAACCTTAATTTTCGTTTCATTAATATATGTTGTCAGAAACCAAACACTTTTTAATTGATTCTTTCCTTACTCTTGCTGTGTTCATAATAATTTCTTGGGTTTAAAATTGATTTGATTAATTTGTAAAAATTTCAAAAAAATTTTTTTTTTTTTTTTATATTTTGGTAACCATAAAATTGGAATTAGGGTCTTTCGGGCATGGTTGAACGAGGAAGGGGGGACAATTCTCTTCACGGGCTATTCAGCTTTTCTCAATGGCATTCCTAGTTTCTCTGTCCAGGACTAAGCTGGTTAGACATATTGTAGGGTTATGGTTTCTTTTTCTTTTTCTTTTTCTTTTTCTTTTTCTTTTTCTTTTTCTTTTTCTTTTTTTTTAAATTTTAGAGTTTGGCCTAAATGCTGTCGTTTAAGCTAGAGTAATATGTTTTACGTTTAGGCCTGAAACTATGTAGATTTGATTGTGCCAACTTGGTCATCACTAAAACGACGTATGGCAAAAATAAAACACACTGGCATGATGATTTGTCACTTAATAGCAAAAACTAACCGTAGAGGGTGAATTGCTAACATAACCAAACTTCAAGGCGTAAAATCAAGTTTCTGAAACTTTGGAGTGTAAAATCCATTTAACCCCAAATTTCATGGGTGTAATTTGCAATTTACCCTTTATTCTAAATTTCATTTTTTTAGTAAAAATTGTTATTCATTAAGTTTTGTATCATTCACGGTTTTATTGTTTTAAAGGCTTTATAAATTTTATTTGAATTCTTTTATTTGATTTTGATTTTATGATTAATGGTTTAGTATAGGTCAAGAAGAGTTAAAGGAAATTGAGCATAGGCTAGAATTTAGGTAGGCCCAATTAAATGTTCAAATGGATTACATGAGCTCAAATAATCTGAGGAAAGAAATAGTCCAAAGAGGGAGTTAGCCTGAGGAAATAATAGACTAAGGAGGACGAAGAGCTATTAGACCATGCCAAGGATGTTGGTTTGAGGAAGATAAAAGACTAAAAGTAACTAATCCGAACAACAATTGGAGGAAGCTTCCTGACAAAGCCACCATCCCCTCCACATTAAATACTCTGCACCACCCAAGGATGTCGCATTAATGGCTTAATGACACCAGAATAATGTCTCAACAACCTATTACATGCTCATCACAACCTTAAAAGGAGGGGAAAAGAAAGATAGGACAAGTATCTTGCTTGAAGAATAACCCACCCCACAGGTAGACGACCAAGATTGAAGCACTAGAGTTATAAATAGGAAGAGATCCCCCTTGCACAGGGATTGGATCCAAAAAACATAAGAGAAAGAGAGAAATCACTTGTAATATTGAGAGAAGCTTTGTCTTATATTTCCATCTTAGAACAAATATTCTTCAGACGTTTCGAGGAAGGAGAAATAAATTAGAATTCATTGTATCTTACACAAATTCGGTTTGTACTATTTTTTTTTCAATTCTTTACATTGAAACACTGATTTTGATTCAACTGTAACTCTTAAAAATCCACCTCTAACAAATTAATTGTATTGGACAAAAGCCCAACCCATTATCCAGGGTCTTCGAGTTTTTACCCCTACAAGTTTAATTTATAGATAGATATGATAGAATTCTAATTTATGATGTCACCTTATTGATGATTGTGTAAAGTTGTGATTTCCAACTACCTTGTGTTAGCTTTAATTCCGTGCCAAATTTGATTGTAATTTCTTCAATAATTTTCTCTGTATGTATGTGGGTTTATTTGTAAAGAATGAGTGTGAGAGATCGGTGAAAAATCAAGTTTCAAAAGATGAATCAGTGTAATTCGCGACTAGCTCGCGAGAAGCAACTCGCAAAAAGACCACGTGTGAATCACATGATTGGAAGCTAAAGAGTCATGCTAGGCTGTCAAGTTCTTGAGTGTTTCGCAAGAAAGGTCATCCAGCGAAGTACCCGCGAAATATTCTGTTTGGCAAAAAGTTAAATTGTTTTACTAAATTCTTTATCCACATTATAAATACCCTCATTACCCATGAATTATAAATAGTATTTTTCAGAGAAAAAAACCCTAACAAATACACTTGAGAGTTAGAGATTGTCATATCCACAATCATCTATGCATTTTCTTGTGATTTTACTCAACTCTTACCTCTCAATCTCTAGATCCTTGACAGATTGTTAGCCCAAACACTTACCACACATATTCTAAGTGTTAAGTGAGATTTTGGTGCTGTTGGGAAATATTAGAAGGAGTCATTTAGTGGCGGATGCAATCGGGTTGAATTGCGAAATTCAGAAAGCTAGAGAAAACAAGATTCCGAGAAATCCGTTAGTAGCAGAAGCTTAGAGAGTTCAAGTACATGGGGTAGACTAGGTTTGGAAGGTCTATTGTTATTCGTGTATTCCAACTTTATTCTCTAGTAGATCGATTTCGACTTTGAAGGCAACGGAGAGGTTTTTCGCCAAGTTCTTCGGTTTCCTCTTTGATAACACGTCTTGGTGTTATCTTGTGTTTGCATCTCTCTTCCCTACTCTTTAAGCTTTCATTTTATTGTTGATTGTGGATGAATATGGTTTAGAGTAGTGCTATCGATTCATTGCGCATATTTACTCTTATTCCGCATTTTGTTTACGTTAGAGTAAAAACAATCTAGTTGTAATTTTTGTTTGGAGGTTCAAACAAGTTCTTGTGTTTTAACACAAATCCAAGTTTTCATATTGCTGTTTATAAATTTTTAGTGTAAATAGATTTGTTATTTAATTATAAAAAATTTTACTAGTTGAGCTAAATTAGCACACTAGTACGCACCATGAAGTTTTTTATTTTTTATTTTTATTTTTAAAGGGAAGCCAGTACAATGAAGTATTAGATTCTAATAAAATAAAGGAAATGAAACGTACAGGCGTTGGAACTTTCACTTGGTCTAGGATAATCTGTGCCACCTGGAAAAATCAAACATCAAGTTTTTGATTTTTGTTTTATTATTTTTTTATGGAAAATCAAACATCATGTTGGGTATAATAAAAAGTAAAAGTTGAAGATTATGTTCCACATTCCTTGCTTCTAAATTTTGACTTCAATACTGTTACCTGCCCAAAAAAAAACCCGACTTTGAGTTAAAAATTGAAGGCAATGCTATTATATAACGTATTAACGTTAAAAAGCATCTGAAGCTTCGACTTGTTTCTTTCCTTTGTGTGTGTATGTGGTTAGAATTTATTGAAATCGAACATTATCAAATGTTGACATCGACATCTTAGCCAGTTTTGTATTTTATTTCTGAACTGAAAGATAATGATATCGAAATTAAAAAAAATTAAAAAAAAAAAATTCGAACAACTTATCACCTCATTTATGTGTTGGACACTGACAACAAAAAAGGCTTTTGTTGCCATTTGTGGACTAAAGCATCAAATGACCCACAATATTGGCCGTGAAAATAGTGACATTCCAGGATAAACCATACACAAGAACTTATCTGTTATCTCATCTGTATAGTAACATCAATCCTGATTTTGAGCATATATCCATGATATGTAAGATATCTCAAAGTACACAATTAGCTCATTATAGATCCAACATCTCTATGATCTATCTATAGCTAATCTGTATTTATTTATTAATAATTCGATAATTGAAAATGAGAGATTAAATTTTAGACATTTTTTATTAAAAACACCAAAAAATGTTATTTGAACTTTTGACAATTAAGTTTTTATATGTATTATTATTTTATTCTATTTTTTGAAATTTTTAGTAATAGAGTTTCGCTTAAAGTAAACAATGTGAATAATTGTAATGTACTTATAATGAGTTTTATAGCAAAATTGTGTCATATAAATTGTAATACTCAAATCGAGCTACACAATGCAAAAAAATGATGAATACAACCCCATTTTTATTATTAAAACACAAGGTTATGGTTGATTATTAAAATAATAACAAATAAATGATAAAATTTCTCGTAAATATTCTAGAAATTCTTGGTAGAATGATTTTAATCAAAGTAATAATTTTTTTAAATTTTTTTTGAAACTTTGAAAATAAAGCTTAACTTAGAACAACTATATTAATTATTTTGGTGTACCTACAATGTGCTTCCTCACATAAAGAAGGAAAAAGGGTAAAAAATAATAAAGGAGAGAGTATTGACTTTTTTTTCTTTTCTTTTTTTGAGAAACAAGAGAGTATTGACTTAGTGTAGCGTGTACATTACAATTTTTATTATATATGCTTTGGATATGAGTTTATATAGTTTTTTTTTATATATATAAATATATTTTATTGTGAATGTTTTGGTGACAGTAGCTAAATGATTAATCATTATATAGTTCAAAAATTTTCATTTTGTACCATAGATCTTATAGCTTCATATTAAAAGATTTTGTCAAAGGCATTATAACTCAACTACTTAACATCTTTTGGTATTTTCAACAAAGGCATTTAAGACTCAAATCTTTCTACCTAATTGAAACTATTGAATTATTAAAAAACAAATCACACTTTATTTAAATTTTTCTTGTTTTTAGTTAATAGTGACTCATTAAAGGATATGAATTAAAATTATATTAAAAGTTCATGATTTTAATTATAAAACAGTATTTAACTTAAAAATACCCAAACACTACAAGAAACTTATGTAATTTATCAAAATCACTAATAAAGAATAACCAATTTTTATTATATAGTATCATAATGTAAAAATTATAACCTCTAGATTAAATCATATACTATAAATATAAATTATTAAATTATTAAATTTGATATACTACCATCTTTCAAACTATTATGATTATAAAAAATAAAAAAAAAAATTGTCTACAACCGGTCAGAATACTGACACCATTATTTTAAAAACTATAAATATAAATTATTAAATTATTAAATTTGATATACTACCATCTTTCAAACTATTATGATTATAAAAAATAAAAAAAAAAATTGTCTACAACCGGTCAGAATACTGACACCATTATTTTAAAAAAAAATTTCTTTTTAAATCTCCTATATTACTTTAAAGAATAACAATTTATCATCCATAATATTGAATCCTCAGGAGTATAGTAATGAATTTATAATTTTAAATCTCAATTAAGTATTGACAATTTCAAACAATTGAAAATCTAAAGAAATGAAAATAAATATGTGATTTTACATATTACACGACTATCAAAAAAATATTTATTTCAATGAATATTTCAATTCGTTTTTCTCCATATAAATATAAATAAGTAAAAGAAGACGAAGAGGAAGAAAGGGAGGAAAGAATCTTAGAAAGTATCATCAACCTTTGCCTTTTATCAACAGAAAACATTCTGTCCGGAGCTGGCAGAAAAGAGGCTAATTACGCCACCAATTAGGAGCTGTCACGTCAGATTTTCAATGAGGCCTCAGTACACTCTATCACACCGGATTGTAGCTCAAAATAAAAACAAAATCACCAAACAGAACGTGTTTAGAAGCCCTTCCCTGGAGAAAACAGCACCAGCACCAACGCCTCCTCTCCTCTGACCAGCGGAGCTCCTCCCTGCCGCTAGAGCCGCCGCGGCATTGTTCTGAGTCGGCGCCCACGCACCCAAATACTACGGTTTGTTCCTATTTCCCCTTTATTGTTTGATTAGTTATTTCCCCAAAATTTAGGTTTTGAAATTTTGATGGGTTTGGGTTATTTTTTTTATATCAATCTGTTCATATTGGTATAGGTTTTGTTGATTATATGTGGATTTTTCTTCTTTTTCTTTTTTTGGTATTTTCATGGGTTTTGATTAGATTCTTAAGTGATAGGCCACCCACCTCTCTTTTTTATCTATGATTTATAGTAGCCTTTTTTCTGAAGAAACAATTTCCAAAGAAGGGGAAATTGTCACAAGATGGCTTACAAATCCCTGTATAAGAATCAATAATGAAGTTTTGATAGGTGCTGAAACTCTAGACAAAACCCATTCCCCTGTTTCGCTCCACACAATTGATAGCTAGCAACACAACTCTTTATCAAAATATTAGTTAATTTTCCTTGTTGACTTTCTGCATTAAAATGAATCATATTATGAAACTCACCTTCATAAAAGATAATATTTTTCATTCCATTAAGCCAAAAGAAAAGAAAAAGAGGTGTAAATGGTCTTGTTAGTCATTCTCGCAACCATGCAAGGCATACACAAGTATCCTTGTGATGACCAAAGTATCATTGGAAGCATGAAAATCTATGCCAGGAAAAGGTATAGGATCAGATAAGTAGGATATTTAACGTGATGTCAATAGAATAAGCACACTGAAACAACCTTCTTAAACTAACAATCACCCGTAACACTGAAACCATACTTTGCCTCTCACGAAAACTCCTAGCAGCCAACAAGAATTCTTGTAAAACAGAAAGCAATGAATAGGAGAATGTAATCAGAATTTCAAACAGCATAACATCATGAACTTAGCTAAATGTATATCTGTAGAGAAGGTGGTTTGTGGTTGAGAAGATTGAAGAGTGGAATAAGGCAGCAATGATGAATGTATGAGGAATCTTTTTGTTAAATCTGGTACTATTTCAGTTGCTTGGGAGAATCATTATTTACAAGGCAGAAGTTTTTGGGCAGATGGAGTCCCTCATGAATAGAACCCAATCCCCTGTTTTGACTATAGAGAACTGTATTTTTTTTCTCTCACTTTTATTTTTATTATCGATGTGTTGTTGATGCATACTCAACTCTGAATTATGTCATGACTCTTTCCCAGCAAGTTTCATTTACCCGTTTGATACGTCCACCTGTGATTGACTGATAGTTTTACTTTGATTTACTGTCTACTTTTACCTTTTTTCTCTATTCTTTATCTCATTTCGTATGTTTGTATGTATGACTTGCATGTAGTTGTTGTACTTGCACACTACTCAGACTCATGTATGTCATTGACTGTCATTGTCTCACTCTCAGTCATAGCCTCAGCTAAGTCTATCATTTATCTAGTTGAGGTTGCCACATCAGGTATGCACAAATTGACAGAGTTGTGTTGTTAATATTTTTATTATTATTGCTTGCTGGTCTAATTTTAAAATTTTGAATTATGTTATGTTCTGAAAGTCACTGTGCTCCATCTTTTTGTAAAACAGGTATTAAGTGTAGGATCTATTGCAACAATTCCAAGAAAGCTAATGTACAAACAAGTTTTGTTACCAAGAGAATGCATTGGGAAGCAAATATTTTTTGCTATACAATATTTTAATTGTAGTGGATAGAACCATCTTCTTGTAGTTTGAATTGAGACAAGTTTTATTTTAAGATTTATCTTTAGTCATCTATTCTCTTTTTGTATTCTGAATCATGACATGTTTTATTTCAGGTGAATGTATTGACAATTAGAAACTTTTATAAAAAATTTGTGACAGGTTTTATTTCAAATGTATTTGTAATCTTATGATTCTCTTTTCTTATTCTAATCATAACAGATTTTATTTCAGGAGAATGTATTGTTAATTAGAAAATTTTATTGCAAATTGTGACAGGTTTTATTGTCAATTAGAAAATCTGCTTTCAAAAAAAAAAAATTGGGGTATATGTCATTATCCTGTGAAGGAAGAGCAAAAAAATGCATATAGATTTTTTTTTTTTTTGTTGGTCTTGTATAGATTCATTCAATCATGTTTTTTACATATTGTTTGAGAAACAAGGGTTTCCATGAAAGATTATTTTTAATTCTTTAAAACTTACAAAATAAAACGTAATGCATTTATTTCAATGATTGAACAACGTCATACATTTAAACCATTTAAGTGTGATCGATCAGACACAGATATTATGGAATCACGGTAATATCAACAAATTTAGCTCTTAGCTCTAGCTAAAGATGCAAAACTGTGTGCAGCTGTGCAAAAGAATGATTAACCTTTTCAATATAACTGTGTTTTAAGCATACAGAGCTCATATGATGCATATAAAGTACCTTCCTTAATTAGTATAGGGAACAATGAGAGTGGGCAATACATAAAGAATATAAGCAGCTTTAGCAATAAAAGACACAGCAATCAATCAATCGGGTTGCATACAACGATGAAAGTGGTTGATACATATGGAACTTTCACTTTATACTTTAAGTGTTAATGTTCATTGTTAAACTGTTAAATAGGTACATTTTAGTTAAAAATCTAGTGGCATAAACTAATCATGCCCAAGCAATCAAGTGAACATAATTCATTTAACCCCTATATCACATGGGTCTACTCGCAATTCCATAAAGTATTCCATGTATTTTAGCTGTAGCCATTAACCAAGTCATTCTTACTGTCTTTCTCAAAAAAAAAAAAGTCATTCTTACTGTTCTTCACTAATATTCTTCTAAACTTAACCTAACTACTCTAACTGTTCTTCACTGATATTCTTCTAAAAAAGGAGCATCATCATAGATAATTAGATTCTTGTAAGGCACAAATAATCCAGGAAGCTGCAGAATTTTGTGCTTCCTTTACTGTTGACTTTTCATCCCCCTCTATATATAAAATATCATCTACTGTTGGTATTTGAACTGATGAAACGTATTTCTTGTCTTGTGGTGGACCCTCATCCTTCTCAAGGCTGCAAGATATAGCAAAAGTACATTCAGATTCAATATCTTACAATATAAATACGAAGTGAGAATTTGAAAAAACAGTGAATACTTGAGAAGAAGAAAAGCATGAAAATTTTATATCCAACATAGGTGGTGGTTTAACGGTACACACATGGAGGAGATTAAAAAAAGCATTTCATTGAAAGATTAAAGACTGCAATGAACGTGTGAATGCCCACAAGCCAATAGAACAAAATACAAAGCCTACTAGTTTATGGAATTTTTTTTCTAAATAACAATAAATATTAAAAAATTTAGTTAGTTGTCACGTTGCAAAAGAATTTTGAAAACTAGCATCTCAAGTGTCTAAAACTCGAGTTCCAAGATAAAAATCAAGTTTTTGAGGTTTGATTTGTAAAAAAAATCCAAGTGAAAATCGAGTTTTAAAAACTCGAGTTTAGAAAACGCCCCTATAGGGCTTAAAAACGTCACTATAGGGCTTAAAAACGGAGTTATAAAAAATTTAGCAGAAAAACGCCACTATAAGGCTTTAAAACGTCAGTATAGGGCATAAAAACGCCACTATAGGTCTCACTGAACCTGGTATTGAGCACTTATGAAAAAATTTGCAGAAAAACGCCGCTATAGGGCTTTAAAACGTCACTATAAGACTTAAAAACGCCACTATAGGGGCAATAAAACTATAATTTTTTTTGCATGGAACTTGAGTTTGTGAAACTCGAGATTTATATAAATGGATCTCGATTTTCTAAAACTCGAGATGCCTAATTTCCTTTATACTTTCACCCGTTGTCTAACTAACCAAATTCTCTTCTTAACCATTATTATTCTGCCCATTCTCCCCTAGTTTTTGTTCATTTGACATGCCATAGAGATCAGTATTCCTTGTTCCAGACATTGTGAACCCAGTAATCAAGCTCTTCAAAACATTCCATGCCATCCTTATGAAATTCTAAATCATAAACTATGGCCTATGGGAGAAAGAGGAGGGAGGGAGGGGGAGAGGGAATATAGAAGGCTTGATAGTGATTCAACTCACAAAACTAACAGGCTCATCATCAAATAATTCAGAACACACACACACACTGTCTATTGCTTCACTGCTCATAATAAAGAAGCTCGTACCTGTAAATAGGTTTAGGCCATTTTTTCTTGCCACAAAGCTCATGTAACTTCTGCTTTGCTCCATCAATCTCAAATGACTTATTGAGTCCAAAAGAAAAATCTAACCTCCCAACATTAGTGGGCATAAATTCCAATAACTTGAGCAAAGCTAGCTTTGCTGCATTAAGCTTTGCAGTTTCCTTCTTCTCAGAAGAACCTGAGGCGATAAACTTACCATTGACATATAGAGTTGCAACATTCTTTTCCCCATTCTTCCAATACTTAATGTTAGGGGTGGCAAAATCAACCCAAACCCATTTGCCCACCCAAACCCACCCACATAAAATAAACCCAAACCCACCCAATTATTAGTTGGGTTAAATGGGTATTAACCTAATTAAACCCAATTAACACTAATGTTTATTGGGTTTTAATTGGGTACCCAATTACTCAACCCCAAAACTACTAAAATTACCAAAATACCCCCTCAACCTAAAAAATGACCAAAATAACACCTAAACCCAAAAAATGACCAAAATACCCTGAAACCCAAAAAATGACCAAAATACCCCCGAAACCCAAAAAAAGACTAAAATACCTCCGAAACCTAAAAATGACCAAAATACTCCTAAAAACCCAAAAAATGACCAAAATACCCCTAAAACCCAAAAAATGACCAAAATACCCCCAAAACCTAAAAATGACCAAACTACCCTTGAAATCCAAAAAATGACCAAAATACCCTCGAAACCCAAAAAAAGACCAAAATACTCCCGAAACCTAAAAATGACCAAAATACCCTTGAAATCCAAAAAATGACCAAAATACCCCAAAAACCCAAAAATGACCAAAATACCATCGAAACCTAAAAATGACCAAAATACCCCTGAAACCCAAAAATAACCAAAATACCTCCAAAACCTAAAAATAACCAAAATACCCCCCAAAACCAAAAAAAAATGACCAAAATACCCCTAAAACCCAAAAAATGACCAAAATACCCCCGAACCCTAAAAATGACCAAAATACCCCTAAAACCCAAAAAATGACCAAAATACCGCCGAAACCTAAAAATGACCAAAATACCCCTGAAATTCAAAAAATGACCAAAATACCCTAGAAACCTAAAAATTACCAAAATACCTCCGAAACCTAAAAAATGGCCAAAATAACCCCGAAGTCTAAAAAATAACCAAAATAACCCTAAAACCTAAAAAATGACCAAAATACCCTCGAAACCTTAAAAATGATTAAAATACCCTCGAAACCTAAAAATTAGCCAAAGTAACCTCGAAGCCTAAAAATTGATCAAAATAACCTAGAAACCTAAAAATGATCAAAATAACCCTGGAACCAAAAAATGAACAAAATAACCCCGAAGTCTAAAAATTGCCAAAAATAACCCCAAAACCTAAAAATGACCAAAATACCCTCTAAACCTAAAAAGTGACCAAAATACCTCTTAAACCTAAAAAATGACCAAAATACCCTCAAACCTCTAAAGTGACGAAAATACCCCTAAACCTTTGAAATGACCGAAATAAACTAAAACCGCTAAAATGGCCACAAACAATGTGAAACCTCTAAAATTTCCAAAAATACCCTGAAACGTCTAAAACGACCAAAATACCTCTAAACCTATAAAACAACCAAAATACCCCTCAAAATATCTAAAATGACCAACATACAACTAATCCTATAAGGTGAACAAAATACACTCGAAGCCTCTAAAATTACCAAAATAGGGGTTTGGGGTATCTTAGTCATTTTTTAGGTTTATGGGTATTTTGGTCATTTTTTATGTTTAGGGAGTATTTTGGTCATTTTTTAGTTTTATAGGGGATTTTGATAATTTTTTAGGTTTAGGGTGTATTTTTATCGACTTACAAATTTAAGGGGCTTTTTTGTCATTTTATAGGTTTCGGGGAATTTTGGTCATTTTTTAGGTTTCAAGGATATTTTAGTCATTTTAAGGTTTAGGGGTTATTTTGGTTGTATTTAGGTTTCAGGGGTATTTTGGTCATTTTTTAGGTTTCAGGGGGTATTTCAGTTAATTTTTAGGTTTCGAAGGTACATCGATTATTTTTTAGGTTTAGGGGGTATTTTGGTCATTTTTAGGTTTAGGGGAAATTTTGGTCATTTTTAGGTTTCTAGGTTATTTTGGTCAATTTTTAGACTTCGTGGTTATTTTGGCCATTTTTGAAGTTTCGGGAGTATTTTGGTCATTTTTAGTTTTCAGGGTTATTTTGGTNCTCCACCTAGATGGTAGGTGATTCTTCTCCAAGATACTTGTCCCATCCTTCTCCTCCCCTCCTTTTGAGGCCATGCTGAGTAGGTAACAAGCTGTGATGGCACTATTTAGGGGTCATTTGGCCATTAATACGGCATGCTTAGTTGGTGCATTCCATTTAATGCGAAGGTGATTGTATCTTCGCCAGGAAGTTTCCTCCAAGACTTATCTAGTCAATTACTATTACCCTTCTTGAATTGATATGTTCAGCTTGGCCTATGAACTTTGTAGCTTCCTTGGCTTGTCCGTCTCCTAGCTCCTTCTTCGGACTAGCTAATTCTTTGGATGATCTTTTCCCTCAGTTTTAGTGGGCTTGCATGGCTCATTCAGATCTCTAGTTGGGCCTAATTAGAGCCAAACTAAGGCTTAATTTGTTGTATGTCCTTTTGGTCCTCACAATAGCACCCTAAAATCCCACTTTCCTCATCCTTCAGAAATGTGGGATTTTGGATCCTACCAAATTGACATGAAGAAAGATACTGGCAGGAAACTCGGTACGTGCCCATCCTTTTCACATGTACTTGCACATCAAATCCACTAATGCGGCGTGTCTTTGGTGTTTTAGGTTCCCTATGTAGCCATTAATGTTGTAGGTGGCTTGTTGTCCCCTATGTATTGGGGTGAGATGGAGATCGTGTAGCCACCATTTCACCTTGAGAATTGGGCGGAAATTTGCCGCCTTTCTTTCTTTATATGTGGAAAGGGGAAAGGCATATTTTGCTCTCACTTCTCCCTTTTTGAGCCAAAATGCTATTTGAGCGCAATTCCTTGGTGCTTCTCCTTCAAAATTCTCTCCTGTAAGTTCTTTCGGTCCTTCTTTGGTCTTTGTACTTTCCTCCCTTCCTTAGTGTATTTTTTTTTATAGGATCTCCTTTCTTCTTTCAAATCCTTAGGATGGGTAAGCTAGCTTCCCTAGTTAACACCCCTAAAAAGATAAAGACTTTTAAAGCCAAGTACAATATTCCTGATGATGTTCACTTTGAACACTGTGAAGTTGGGGAGCATCTTCTTAAGAAGAGGTTTGACACAATTGCCATTCCTATGATAGCTTTCATAGAAGGAGAAATGAGGATCCCTATGGACAAAGTAATGAAGAAGTTTCTCTTGTTTTTCAAAATCAGCCTTGCCTAGTGCTTTCCCATCCTTTTTAGGATAGTCATTAGTGTGGCTTGTATAAACGAAAAGATGAATGTTAACCTCACTCACCGCGATGTTAATTGGGTGTACAATTGCCATGATAGTACTAAGTCAGGATACTATCTTTAGACACAAAATGCATCAGTAGGTTGATATCTTGCATTCTTAAAACTAATAGGAACCTCGATTGTAGACACCTTGTTTTGTACCCCTTACGAATTAAGCCCCCATTCCTTAATGATGTTGAAATTCTAAGGCCCAAGGTTGGTTTAGGGCCCAATTCGATTACAAATTGACTTGAGAGGTGTTAAAATGGAAAATGTAATTTTTTATGAGCAAATAAATCTATTTTTCGAAAAAAAAAGACCATGGAAACCCTAGGCTTGCATACATATACACCTAAGGTTGTCAAAATTGGGATTCTACGTAGGATGGTGGGAAGTAGGTGGGATCGTGGATCGTAGGATCGGATCGAGGATCGTAAGATCCTACATTATTTGAGAAAAATACAAAAAATACACATTGATATGTTAAATAATCACATAAATTATACATCCATTCATAAAAAAAACAAAAATTATTTACATCAATTTGATGTAATTACCATATATCACTACATCCATTTGTAAGCATCATTTAAAGAGGCCAAAAACCTTAAAACGTGACACTCTATCTCTCTACATTAGAATAGAAAAATTTGGTCTATTGGGATGTTATTTTTTATTTGGATCCAACTAAGTCTTCTGTCAAGTTAAAGAAGATTACAAGAAACCAGGATCATTTGAGATCATCAGAATCATACAATCCTATTAATCTTGAATGAATGCAAAGATCCTTGAAAGATTCGAATCAATTTGGGCAGGTAGGATTGTAAAATCGTAGGATCGTAGGATCCAAATTGGGATTTTGACAACCATGCATACACTCGTATGTGTACGCAGGTCTGAGGTATGCGTACGTAGGCATGGACCTGTGTACACAACTAGGTTTCTAGAAACCTATGAAAGGCAAGTTTTCTGCTTTAATGTTGAGGTTTGGAATGAATCCTACATTGTCTGGGAGCCATTCCAAACTCATATTTTCTCACTATATAAAGCCATACATGACACCTTTTGAAAACACACAGAAAATCCTAAGGGAAAACTTAAGATTTATTAGAAATAGTGAATCAAAGAGGGATTTTTTCACAAAATATCCTTAAGTCAATTTTATTTTGATTGGGAACTTTTTAGGTTTTGATCCTTGAGTTTTGAAATTTACTAATCATTTTTGTTTAGTTGTGAATAGATTTGATTCAGAGGAATGGTTAAAAACAAGCTTAAGAGCTTTTATTTTGAGGTATATGTTCTAACCTTTTTTCTCTCATTTTTGCCTTTAGTCTTGTTGCTTTGCTTTGTTTATGTCTTAATATGCTTGTTTAGTTTAGGTTTTAGTTGTTTTCTATTTTAAAGCATGCTAGGTTGCTAGATTTGTTGCTCTTTTAGTTTCTATTCTTAATTTCTGGATTAGGGTTCTTCTGGGCATGTCTGCGTGCGCATACTTCTTCATGAGTGCGTAGGCTCGAAGCATGTGTATTCATACAATTGGACTACATATGTAGGCCTATGTATGCGCACGCATACTCATGCCTAGAAACCCTAATTTAGGTTTTCAGCTTTTGTTTCGTTGTTTCTTTTGTATCATATGATTATGTTTTGATTAGGGTTTTCTTTGTTTTTCTTACTTTGTTGCCATGAACATGCATTCACATGCCCATTCATTAATGCATAGGTGCTAAGATGCAATAAGGCAAGTGAGACAAGTCATACATTCACATGAACACACATTGGGTACATGTTTGATGATGAATAAGAACATGTTTGCTTGGATGATTTATTCTTAATTTAATCACATGTTTATTTGGATCTTGCCATGTTTGTGCTTCTGCCATGTATGCTAGGGTTTGTGATGTGGTAATAAGCATGATAAATGTATGTTAGGTTTGGGATGAAATTCTATGTTGTATGCTTAGATGTATGCTAGTGCATGTGTGTGTTAAGATGCAATGTTGAATGTGCCTTTAATAGGATTAAGACGTAGGACACAATGAGTGGAAGCCGACCCACGGGTTAGGCAATTTTTGGTGCTTAACACCTTTCCAAAATCGTACCTAAACTTCGAATCCATACTCTAGTAATAAGTTTAGTCTTTCCACGTAAGGGTGTTATATTCATGGTTCCTAGACCATAAAATTAGGCGGCGACTCCTTGTTTCTCTGCTCTAGTCCACTCGACCGAGGTGTATTAAACAAAAACCCTTAAGCATAGTGCGTTGCGCTTACAGTGGCGACTTCGCTGGGGATAGAGAGTTTGATTCCAATGTGTCCTATTTCTTAACCTTAATAAAAGCTTGTTCAATACTTGTTTGCACACACTTCACTTGGTTCTTTTATCCCTTTATCTCAATTGGGGATGAGTGGGAAGATGAGTATACTTTATTCGGGCCAAAGTCTTTCGAAGTTCATCCCACCAACTCACAACGTGTGCCATTGCCTATGATGGGCTTTGAGTTAACGGTTTGCCACTGTTAGGGCAATATTTTATTGTAATTGACTAATCCTTTAACAAAATGCAATTTACTTGTAATTGGGTAAATCTGAGATGAGTTTAGTACTTCAAGAAACATGAAGATTGGTCCAAGAAACAAGTGAAGAAAAGCTGTTCATTAAGTCTCGACAGATAGCTTGACAGAAGCCTACTATTAAGACTTAATGTGAAGCTCGATAGATAGCTCGACAGCAGCTCAATCTATCAAGAATCATGATTTTATAATTTCTATATTTGAAACTTGACCTAGGCTTTTGTATTTGTTTAGGGTTTCTTTTCTCACAACTCTAGACATATATAAGACTTATTTTAAGAGTCGTCACATACAGATACAGAGAACAAGAGACTTATTTTCTGTGTAAAGCTACTGCATTTGTACCCCATAGGTTTTATAACCAAGTGCTTCTTGATCTTCATTGTTGATGAAATGAAGCTAACAACATCTGTTCAAGTTGTTGGAGTAAGTCACGTACTGGGATCCGTACAAAGGGTTAGTCACAAATCGGAGGTTTGTGCATCAAAGGAAAGAAGGCTACTACAAGATTAAGTCCAATTGGGTATTGGAGCAAATGTTCAACTGTAGATTGATATTTTGGGATAAGCTAGGGTAGTTGGTAAGATATCTTATACTTGTAACCACTCGATTGTTGATTAGTAGATTTTTGGGAGTGGTGACCTTAAAATCACCTGGTGGAGTTTTTGCCATACGAGGTTTTCCCTATTTGTCAACAAATCATCGTGTCTAATTTATTTTCCGTTGCACTTAGTATTTTTGGTGATTTCTTGGTGCCTTCACAATTTGCATACAATTAAACTTAATTAATCAACTTGGATAGTTAAATAATTAATCAGGGTTAAACTATCTTAACCTAACAAGTGGTATTAGAGTGGGCACACTCTTATTAGGTTTTAATCTTTGCTGTGTGATCTATTGATCCCTGTTGTTATGGATCATGGGCAATCCTTGATTATTCCTCGTTTCTTTGATGGTACTAACTATGCATACTAGAAAGTTTCAACAAGAGCTTTTTCTCAGTCTTTAGATGAGAAAGTATGGCTAGCAGTTGAAGTAGGTTGGAAGAAACTTGAAGAGCCACCCACAATGTGGGATAATGCCAAGATCAAGGTGGCAAACTTTAACAGTAGAGCATTGAATGCTTTGTTTAGTGTTGTGACAAATGAAGAATTCAAGAAGATCTCTTCTACTGACAATGCCAAGGAAGCTTGGACTATTCTTTAGAATACCTGCAAGGGGCATTAAAGCTATTAAAAGCTCTAAGCTCCAAAGGCTTACTATCAGTTTTGAGGAAATAAGGATGGATGAGGACGAGTCATTTGATGAATTCTATGCCAAGCTCAAGGACATAGTGAATTCAGCCTTCAATCTTGGAGAACAGATTCCGGAGCCCAAGATTGTTAAGAAGATCCTCAGATCTCTTTTAGAGAGATTCCATGCCAAGATCACTGCCATCGAAGAATCAAAGGATATCTCAAAACCATTGGAAAAAGCAAAGCCCTAGCCACCACCCTAAGTGATTCAAAACCAGAAGCAGATTTTGATGAAAGTGAGCAAGAAGGGATAATGAGTGTTTTCACAGCTACTGTTGAGTTTACTGAGGAAGTAGTAGACGTAACTGATGAGGAAAAAGAGCCGATGGAATCAAAGTTTGAGAAAATCGATGATCAAGATGAGATCCACACTGCCTACATAAAGCTGTTCAAGGTCTCTGAGAAGCATAAGAAGCTCTACAGGTTGGCCACAATAAAGCTCAGTGAAGTGAAGTTAGAATGTGAGGAGCTTTCCACCAAGGTTGATGAAGCTAATCAAACCATTGGAGCGCTGAGGTTTGAGAACAACCTTCTTGTTGAAAAGACCAAGAAACTGGATGCTGAATTGTTTCAAGTTAGTGCACAACTGGAAAGGACTTTAAGTGCCAAACTGGATGACATGTTGAATGTCTAGAAGTCTACATCTGAGAAAATAGGTCTCGGGTATCATCATTCTCTCTCTTTTAGCACCTTCTCTAATGCTTTAAATAGAGTTATTTTTGTTCCACTTGCTAATAATGATAACTTTGAGGTAATTGATCTTAAAATTGAAAGTGTGAGTGAGGATAAAAGTGATAAGGGAAAATCCATTATAGGAGGGCCCCCTAAGGTTGGTAAGAAAGAGACTAAGCAGAATAATCATCGCTCCACCAACAAGAAGTCTCAAAGATAGATGCCTCATTTTTGTCACTACTGTGGAGCATCTAGGCACACTCGTCCAAATTACTATAAGTGGTTAGCCACCCAACAAAGCAATAGTGTGTCATCTTTGGGGAACCAAAATCAACTCCAACTCTCTTTAGCCCCTCTTGGAGAATTTCTTAAGGCGATCATACTTCTCTCGAACTTTAATGGTTTCAACTCTCCTCCTTATCCACCTGGACAAAAGTTCATGCAAAAGAAATAATCTCCATCTAGGTCTCCCGTCTGGAAGGAAAAAGATTCTAAGTGATTTCTCCTCTTTTCTGATCTTTTGCATGGTTCGTGTTGTGGTTTGAGTCAGTCTAGTTTTGATGCTTTGTTTGTTTGTTTGCTTATTTTTGCTTTGTTTTAAGTTTTTTTTTTAATAATAAAAAAAGAAAATTAGAAAAACACAAGAACAATGTGTGTTTGTGTATGCTGGTACTTGTGTACCTTGGATGGTCTTTGAAACAAAGTTTCCCAATTTTGTATCACTTGTAGCTAAGATGAGCATCTTCATGCACAAATAAGCAATGTGAGCTTTGTGGCTCGTTTTATGTGATTTTTATGATTTGGTTGATCTCCTATCTTTCATATCTTAAATCATTCTTTTTGACGGGAAGGACTAGAAAACATTAAGAGAAAGGCATAAATAACTATCTCACTACTAAAACTTATCAATCATAAGACTTTTGTGTGCAATTCATAAAAGCCGTGCTTGGTAATGTGTAACACTTGCACAGCAAAATAAGGACGTTCAAGCTTACATAATTGTGCATTTTCTTTTCTCTCTTACATGCCCATACATGATATGCTTAAATGAAAAAATAAGTAAAGAACAAGAAAAGCAAGTCAAAATGCTTTTAATATGGTTTTAAGCGTGTTTCTAGGAGATATGAGAGTTATATGATGTACCTTAAAGGTGACAGTCCCCATCAAATAGTTATGTTTGTGTGTGAATTTATTTGATCCTTTCACACACAACGCGCATACTTTTTTCTACTTTAGATACTTTGTACAGTTTCAACATGATTTGGTCATCACAAGGAATACATGTGGTAGTATATGCTTTCTAAACTATCTAAACTTG